>NC_083579.1:23446970-23776970 GCF_027579695.1 Neoarius graeffei | reverse complement strand
TCTGCAAATTTCTTCAATGTTATCACGTAATTATTAAAATGGTTAACAGATGTATCATAGGAGGGTGTAGCAACACCAATCATGATGGGATTAGTACTCATCATTTTCCAAAAGAGCGGACAATGAGAGAGAAATGGGAGCGCTTCGTCTACACAGGCTGTGCACTGAAACTGTGCAAGCTTGTGCAGCCTGCTGGCGCTTCCACAGATAACGTCATGAATCTGGCTCCAGACTCCCTTGGGATTTTTCCAGATGTGTTTTTTTTTTTTTTTCTGCAGTAGACAGATGGCCTTGTGCAAAATTACCCTTCTGGATGAGTGTGTAAAAGGACATACTTTCATATTAAAAAAAAACAAAATTGGTCCAGAATATGCCCTTTAAGGTGCATGTGTAATTGTTCTAGGTCACTACTCAAATGTAAGCAAAGTTGTGTTATTGACCATGTTAACTGCTTTGTATAAAAGACCAGAAATTACTCATATCTCATTGTAGCAAATCCCTGATGTGGGTGGAGTACAGAAGCATGGCAGGCGGGAACTGAAGTGCTTACAAACTTTTATTTTTTGAAGTATATCTTGAGCTTTTCAGCTGACTCACTCCCACACACACTGCACATTCATGCATTGGAGCGCCCCTTTTCTCTGCTCTCCCCCTTCTTTTATGCCCCTCCTTTTATGCTCCATCCCTGTAACACACACACATTAATTGACAGCAGGTGGAATGACTTAGCCACTTACCTTCCCTGACCCCACCCTCCATTCACAAACTGCTGCTTGGCCACGCCCCCACTGCCACATGCCCCCACCGCCCGACTCAGGCTGGGGAGCCATCCGGCCTGAAGCTGACTCCCCCCCCCCCCCCCCCCCGATGGGACAGGAAGTCCGCCACCACCATCTGTGCCCCCAGCCTGTGGATCACCTCGAACTTAAATGGCTGGAGGGCTAGATACCAACGGTTGATCCGCTCATTGGCATCCTTCATGCGGTGGAGCCACTGGAGGGGCACGTGGTCCGAACAGAGAGTGAAAGGGTGTCCTAGCAGGTAGTATTGGAGGGTGAGGACTGCCCACTTGATAGCAAGACACTCTTGCTCGATTGTGCTGTACTTGCTTTCACACATCGAGAGTTTCCGGCTGATGTACAGCACGGGGTGCTACTCGCCCTCCACCTTCTGGGAGAAAACAGCCCTCTGTCTGATGTGTCAGTTTGCAAAATAAAGGAGAGATAGAGAAGTCAGGGGAGTGCAAAAGTGGCCCCCCACACAGTGCATCTTTTAACTCAGAGAAGGCCTGTTGGCACTGCTCCGTCCACTGGACCGGATCTGGAGCCCCCTTTTTAGTGAGATCGGTTAGCGGGCTGGTGATGTCCGAATAATTAGGTATAAACCTATGATAATAGCCAGCCAGCCCCAGGAACTGTCTCACCTTCTTTTTGGTCTTGGGCCTTGGGCAGGCCACAATTGCTGCAGTCTTGTCAATTTGGGGACGCACCTGCCCATGACCCAAGTGGAACCTCAGATATCGTACTTCCACCTGCCCAATTGCACACTTTTTTGGGTTAGCTATGAGGCCCGCTTGCCTCAGCGACTTTAGAATTGCCCTCAGGTGTTCCAAGTGCCGTGGACAATCATGGCTGTACATTATTATATCATCTAGATATGCGACTGCGTAGCCAGCGTGAGGGCGGAGGACCCTGTCCATAAGCTGCTAGAACATAGCAGGCACCCCAAATAACCCCAAAGGGAGCGTGACAAATTGGTATCATCCAAACGGTGTGGAAAAGGTGGTTTTCTCTTGGGATAGAGGAGTCAAGGGGATCTGCCAATATCCCTTTGTTAGATCCAGTGTTGAATAAAAGCGAGCTGTGCCTAACTGATCGAGCAACTCATCAATGCGAGGCATTAGGTATGCATCAAATTTAGACACCACGTTGACCTTTCTATAGTTCACACAGAACCGGACCGACCCATCGGTCTTGGGAACCAGGACCACTGGGCTGCTCCAGTCACCGTGGGACTCCTCGATTATTCCCATTTCGAGCATGGCCTTGAGTTCGAACCACCTTTTTCTTGTGTTCAGGCAAGCGGTAGGGGTGGCTACACACTACCAACCCCCGGGGCGTTTCGATGTGATGTTCTATGAGGTGGGTATGACCAGGAAGGGGCGAGAACACATCAGAAAATTCCTTTTGCAACATTCCTTTTCCAACTCTGTGAGTTGGGCCGGCGAGAGGTGTTCTCCACAAGGGACCAGAGTGGTTCGAGATGTTATCTTTTTCACCTCCAGCCCCAGCTCCGCGTTCTCCGGGACTACCGACGCCAACACCATGGGGACTTCCTCATTCCAGTGTTTTAAAAGGTTGAGGTGGTAGATCTGCAATGACCCACCCCTTTCCATTTGCCTCACCTCATAGTCGATTTCCCCGAATCGCTGTGTGACTTCGAAGGACCCTTGCCACTTGGCGACTAATTTGGAACTTCACGTGGGCTCCACGTCCAGCACTTTGTCTCCCGGCGTGAACTCTCTAAGGCGCATGCCCCTGTCATACAGCCGGATTTGACGTTCTTGTGTCTGCTGCAAATTCTCCTGGGTTAGGTACGTGCGGGTGTGCTGTTTTGCACGCAGATCAAGAACTTACTGAATTTCGTTTTTGCTAGGCAAAGGTCCCTCCTCCCAATTTTCTTGTAGCACATCCAGAATGCCACGCAGCTTACGCCCATATAATAATTCAAATGGAGAAAACCCCGTGGGGGCTTGCAAGAGGAAGTACGAGAGGAAAACCTCTCATATTACGAATAACAGGGGCTCGAGCCACTTATCCCTATCACGTGCATCTTCACTTACGAATTTCTGGATTATGTTCTTGAGTGTTTGGTTAAATTGCTCCACTTAGCCATCCGTTTGTGGGTGATAGACACTGGTGCGGATAGACTTAATACCCAGTAACCCATACAGCTCGCGCAGTGTGCGTGACAAAGAAAGTGCCTTGGTCTGTCAGGATTTCTTTCAGAATCCCGACCCAGGAGATAAAGCGGAAGAGCGCTTCCGCAATACTGCGTGCTGAGATATTGTGGAGGGGCACTGCTTCCGGATATCACATTGCATAGTCCACCAGAACTAAAATAAAGCAATATCCCCATGCCGACCAATCTAATGGCCCAACAAGATCCATCCCAATTTACTCAAATGGGGTCTCGATTAGAGGGAGCTGAAGTGCTTACAAACTTTTATTTTTTGAAGTATATGTCGCGCTTTTTGGCTGGCTGGCTGGGACACTGGTGCACGGACAGACAGAGAGAGACACACATGTTGGGAGTGCCCCTTTTTCTCTGCTCTCCCCATCCTTTTATGCTCCATCCCTGTAACAAACACACACACACCCACATTAATTGACAGCAGGTGGAATGACTTAGCCACTTTCCTTCCCCGCCCCCACCCTCACCCTCCATTCACTAACTGCTGCTTGGCCACGTCCCCGCTGCCACACTCACCTGTTCTGTTCTATTAAAGCATGTGTTCAGGTGATACACCGGTGAATTTGATCTAAATTGGATCATAATATTTTTGACGAACTTGTAGAGTCTGTGCCAGCTTGAGTGTACACTATCATTCAAGCAAAAACGGAATGTACACACACACACACAAATTATATATATAATATAAAACTCTGAAATTCATGGAAATATTTCAAAGATCTATCTTTATAACCTTTTCACTTAGGTTGTCAATGATATAATCTGTAATGAAAATGGTTGTATTAAATTCAGAAATAAAGAAAAAGACAAAAGCACTTTCACTAGTGGTCTCAGAATTTTGGGCTCCACTGTACTATTACTATGTACACTCTACTATTACTAACTAAATTTATTGTAATATGGATATTACACACACACACACACACACACACTATATATATATATATATATATATATATATATATATATATATATATATATATATATATATATAAAAGCTTTGATATTTTACTTAGGTACAAATTCTGACATTTTGCCCTTAATTTAAATACATTGCTCCATGAATTAAGTTTATTCAGTGTAAAGACAAAATAAGAGATATACCTGTTGAGATGCACCTTTCCAAGGTTAAAAAAAAGACATGCTCGAGTCTTTAGAATCAGGCAATCATAGTAATTGAGGTTTCTATGTTGCCCCTGGCTTTTAAATATAAGCAGACAGTCATATAAGGTTTGATTTTATGAATATGAAATACTTTATTAATCCCAAGAGAAATTTCAGTGTCACAACAACACATCCAGCACAAATCATACACAACAATAGGATAAAATAAGAGAATAAAGAATCATTTATAGAAAGGATGCATCTGTCAATTATACATTGTTTAGTAATTATATACAAGTAAAATGAGAATACTGAAGTAGATATAAAAAGTAATTGTCCACTGTGCAAAAATTATACTGTATACATACCCACACAATCATATATATATATATATATATATATATATATATATATATACACACACACACACACACACACACCACAGTGGTGATTGAAAGTTTGTGAACCCTTTAGAATTTTATATATTTCTGCATAAATATGACCTAAACCATCATCAGATTTTCACACAAGTCCGAAAAGTAGATAAAGAGAACACAGTTAAACAAATGAGACAAAATATTATACTTGGTCTTTTATTTATTGAGGAAAATTATCCAATATTACATATCTGTGAGTGGCAAAAGTATGTGAACCTTTGCTTTCAGTATCTGGTGTGACCCCCTTGTGCAGCAATAACTGCAACTAAACATTTCCAGTAACTGTTCATCAGTCCTGCACACTGGCTTGGAGGAATTTTAGCCCATTCCTCCATACAGAACAGCTTCAACTCTGTGATGTTGGTGGGTTTCCTCGCATGAACTGCTCGCTTCAGGTCCTTCCACAACATTTTGATTGGGTTAAGGTCAGGACTTTGACTTGGCCATTCTAAAACATTAACTTTATTCTTCTTTAACCATTCTTTGGTAGAATGACTTGTGTACTTAGGATTGTTGCCTTGCTGCATGACACACCTTCTCTTGAGATTCAGTTCATGGACAGATGTCCTGACATTTTCCTTTAGAATTCACTGGTATAATTCCGAATTCATTGTTCCATCAATGATGGCAAGCCGTCCTGGCCCAGATGCAGCAAAACAGGCCCAAACCATGATACTACCACCACCATGCTTCACAGATGGGATAAGGTTCTTATGCTGGAATGCAGTCTTTTCTTTTCTCCAAACATAACACTTCTCATTTAAACCAAAAAGTTCTATTTTGGTCTCATCCCTCCACAAAACATTTTTCCAATAGCCTTCTGGCTTGTCCACGTGATCTTTAGCAAACTGCAGATGAGCAGTAATGTTCTTTTTGGAGAGCAGTGGCTTTCTCCTTGCAATCCTGCCATGCACACCATTGTTGTTCAGTGTTCTCCTGATGGTGGACTCATGAACATTAACATTAGCCAAATGTGTGAGAGGCCTTCAGTTGCTTAGACGTTACCCTGGGGTCTTTTGTGACCTCGCCGACTATTACAGCCCTTGCTCTTGGAGTGATCTTTGTTTGTGGAGTCCAAACTCTTTAGAGATCGTTTTGTAACTTTATCCAGCCCGACGCTTTTTCTGAGGTCCTCAGAAATCTCCTTTGTCCATCCCATGATAAACTTCCACAAACATGTCTTGTGAAGATCAGACTTTGATATCCTTGTTCTTTAAATAAAACAGGGTGCCCACTCACACCTGATTGTCATCCCATTGATTGAAAACGCCTGACTCTAATATAACCTTCAAATTAACTGATTAACTAGAGGTTCACATATTTTGCCACTCACAGATATGTACTTTTGGATCATTTCCTCAATAAATAAATGACCAAGTATAATATTTTTGTCTCATTTGTTTAACTGGGTTCTCTTTATCTACTTTTAAGACTTGTGTGAAAATCTGATGATGTTTTAGGTCATATTTATGCAGAAATATATAAAATTCTAAAGGGTTCTCAAACTTTCAAGCACCACTCTGTGTGAGCGTAAGTGAGTACACCCCCTTTGAGAAGTAACATTTTAAACAATATCTCAATGAACACAAACAATTTCCAAAATGTTGACAAGACAAAGTTTAATATAACATCTGTTTAACTTATAACAGGAAAGTAAGGTTAATAATATAAACTTAGATTACACATTTTTCAGTTTTACTCAAATTAGGGTGGTGCAAAAATGAGTCCACCCCACAACAAAAACTACTACATCTAGTACTTTGTATGGCCTCCATGATTTTTAATGACAGCACCAAGTCTTCTAGGCATGGAATGAACAAGTTGGTGACATTTTGCAACATCAATCTTTTTCCATTCTTCAACAATGACCTCTTTTAGTGACTGGATGCTGGATGGAGAGTGATGCTCAACTTGTCTCTTCAGCATTCCCCAAAGAAAATTATTTCTTTACACCACAAAGGTGAAGGCTACAAGAAGATCAGCAAAGCTTTACTTATCAATGAGAATACTGTAGCAACAGTGGTACAAAAATTTAAGGAAGATGGAACTGCAACCATCTCACAGAGATGTCCAGGTCATTCATGGAAGTTAACACCTCGACAGGAGCATCTTCTGGTGAGAAGGGTTGAAGAAAATCGGCATGCAAGTTCACTGCAGTTATCTAAAGAAATAGAAAGCCAAACTGGGGTGACTATTTCCCATGACACAATACGGCATACACTGCAGAGGAATGGTGTGCATGGATGCCGTCCACGAAAGAAGCCTCTCTTAAAGCCCAGGCACAAAAAAGCCCACCTAGAGTTTGCCAGGCCCTATGCTGACAAAGATGAAGACTACTGGGACTCTATACTCTGGAGTGATGAGACCAAGATAAATGTTTTTAGAACTGATGGCTTCAAAACTGTATGGTGTCGCAAAGGTGAGGAATACAAAGAAAAATGCATGGTGTCTACAGTGAAACATGGTGGTGGCAGTGTCCTTATGTGGGGCTGCATGAGTGCTGCTGGTGTCGGGGAGCTGCATTTCATTGATGGCATCATGAATTCACAGATGTATTGCTCTATACTGAAAGAAAAGATGCTACCATCACTCCATGCCCTTGGTCATCGTGCACTTTTCCAACATGACTAAACACACATCTAAGGCCACTGTTGGATTTCTGAAGAAGAACAGGGTGAAAGTGATTCAGTGGCCAAGTATGTCTCCTGATCTGAACCCAGTCGAACACCTATGAGGAATTCTGAAGAGACAAGTTGAGCATCACTCTCCATCCAGCATCTGGTCACTAAAAGAGGTCATTGTTGAAGAATGGAAAAAGATTGATGTTGCAAAATGTCGCCAACTTGTTCATTCCATGTCTAGAAGACTTGGTGCTGTCATTAAAAATCATGGAGGCCATACAAAGTACTAGATGTAGTAGTTTTTGTTGTGGGGTGTACTCATTTTTGCACCACCCTAATTTGAGTAAAACTGAAAAATGTGTAATCTAAGTTTATATTATTAACCTTACTTTCGCGTTATAAGTTAAACAGATGTTATATTACACTTTGTCTTTTCAACATTTTGGAAATTGTTAAATTGTTTGTGTTCATTGAGATGTTGTTTAAAATGTTGCTTTTCAAAGGGGGTGTACTCATTTACGCTGAGCACTGTGTGTATATATATATATATATATATATATATATATATATATATATATATATATATATATATATATATGCTACAAACCTTTTTTTTTGGCAGAAACATCACATTTGCTGTTCACAAATATCTTATTGTAGATTACTTTGGATGTTGTTGTTTTTTTTTTTTGCTTATTTGTTTGTTTTTATTTTATTTTTTTATAATTAAACACATCACCCCTCATGGTCATTAATCAAATCCATAGAATGGTATGCAAAAGTGAGACTTGGGCTTATTCATTTATTGCCATTTATTGTAGATTCATGCAGTTTATCCTATCCTATCAGTGACCATTGGGCCAGGCAATTACACAGAGTGAAACAATCCCAAGACTTGATCTCCATTTGAGCTGATATTTTTCAGTCTGGTTTGCTGATACATTGGTAACACATCATCAGCAGTGATTGAGAAGGCACAGTCTTGTGTGTAATGAACATGAATTATTTAACTTATAATTCTTTTTTCCTCCAAATGCCTTTGGAGGAGAAATTATAGTTGATCAACTCAACACACATTATGTCATCAAAGTGCAAATTACACAAAAGGAAAGATGTCAGACCCGTAAATTTAATGTTGTTTGGTTTGAATGAAAGGGTTATAACTTCTGTTTACTATGGGCCTGTCCACACGAGTACATTTTTGTCGAATCCGCATAAATACTTTATTGTTTCAGCCTCGCGTCCAGACGGATCTGGCTTTTTCGAGGTGTGAAACCAGTATTTTTTGAAAACGGGTCCCAGAATGGGAAAATCCTAAAACGCCGGCTAGCCTGGAGTCGTCTGGACGGCAAATGCTGATTTTTTCAAAAACGATGACGTATAAGCCCCGCCTCTCTAACCTTTAACCTTAAGGCCAATTTATGCTGACAACGCAGTCCTTGCAGACGGTGTCGCAGATAGCGTCTGCATAGCCCCCCCACCCTTCGCAGATGCTCTGCGCGCACCTCCCAAAAATTGTGACCACCGCAGAAGCCTCGCAGACAAGAGGGCTCTGATTGGTCCACTCTACATCCGCTGTACACGCACTTCCGCTTCCCTACTTTCCTGGTTTGGTTTGTTTTCATGACCGCCATTTTTAAAAACACAAGCGAAGATGGAGCAGCACGAAGAGCGGTTGAGTGAGGAAGTGAGGAAGTACGTACATCTATACGACTCCAGTTCTAGTCATTATAAGTAACCAGAGGATAAACACTCCACTAACCACACCCACCAAGTACTCCTAGCGACTTCGCGCCCCCTTGCGTTGTAGCGGTGAATAACATCGCGCACGCCTATTACTCCCCACTCAACGATAAATTACAACTGTCTGCGAAAAGCTATCTGCGAAAGCCTTGTCGCAAGAGCATGCAGAGGCCTTTAGTCGCCGCCGCTAGACGCGTCATAACAACAACAATGGTGGACTACAGGCTTGTGCTCGTACTGCAGAAACATCCAATGTGACACGAAGTATAAGTTCCACTTCATTGTCGGTCCACACAAAAGACTCTCCTCTTCCTCTCAGAGTTGCGCTGGCCATGATCGTCCTCTTCTCGTGTTATGAGCTTGTTTGTAAACAGCGCGTGACCTTTATACACATGCTCCATGGCTTCTCTTCTGGTTTTAGTGTATTGATGTGGCGGCGTCACAACGCCACATACAGGCCTGGCATATGTACTACAGCGATTTGGGTCATTTCCAGTGAATCCGTGTGGACGCAGATATTTCTGGAAACGACGCCGTGCTTACGGAGATTTTTTTCAAAATGACAGCATATTGGGTGAGGCCGCGTACTCGTGTGGACGGGCCCTATGTTTGATATTCAGGGAAACTTGGTGTGGCTGGGGGACTACCTCAGGGACTGGTGAGTAGGCAAAGAGGTACAGCTGTGTGTAATTTGGCCCAACCCCTAGTCGCTATTTAGGATCAGGCACAGCTACAGACAGCTATGTGCTATTTGGGGATCATCTGGTGGTTACCTGGTACCTGGTTAGTGGTGAATGCTACAAATGGGCACCTGGTATGTGTTTGTTAGTTTTTATTGTATGTTATTTGGGGGGGGTGTATATACACACACACACACACACACACACACACACGAGTGTTTTATGATTAGTCCCACTGTGTTACTCTGTCCACTTGGTTTGTTTTAATCCTCATTGTTTGTAAATCAACTCACTTTTTTTTTTAAATAAAGAAATATTGCTTGCTCTCCAAATTGGATGTCTTAATTCACAGGCTCTAATTGGGGTTTGTAGTACCCATGGGCAGTTAAAAATAACGTAACTCCCCCACCACCCTGGTACTACATTGGCATGAACCCAGCAGAACATTAGACTTGCATTTTTATCACAAATGCAGAAATCACACAAAGAAATGCAGCAGTCTTTATGTATATATTTTGTCATAGTTCTATTATTTTTATGACCTCTTGATTGATTCATTGTCAAGCTATTGATAGACATTAGATTTTAGCCACTCCTCGAATATTATAGCCACTACTTTCAATGTGGTGTATATACCACAGTATATCAGTGTAATATGCATCATAACTTGAGATGTTTTTGACAATCCTCACATACATCCCCAGGTATTTCTTGATAAAGTATTTAAGCAATGCTTATTAATTTCTTATGGACAAAGAACTAACAGTGTAAATGAACAACTGAAGTTGGGACAGCAAAGAATTAGCATTTGCAATATTCTTCTGCTTAACCAAGTATCACCACTATATATTATCCACTGAGCTACAAGAGTGTTGTGGATCACTTAAATTTAGGACCCACTTTGTGTTAAAACAACTTCGCAGCCTATAGGAGGCCATTAGAACTGAATGGAACACTGACATGTCCATGTGTAAAAGGCTGTTGGCAAGTTTACCCCAAAGACTTCATTACTTGAAAAAGCTCTTGTAGGTACAGTCCGTATAAGAACTACAACAGTCCCTTTAAGGACTACATTTCCCATCACCAGCTTCCGCGTTGACCTACGTCACGTGTGGGCGGGATCACCAACGTCACATCCACCATGAAGGCATAAGTAATGGAACACGTTTCTGCTTCCTCCTCTTTCCGTCCCGGGACCAGCGGTGTACGGACACAAAGAGGCTCGCACTACCCAAGCAAACCCAAAAAGACCTCTTTCTTGAAAGATCCATGATTTAGCGCGATTTCTTTCTTACCCTTGGCCAAGGTAGACCCCAGAGTCGATCGATTTTTAAACTCAGCTTGAGTTACAACCGGTTTTATTCGTATTAGAAGTGACGTCACAACTGCCACCCAAAAGCAGTTTAATTCAAAGTTAAGAGAGCGGCTGGACCCTTTTTTAACTGAAGCTCTGTGCACATTGTTCTACAAAGATTTTCTTCCCACAAGCTACGAAGCGTCGGATCAAGAATTCTTTGTTTTTCTACAGACGTCTCTACGGGCTCCTGTGAACTCAACCTCCTCCAAGAAATTCCCTGTGCTTCACGGAGATCTTCACAACGGTGAAACTCCAAAGTCTCAGAACATCGCTTCATAATTTTGCTAAAGGCAAGATACTGAGTAAGACTGGCATTTGGGCAGATAAACCTAGTCTTAGGAATTAGCTTTTATTGAAGTAGTGTGAATTTAACCTCAGGAACGGTTCGTTACACTGTAAACACGCAGCGTGTTGAATTGATTTATTGTTTTGTTTTAATCTCTCAGTTGCTTTAATAGATAGGCTGTGCATGCTTCTCTTTATTCCTGACTAACACTTTAATTTCCTTATCACACATTTTGACCTTATCAAGGTTTCAGTGGATTCAGTACTGTTATAAGCTAGTGAAATTAGCCTATGGCTAATTTCTTTTGTCCCATTAGCATCCAAAGCTAAGTGTATTGTCTTAGAAACACATGGCAGTCCTCCCCCACTCACAAACACACCTTAGCTAGCATTCCTTTGTCTTAGCTAAACACAAGGCTAATCTAGGCCTCCACACATGGCCACATGTCTCATAAACCCACCTTAGCTAGCTTCCCTTTGTCTTAGCTTAGCCACACAAGGCTAATTCCTTTGTTCTCCTCAAATCCCACGTGGTGAGCCGTACACCACGTGGACACACACGAACATATCTAGCTAGCATCCCACGCTAGCCTTCTGCTCAGGCCATAGGGCCTTTCACTCACACACACACACACACACACACACACACACACACACACACACACACACACACACATCTCACTGTTTGTATATATTTCAACTGCCATTATCCATTTTTATCTTTGTTATAATAAATTCATTTATTATTGAAACTGTGTGTTTATTTGTGTTCCAATATCTTTGAAGTCCCCAATCTCCAAAGAATTCTAAAAGGTGCATATGATTTATGTAATATGCTAAGTGATAATAATAATTTGGAATATACCATAATTTAGCTGTTTGGTAATTTATTATTAAGCACCAAAATTAATGGTATTAATTAATGAGACTGATTAATGAGACTGATTCCATGAGTGATTTAATGATAATATGAGACTGATTCAATGAAAATGATTCACTGAAAACAATTCAAATGAGACTGATTCAATTTTAATTATTAACCTTCAGATTTAATGAGATTGATCACTCAATTACCCAAATGCACCTACATTAATTTGGTGCCCCGTGTGAGGAGATTGGTGTTGACTTCTTGAATATTGTTGCAACAACAGATAAATCATCAGTTTGTTTAAGCAACTGCTAAAGTATATCCCCAGGTGTGTTAAACGGTTAACAGTAGCGTGATAACCATATCACAAAATACTAATAACCTATTGATAACTGTGGCAGCAGGGGCGTGGCCAAGCAGCAGTCTGTGAATGGAGGGTGGGGTCGGGGAAGGTAAGTGGCTAGTTCATTACACCTGATGTTAATTTGTGTGTGTGTGTGTGTGTGTGTGTGTGTGTGTGTGTGTGTGTGTGTGTTGTAGGGATGGAGTATAAAGGGAGGGGGAGAGGAGAGAAGAAGCTCGCTCCCCAACCAGATGACTGATGAGTGTGTGCGTGTCTGTGTGACTGGGAGTTTGTTAAAAAGGCTGAAAAGCTGCAAATAAAGAGTTTTGTGAAACTCAGTTCTGGCCTGCCGTACTTCTGTGCTCCACCCACCCGCTCAACATACCACATTGGTGCCGAAACCCGGGACGCACAGAAGGGAACCGCCCCATGGAGTCTTCCCCGTTCAAGGAGCTCATCTTGACCCTCGCTACCGCCCAGCAGAACCAGCATCAAGAGCTGATCACCCTCTGGAAGGAGCAGCAGCAGCGTTTTGAAGCATTGATGCTGGCCCAGTGGGAAGATCGCCAGGCGTTCTGGCACCGGCTCATGTCAGCAGGGCCGCCGGCCGCCGCTGTCACCACCCTCACGAAGATGGGACCGCAGGACGATCCGGAAGCGTTCCTCGTTCTCTTTGAGCAAACAGCTGAGGCATGGGGGTGGCCGCTGGAGCAGTGTGCGGCACGCCTCCTCCCGCTCCTAACTGGCGAGACGCAGCTCGCAGCGCAGCAGCTCCCTGTTGACAGCCGGCTGGTCTTTCCCGACCTGAGGAAAGCCATCCTGCAGCGTCTCGGCCTCTCCTCGGAACAACACCGTCAGCGCTTCCGGACGCTGACACTGGAGGAGGTCGGCCGGCCGTTTGCATTCGGCCAGCAACTCCGGGATGCCTGCCGGCGGTGGCTGAGGGCGGAAGACCGCGACGCTGAGGAGATCATCGATCTGGTGGCACTGGAGCAGTTTATCTCTCAACTTCCGGAAGGAATGGCAGAATGGGTCCAGTGCTACCGCCCGGCATCGGCGGAGTGAGCCATCGAGCTGGCGGAGGACCATCTGGAGGCGGCGCTGACGGCAGGCAGATGAGGTGCCTCCCCTCGCTTCTCTTCCCTCTCTCTCTCTCTCTCTCTCTCTCCTGTCTCTTGTCCCCCTCCCCACCCCGTTCCCCTGCCACGAAGGCGGCGGCTGGCTCCTCCCCAGCCAGCCCGTCGCACCCGTGGTGTCCTCCTATCTCCCTCTTCTGTGTCTGTGTTGTCTCCCCCTCAGGTGAGTGACACCCATAACACCAGTGCAGAGGGAAAGCCTGGGCCGGTGTGCTGGCGTGGCGGGGAATCTGAGCGTCTCCCGAATCAGAACCCTGCAAGGGAGGTGGGGGCTGTCATCCGGATCCCCGACGTGCCAGAAACCACCCCTGATCGAGCCGGAGCGTATCGCGTACTGGTGAGTATTCAAGGGGATACATATCACACTTTGGTGGATTCCAGTTGCAATCAGACCTCAATTCACCAATGCCTGGTGCAAGGTGAGGCATTGGTGGGAGCACAAGTGGTGAAAGTGTTGTGTGTGCACGGGGATGTTCACCATTACCCTCTAGTGTCTGTCCATATTCTATTCCGGGGCCAAACGCATAAAATGAAGGCGGCGGTTAATCCTCGTCTTACCCACTCATTGATCTTGGGTACTGATTGGCTGGGATTTAAAGAATTAATGGAATATTTAACACACAGTGGGTCCTGCCCCAGTAGGTCATGGGAAGATCCTGGTGTGGCATTGGCTGGAGAAGCTGTCACAGAGCCATCTGCGTCAACACCGCATCGGAGTGAGGAGCCCTCCACTCCTCCTCCCTCTCTCGGGGATTCCCTTGGGGATTTCCTATTAGAGCAGTCGCGAGACGAGACTCTGTGGCATGCGTTTGACCAAGTGAGAGTAATCGATGGTCAAACTCTTCAGCCGAGCGCGGTGCCAACCTTCCCCTATTTTGCTATTATGAAAGATAGATTGTACCGAGTGACGCAGGACACTCAAACCAAGGAACAAGTAACCCAGTTGTTAATCCCAAAGAGCCGTAGGGAACTCGTATTCCATGCGGCTCACTTTAATCCCATGGCTGGACACTTGGGGCAAGACAAAACACTAGCCCGAATAATGGCCCGGTTCTATTGGCCTGGGATTCGCGGGGATGTCCATCGGTGGTGTGCGGCCGTGAATGCCAATTAGTAAATCCCGCGGCCACTCCAAAAGCACTGTTGTGCCCTCTTCCTCTAATCGAGACCCCGTTTGAGCGAATTGGGATGGATCTCGTCAGGCCATTAGATCGGTCAGCACAGGGATATCGCTTTATTTTAGTTCTGGTGGACTATGCAATGCGATATCCAGAGGCAGTGCCTCTCCGCAATATCTCAGCATGCAGTATTGCGGAAGCGCTCTTCGGCATTATCTCCCAGGTTGGGATTCCGAAAGAAATCCTGACAGACCAAGGCACCTCGTTTATGTCATGCACACTGCGCGAGCTGTATGGGTTACTGGGGATTAAGTCCATCCGCACCAGTGTCTATCACCCACAAATGGATGAATTAGTAGAGCGATTCAACCAGACACTCAAAAACATAATCCGGAAATTCGTTAGTGAAGATGCGCGTAATTGGGATAAGTGGCTCAAACCCCTGTTGTTCGCAATACGAGAGGTCCCGCAAGCCTCCACAGGGTTTTCTTCCTTCGAATTATTATATGGGCGTAAGCCACGTGGCATTCTGGATGTGCTGTGGGAAAATTGGGAGGAAGGACCTTCGCCGAGTAAAAATTAAATCCAGTACGTTCTTGACCTGCTCGCAAAACTCCACACCCTCATGCAATTAACACAGGAGAATTTACGGCAGGCACAAGAACGTCAAAGCCGGCTGTACGACAGGGGCACGCGCCTTAGAGAATTCACGCCAGGAGAAAAAGTACTCGTATTATTGCCCACGTCGAGTTCTAAATTAGTCGCCAAGTGGCAAGGGCCCTTCGAGGTCACACGGCAAGTCGGGGACATCGACTATGAGGTAAAGCCAACGGATAGGGCTGGGGCACTGCAAGTATACCACCTCAACCTTTTAAAATGCTGGAATGAGGGGGTCCCCATGGCGTTGGCGTTGGTCATCCCGGAGAAGGTGGAGCTGGGGCCGGAGGTAAAAAAGATAACATCATTGGGCCAAATCCATATTTGGGCAAGACATAAAATAAATATTTCCATTCTAAGTAGTCGTACGCCTTCATCGCGTCTAGTGACACTGCAACAGCTGGGTGAGGAGTCGTCTCCGCAGAGTACATAGCCTGAAACAGTCTGCGCATATTGTTTGCTGCTTGGCGACCTTTTATAAACCCCGTTTGGTCCACATGGATAAGAGAGGGGATGACCTTTTCAATTCTCAATGCAAGCACTTTACCAAATATTTTATAATCTGTATTTAAAATGCTCAAGGGTCTGTAATTGCCCATTTGAAGATGGTCTTTGCCCGGTTTTGGAATTAGAGATATAGATGCCTGGCGCATTGAACATGGCATAGACTGATTTGAGACAATATCCATAAACAGTAATTTCAAAAACTGAGTTAAGACACCTTGGAAACACTTAAAAAATTCACTACTATAGCCATCATCACCACTACTTTTCCCAGTAGCTAATAATTTTATAGCGTGCTGGATTTCGTTATCAGAGATTGGGGTATCTAGCAAATCTTTTTCGCACACTGAAATAGATGGAGGCTCAATGTCTTTAAAAAAGGTCTCCATTTCCTCGTCCCTCCCACGGCATTCAGATTGATATAATGCACTATAGTAGTCAGTAAATGCTTCATTAATCTTAAGTTGATCACTAACCAGTGTGCCATTTACATCATATATACTCGAAATTGCCTGCCGATTTTCTTGTTGTTTTAGTCTGAGTGCCAGCATTTTACCTGACATTTCACCAAATTCATAATTTTTACGGCGCAACTGGAATAGTGCAAATGCGGTTTTTTTCGTGTAAAATGGCCTTCAGTTCTGTCCTAATAGTGTCAACAGCTTTTCTAATTTGTATATTAGTGAGGTCCTTCATATGTTGAGATTCCAGCTCTTTGAGCTTGTTAAACAAGCCTTGTTTCCTGGCCATTTTCTCTTTTTTCTTGGCCGAAGCGTAACCTATGATCCAGCCCCTGCAAGTTGCTTTGTATGCCTCCCAGACCATCTGAATAGAGATGTCCGGTGTCAGATTAATGTTGAAAAATTCACGCGTTCTGTCCTCTATCATAGACACAAAGTCTTGTTCTTTGAGGAGAGAGTTGTTAAATCTCCACTGTTTCATTTTATTATGCGTTACATTTGGCACAAAGCACACAGACAGGGGTGCATGATCAGATATAATAATAGGGTGGATCTCGCATTCAATTACATTACCAACAAAACACTGTGAGAATAGGATATAATCGATCCTTGAATAGGAATGATGTGCAGATGAATAAAAGGTATATTGATGTGTGTCAGGGTTAACTATGCGCCAGACATCTGCTAGTGCAAATGATTCTTGCAGTTCTTTCAAGGCACTAGAAAGGGTTCTGTCAACAGGAAGTGGGTGTCCTGATCTATCCACAACAGCATTGCTAACTAAGTTAAAGTCACCACCCATTAAAATGGGATATTCAGCAAATTCAGCAAGCAACAGACTCAATCTAGACAAGAATGTGCTCTGCCCGGTGTTTGGAGCATAGATGTTTACCAAAACACATTTCACATTTTGCAATATACCAAAAAGTATTACATATCTACCATCTTTATCACATATCTGTTTAATCAGTTGAAATTGTATTCTCTTAGAGATCAAGGTAGACACACCTCTAGACGCACCGTTACCAGGTGCTGAATACATCTGGCCTACCCATCCTTGTCTCAATTTAGCAGACTCAGCCACGGCTGTGTGTGTCTCCTGGATTATCGCTACGTCACAAGACAGGGATTTCAAATGGGACACAATACCACATCTTTTAATTTTGTTAGTGATGCCATTTACATTCCAACTAACTAATTGAACACTATTGGAACTCATTATAAGCAATCAGCTCAAAGTTGTCCCGACTGCAGCTACATGAAAGGGAAGGAATACATGAGGGAAAAACTAAAACAAACAACACTAAATACAAACAGACATCACAATTACCATAAGGTAAAAAACAAAAAAGAAAAAAGGCAATGGATGATGATGAACTGGATAAGAGCACTATACTTTAAGCCAACCGCCATGGTTAAAACGAATGGCATTAAGTCTAAACCTTTTGAGCTTCATCGCTCAGCTCGACAAGGCTGCACTGTGAGCCCTCTTATTTTTATTTTAGCATTGGAACCACTAGCGTGCGTAATACGAACCAGGAAGGACATATGCGGCATTACCGTTGGGGACCATGAGTTTAAAGCCAATCTTTTTGCTGATGATATCTTATTAACACTAACTAGACCACGCCAATCGATTCCACAAATATTAAATATTATAGATAAGTTTGGCATACTGTCAGGTTATAAAGTTAATTATACTAAAAGTGAAGCCATCCCCCTTAACAACTATACTTTTCAATCGCACCTGGGCACTGCCCTCTTTAGTTGGAAGCTGGAAGGAATGAAATACCTGGGAATCAGGATACAGGCCCCTATTGAGAAAGTGGTGGAATTAAATCTGTCAGAACTACTTAAGACTATGAAGGACGACACTAAGAGATGGACCGTGTTGCCTTTATTACTCTGGGGCAGAGCTGAAATTATTAAAATGAATCTTTTACCAAGACTGACTTTTATAATCTCCTCTATCCCACTTAAATTCCCCTCTAGTTGGTTTAAGGAGGTCAATAAAATACTGTATGGATTCCTATGGAATTACAAAAAACCCAGAATTAGCCAGAAAAAACTCAGTGAACCACGGTTTAGGGGTGGAATAGCTCGACCAGATATATATATCAGTACTATATGGCATTCAATTCACGATATCCATTGCAATGGGCATATACCGAGAGAAAGATTGGAAGCTGGGATTGGTTGGAAGAAAAGATAATATCAAATTATAATAAAGAGTTGACATTAACACGATTATGGTATAATCCAACAAAGTCCCGAATGAATAATCCAATAATTAAGTTTTCATGCGAAATAGTGACAGCATTACAAAAGTGTTTGTCATTTAATGGCTACTCACTGCCTTCTTGCCCATTGTGGCGAAACTTTTTGTTTGAAGCTGGTGGTGAAATGCTTAAAGATAGACAGTGGCAACTACATGGTTTAAATCAGGTGGGACAAATAATATATAATGGGAAAATGGTTGGTTTTAATGACTTGAAAACACAGTTTGGATTGACAGATTTAAATTTTCTAACCTATAGTAGATTACATTCCATAGTTAAAACACTGATGTCAAAGGGTGTGCAACTGGGAACACATACAGACTTGGAGAATAAACTAATTACAGCCATAAGAGGAAAGGGCACTGTGTCTATCATGTACAAGCTACTGTCTTCAGTGAATCCATGTGCAAATTTATAAATAAGAGGTCAATGGGAGCGTGACATGGGAATGTCCATATCCGAGTCACAATGGAATGCAGCACTTAGAAAGAGCACAACTATCTCAAAATGTGTTAGATACAAGTTAATTCAATTAAAAATAGTCCATAGAGCTCACATGACCCCTGAAACATTGAATAAAATCGACCCTTCAGTGTCTAATAAGTGCTGGCATGGTTGTGGCTCGGTTGGGACACTAACACATATGTTATGGAATTGCCCTGCTGTTAAACAGTTTTGGCAGGATATTGTTAACATCTTGAATTCTGTATTTAACACATGCATTACCCCTTGCCCAATTGTGTGCTTATTTGGAAGTGGGATAGATGGTATACATGCAAGGAATATGCAACATGCTTTCTCACTCGCATTCCTGGTAGCAAAGAGGACTATTCTCATGAACTGGAAAGCGCGTAAGAACGACTGTTTTAGTATGGACCAATGGAGAAATGATTTTATGGACATCCTTGCTATGGAACAGGCTGCCTTATCTCTCAATCCAACAGAGAGGCCTAGTAGCACACAAGGACCCTTGGACTTTATGAGAACTCTAATGACTTAAACCTATAATACTGCAGCAACCCCCCCCCCTCTGTTTCTTGTTTGGTGAGATTGTTTGTCTGTGTTTTTGTTATTTTATTATTGTGGGAAAAAGTAATAAAAATTTCAATACAAAAAAAAAAGATAACATCGCGGACCACTCCGGTCCCTTGTGGAGACCACCACTCGCCGACCCAATTCACGGAGGTAGCCAGGTTGCAGAAGGAATTTTCCGACGTGTTCTCGCCCCTTCCGGGTCGTACCCACCTCATCGAACACCACATTGAAACGCCCCCGGGGGTGGTAGTGCGTAGCCGCCCTTACCGCTTGCCCGAACACAAGAAAAAGGTGGTTCAGGATGAACTCAAGGCCATGCTCGAAATGGGCATAATCGAGGAGTCCCACAGTGACTGGAGCAGCCCAGTGGTCTTGGTTCCCAAGACTGATGGGTCGGTCCGGTTCTGTGTGGACTATAGGAAGGTCAACGCGGTGTCTAAATTTGACGCGTACCCAATGCCTTGCATTGATGAGTTGCTTGATCAGTTAGGCGCTGCTCGCTTTTATTCGACACTGGATCTAAACAAGGGATATTGGCAGATCCCCTTGACTCCTCTATCCCGAGAGAAAACGGCCTTTTCCACACCGTTTGGTTTACACCAATTCGTCACACTCCCCTTTGGGTTGTTTGGGGAGCCCGCTACATTCCAGCGGCTTATGGACAGGGTCCTCTGCCCTCATGCTGCCTACACGGCCACCTGTCTAGACGACATAATAATCTATAGTCATGATTGGCCGCGGCACTTGGAACACCTGAGGGCTGTTCTAAAGTCGCTGAGGCGAGCGTGCCTCACAGCTAACCCGAAAAAGTGTGCGATTGGGCGGGTGGAAGTACGGTATCTGGGGTTCCACTTGGGTCATGGGCAGGTGCGTCCCCAAATTAACAAGACTGCAGTGATTGAGGCCTGCCTGAGGCCCAAGACCAAAAAGGAGGTGAGGCGGTTCTTGGCGCTGGCTGGCTATTATCGTAGGTTTATACCTAACTATTCGGACGTCACCAGCCCGCTAACCGACCTCACTAAAAAGGGGGCTCCAGATCCGGTCCAGTGGACGGAGCAGTGCCAACAGGCCTTCTCTGAGGTAAAAGCTGCACTGTGTGGGGGGCCACTTTTACACTCCCCTGACTTCTCGCTCCCCTTTATTTTACAGACTGATGCATCGGACAGGGGGCTGGGGGCCGTTTTGTCCCAGGAGGTGGAGGGTGAGGAGCGCCCGGTGCTGTACATCAGCCGGAAGCTGTCGATGCGCGAGAGCAAGTACAGCACAATTGAAAAGGAGTGTCTCGCCATCAAGTGGGGGGTCCTCGCCGTCCGATACTACCTGCTGGGGCACCCTTTCACTCTCTGTTCAGACCACGCGCCCCTCCAGTGGCTCCACCGCATGAAGGATGCCAATGCGTGGATCACCCGTTGGTATCTCGCGCTCCAGCCATTTAAGTTCGAGGTGATCCACAGGCCGGGGGCGCAGATGGTGGTGGCGGATTTCCTGTCCCGTTGGGGGGGGGAGTCAGCTTCAGGCCGGATGGCTCCCCGGCCTGAGTCGGGCGGTGGGGGTATGTGGCAGCGGGGGCCAAGCAGCAGTCTGTGAATGGAGGGCGGGGTCGGGGAAGGTAAGTGGCTAGTTCATTACACCTGATGTTAATTTGTGTGTGTGTGTGTGTGTGTGTGTGTGTGTGTGTGTGTGTGTGTGTTTGTTGCAGGGATGGAGTATAAAGGGAGGGGGAGAGGAGAGAAGAGGCTCGCTCCCCAACCAGACGACTGATGAGTGTGTGCATGTCTGTGTGACTGGGAGTTTGTTAAAAAGGCTGAAAAGCTGCAAATAAAGAGTTTTGTGAAGCTCAGTTCTGGCCTGCCGTACTTCTGTGCTCCACCCACCCGCTCAACATACCACAATAACTTAGGATAAGAGAGCATTGTCAGCAAAAACAGCCTTATCAACTGATTAATTAATTACATAGTTAATATTAATTAATAAAAATTAAATAATAAATTAACTAATTGATTAATTAATTATCCAATATCCAACCTAAGCGAAATGGCATCCCCTCGTGTCTCAAAAATTGAAGACAACGCTCAAGACGTGTCTCTCCTTGAGGTCATCGCAGACCTTATTTACTGCTCTGCCTCCGAAAAGGCAAACATTAGGAACACAAGTAAGAGTGAATGCCAAAACAACATAGATAACTTGAACAAACATATGAGAGATCCAAAAGAAACAACTACTAGTGTGTCCAAGCGGCACTAGGTAAGCTATTCCTATCATACCTCCGACATACTGATTCAGAAATCAGACGCCTCCACGGAGAGGTTGAAATGCTGACCACCAGCAATGCCGAGCTGGCAGCCGATAATAATGAGTTACATAGGGAGCGTGAGCTCTTGAAGAACTCCCTTGATTGCGCCAAAAGGCTAGAGAAAGCCGAAAAGGCTGCCCAGAGGGCTGCTGAGGAGCAGACCCCCCAAGAAAAGCGCGAGGGGCATGAAAGACCCCCAACAATGCGCTGAAGCTCAGAGCAGGAAGAGGCATCCGAACCGGACACCGTAGATTACCTGGTCGAGGACCAGACACCCCGCCAAACTCCATCAACTCGCTACACGACTTCGTCGTTTAGCCAGGGTGGAGCCGTACTGTGCTTATCCCGAGCCCAGACCCATAGCACACCCAGGTCAGTGTGCTACAGTGTCCTTGATCCATCATCGGATGAATCAGGCTATGAATCTAGTGCGAAATGGGAGCAACACCAGAGTAGCTTAGATAATGAGTACTCAGGAGAGCCAAGAAGGCCGCACAAGGACATGCACCAAACTCTTCGCTTACGGCAAATTGACCTACTTGCCAACGATGTTGAGCGATTCGATCCCGACAATAAAAGAACAAACGTGAATGATTATTTGCGAGAAATTGACCAATGCCTGATGGACCTGCCGAATGCCACAACGCGAGAAAAACTTAAGCTGATCTGGAAAACCTCCAGTAGCAGCGTTCGGGCCCTTTTAGAGACTCTACCCCCAAACATTCGCGATAGTTATTCGAAACTTCACAACTACATGAGGGAAGAATATGCGCCGTACACGGACGAAACCTCCGCGACATTGTGTGCATTACAAATCAAACAAAAATGGTCTGAGGCTCCTCGTGAATATTATAGACGGCTACGTACTGCCTATTTCCAGGGTAGTAGCGCACCAGGCTTGGAAGAAGATAGAGGCTTCAAATCCCTCTTCTTACATAACATCCACCCAAGCGTGCGGACTCAAGTCGCACTGACGTGTCGACAGGGTTTCCACTTGATGAGGGAAATTAGGCAACTAGCCCAAATGACCTGGGAGACCATTGTCAAAACTGCAAACGGAAACGATGATGAACCCAGAGTCCTTAGGCTCCAGGATGCAGATGGGCCCCTGCTAGCCTTAGAAGGAGGCGAAGCTCCAACAGGGGGACCCCCCTGGAGAAATCCCAGTCCGAACCGCCCCTTGCCGAGCCATCCCCAGGGTGAGCGAAAAAATCGGCAAGGTAAGGCCAGGAGGGACCGAAGGCAAGTCCACAGTGACTATGGCAACCGCCCATCATGTAAAAAGGGTCGTAGGGAACAAGGCGGTTGGCAGCAAGACCGTCATCCCCGCTCTGGCCAGAGACAGCAGGAGCGTTCCGACCGTAACTCTAAACGTAGGGGTAGAGATGATCGACACAGTTGTTAGGACTTGGACTGTTTTGGCCTCTAGAGGCCGCTGTTATTTCCTTTTCGTGTCTTGTTTATTTTGGCCTCTAGAGGCTGCCACTGTTCCTGTGTTTTGTGTTTTTGTTAATTGCCTGTTAGTCCTAATTATCTTCACCTGTGTCCTTAATTAGTTTGTGTATTTATACCCCTGAGTTCAGTCCTCTTGTCACGGAGTCTTTGTGCTGTTATGTTTATCTCCAGTTTCCTCTATACCGTGTTCTTTGTTTTGTACTTTGCTTTTCTTTTGGATTTAGTAGTGACTGTGTTTTGTCGATCTTCTGAGCTTTTGCATTTTTGCCTTTTTCTTTTTGAACCTTTGGATTATACTCTTTGTTTTTGTTTTTTTTTTTTGTTTGTTTTGCCCTGGATTGTATATAGTGTACATAGTATAAATAAACCTTTTGATACTTTTTCTACTTCTGCCTCACGCCTCTGCATTTGAGTCATCCCCCTGGTGGCCTAGTGGGGGTTTGCTGGATCATCACACCAACGAACCAGGTTCGAATCCCAGCAAAACCCTAACAGAAAGACTCCGTCATGACCGACTCAGCAGAGGCTGCTTCAACTGTCTACCCGGCCAACCTTCAGGGAATTATGGCAGCTTTGACATGCTTCGGAGCGACCATGGACGCTCATGGACGTACGCTCACCAGCCAACGTGAGGCCCTTGCTCGCCACGAGGAACTGCTTCAGCAAATTGGGAAAACCCTGGCACAGCTGACATCTCTGCCTGCATCTCCTGCTCCTGATCCAGTTCCTGCTCCTGATCCAGCTCCCACTCCTGCTCCAGTGCCTCCTGCCATGCTGCCTTCTTCACCTCGCGAACCCAGCCTTCCTGCACCACAGAGGTATGACGGCAAGCACAGTGAGTGCCGAGAGTTCCTTACCCAGTGTCAACTCACCTTTGAGCTTCAGCCTACCACCTACACTACGGATCGCCGCAAGATTGCCTTTGTGATCACCTTATTAGCTGGTAAGGCGCGAGCCTGGGCTACTGCTATCTGGCAAAGACAGGGACCTGAGTGCTTTGATTTCCAGCTGTTTTCTGAAGAGATGCTTCGGGTCTTCGATCAGGCAGACATCAGTACCGACGCAGCCCGAAAGCTCATGTCCATCCGGCAAGGAGGAAGCGTCGCAGATTACGCCATCTCGTTCCGAACACTCGCAGCAGTAAGTGGATGGAACGAGACTGCCCTGGTGTCAGCCTTCCACCATGGTCTGTCTGACCCCATCAAGGACGGTCTGGCCTCTATTGGATGCCCAAGTGACCTCGAAACCCTCATCTCACATGCTATTCGTCTGGACAACAGGATGAGAGAACGCCACCAAGCCTTGAGCCCCCCCAGCCTCCCTACCTCTACCTGGAGACCATCTACCTCCTTCAGTGACTGTCCAGAACCCATGCAAGTGGGTCGTACTCGCCTCTCCGCATCTGAGAGGGAGCGCAGAAGGAGGGACAAGTGCTGCATCTACTGTGGCAAGCCTGGTCACTTCCGAGCATCATGTCCCGAACTCTTGGGAAAAGGACCGCCCCGTCCAGCCGAGGGAGGGTTGTGACGGGGCCTACCCTCTCTCCCGGACTCCCTGGCCAAGGAATCTACATCCCGGTCTCCATCTCCTGGGGTGAGTCTGTCCACTCTTGTCAAGCTTTGATAGACTCAGGGGTGGCTGGGAACTTTATGGATATTCACTTCGCCTAAAGCATCAATATACCTACTGCACCTCTTGAAGTCCCTCTGTCTGTGTCTGCCCTCGATGGCCAAGCGTTAGGTGATGGAAGAGTCACTCAAGTTACTTCTCCAGTCTTCCTCCAGTCTCAAGGTCACAAGGAAGAAATATCCCTGCACCTAATTCCTTCACCTGAGTTCCCAGTTATTCTAGGCCTTCCTTGGCTTACTCGCCACAACCCTCGCATAGACTGGGTAACAAGCCAGGTTGTGGAATGGGGCCCTGCATGCCATGCCTCTTGTCTGCTCTCTAGCTCTCCTGTGTCTCCTGCCGAGCCCCCTGATCTCACCGAGTTATCTCAAGTTCCCACAGAGTACTGGGATCTCAAGGAGGTATTCAGCAAGAGCAGGGCCGCCATTCTTCCTCCGCACCGGGCCTACGACTGTGCCATCGACTTGCTCCCTGGGACTACCCCTCCTCGTGGCAGACTGTTTTCCCTCTCTCAGCCAGAACGCAAGGCTATGGAGGAATACCTCAAAGACGCCCTGGTCTCTGGGTTCATTCGACCCTCCACCTCACCTGCTGGTGCCGGCTTCTTCTTTGTCGGCAAGAAGGATGGGGGGCTTCGACCATGTATTGACTACAGGGGCCTGAACAAGATCACTGTGTGCAACCGATATCCCCTTCCGCTGATGTCCACTGCTTTCGACCTGCTCCAAGGCGCCACCGTCTTCACCAAGTTGGACCTACGGAACGCATACCACCTCATCCGTATCCGACAGGGAGACGAGTGGAAGACTGCCTTTAACACCCCGTCTGGGCACTACGAATACCAGGTGATGCCCTTCGGACTCACCAACGCACCAGCTGTTTTTCAGGCCCTAATCAACGACGTCTTAAGGGACATGATTAACCTGTACGTCTTTGTCTACCTCGACGACATCCTTATCTTTTCCAAGACCGTGCAGGAGCACCGCCACCATGTCCGCCAGGTTCTCCAGAGGCTGCTACAGAACAATCTGTTCGCCAAGGCCCAGAAATGCGAATTTCATGTTCCCGAGGTCTCCTTTCTGGGATTTATTGTACGGACAGGCCAACTCCAAATGGACCCTGCCAAGACCCTGGCCGTCCGGGACTGGCCTACTCCCAAGTCCGTTAAGGAGGTTCAGCGGTTCTTAGGATTCGCTAACTTCTACCGCAAGTTCATCAGGAACTTCAGTTCTGTGGCAGCACCCATGTCAGACCTCACCAAAGGGACAGGTGGATCTTATGGCTGGTCTCCTCAGGCAGAAAAGGCGTTCAAAGACCTCAAGGCCCGCTTCTGCACGGCACCCATTCTGGTCCTCCCGGACACCTCCCAACCATTCATCGTGGAGGTGGACGCCTCGGACAGTGGTGTCGGCGCGGTACTCTCTCAATGTTCGGAAGGAAAGCTACACCCCTGCGCTTACTTCTCCCACCGCCTGAGTCCTGCGGAGTCCCGGTACGATGTGGGGGATCGAGAGCTGTTAGCGGTCAAACTGGCCCTTGAGGAGTGGAGGCACTGGCTGGAGGGAGCGCAACATCCATTCCTGGTTTGGACTGACCACAAGAACCTGGAGTACCTCCAGCAAGCCAAGAGACTGAACCCTCGACAGGCTAGGTGGGCCCTGTTTTTCAGTCGGTTTGACTTCACCCTCTCGTACCGTCCCGGCTCCAAGAACACCAAACCTGACGCACTGTCCAGGCTGTTCTCTGCCACTAACAGGGAGAATGAAGTCGGGCCTATTATCCCGGTGTCCCGGATTGTGGCCCCTGTCCGCTGGGGTATTGAGGAGGCTGTTCGACGAGCCCAACGCCAGGACCCCGGTCCTGGGACGGGGCCACCGGGCCTCTTGTACGTCCCACATCAAGCCCGGGCCAAGGTTCTCCAGTGGGGTCACTCTTCCCCTCTCACCGCCCACCCGGGAGCTCGGAGGACCCTGGACTTCCTGAAAAGACGCTTCTGGTGGCCTAACATGGAGCAGGAAGTAAGGTCATTTGTCCTGTCCTGTGAGGTTTGCACCAGAACCAAGAACCCACGACAGCGTCCCCAGGGTCTCCTGCATCCTCTGACCATTCCCCGGCGTCCCTGGTCCCACGTGGCAGTCGACTTCATCACGGGTCTCCCTGAGTCACAAGGTAACATGGTCATTTTGGTCATTGTTGACAGATTCTCCAAGGCCTGCCGCTTCATACCTCTGTGCAAACTCCCCTCTGCTCTTGAAACAGCGAAACTTATATTTAATCATGTCTTCCGAGTCTTTGGTCTTCCACAGGACATCGTCTCAGACCGAGGGCCCCAGTTCTCCTCCCGAGTGTGGCACGGGTTCTGCAAGGTCATCGGAGCCACTGCCAGCCTCTCCTCTGGGTTTCACCCACAGTCCAATGGTCAGACAGAGAGGCTCAACCAGGACCTGGAAACCACCCTGCGAGGCCTGGCTATGGATAACCCGACATCGTGGAGCACCTGACTGCCATGGGCAGAGTACGCCCACAACACCCTGCAGTCATCGGCCACCAAGCTGTCACCATTCCAGTGCCAATTCGGGTTCCAGCCACCTCTGTTCCCGGACCAGGAGGAGGACGCGGGGGTGCCCTTGGTCAACCAATATGTGAGACGGTGTCGCAAGACCTGGAGCAAGGTCAGGAAGACCCTCATACAGACCTCCAGAACCAACCAGACTCAGGCCAACCGCCACAGAAGACCTGCACACACTTTCCGCCCTGGGCAGCGGGTTTGGCTGTCCACTAAGGACCTTCCGCTGCGGGTGGAGAACCGCAAGCTTGCTCCTCGCTACACTGGCCCCTTCAAGGTGGTGCGCAGGGTGAACCCTGTCTCCTACCGGCTCCAGTTGCCCCGGACTCTGAGGATCAACCCCACTTTCCATGTTTCCCTGTTGCGGCCTGTACTGACGTCTACGTATGCCCCTGCCCCTAGGAACCCCCCACCCCCCCGCATCTTCCAGGGGCAGACTGTGTTCACTGTGCATCGCCTGCTTGACTCTAGCCGGGTCTGCGGCGGGTTGCAATATCTGGTGGACTGGGAGGGCAATGGTCCTGAGGAGCGCTGCTGGGTTCCTGCTCGGGATGTCCTAGATAAAGAACTGTGTCGGGACTTCCATTCGGCCCATCCGGATCGCCCTGGGAACGTCAGGAGACGCTCCTAGGGGGGGGGGGGGTCCTGTTAGGACTTGGACTGTTTTGGCCTCTAGAGGCCGCTGTTATTTCCTTTTCGTGTCTTGTTTATTTTGGCCTCTAGAGGCCGCCACTGTTCCTGTGTTTTGTGTTTTTGTTAATTGCCTGTTAGTCCTAATTATCTTCACCTGTGTCCTTAATTAGTTTGTGTATTTATACCCCTGAGTTCAGTCCTCTTGTCACGGAGTCTTTGTGCTGTTATGTTTATCTCCAGTTTCCTCTATACCGTGTTCTTTGTTTTGTACTTTGCTTTTCTTTTGGATTTAGTAGTGACTGTGTTTTGTGGATCTTCTGAGCTTTTGCATTTTTGCCTTTTTCTTTTTGAACCTTTGGATTATACTCTTTGTTTTTGTTTTTTTTTTTGTTTGTTTGTTTTGCCCTGGATTGTATATAGTGTACATAGTATAAATAAACCTTTTGATACTTTTTCTACTTCTGCCTCATGCCTCTGCATTTGAGTCATCCCCCTGGTGGCCTAGTGGGGGTTTGCTGGATCATCACACCAACGAACCAGGTTCGAATCCCAGCAAAACCCTAACAACAGTGACTCAGACCAACCTGGTAAGTTCCGCACAGAACTGGATTCTTTAAAAGCCCAGTTGGCTGAGATTAAAGAACTGTTACAAAAGAGGTCAGACCCCTCAACAAAAATAAATCGAAATGAGCGTAAAAGAACAAAAGGCCTACTACGACCGAAAAGCATCCCATCACAAATATCAAATAGGCGACAAAGTCCTATATTTCAACTTTACCAAGCCGGTAGAAGTCTCAAAAAGTTCCTACCACAAAATAAGACGTCCTTTCGATCGTGGAAAACTGTCCGCCATCGCGTATCGCATTAGGACATCCAGGCCCAATCAAATGCTCTCATATCGATTTCCATAACAATCAAATCAAGCCTTTTGAACAGTCCTCACTCCAAGAGGGGGGGATGATAGCTAGGCCCATCCTGTCCACCTAGCTTGTATGCCTCACTCACCCATAAGCGTACACTAACATTGCCGGTCAGACTTACCAACCCAATAAAGTAATAACCCTTCGGTATAACATGGTAGATAAAATACTAAAATCCGCTATTATTACTAGTGTGTATTCATCGCAAATACACCTGGCATATAGTCTTGGCAGTGCTACCCTCATTTTTGTGAATCCACAAGACTTAGAGATGTGCACCTCCACTGGGTCTGCCCAGGCAACCCATACATAACACTACACGCCAAGCTGGATAAGATGGTCTGCGTCCCTGACAGCTTTAGCCGCAGTAGCACACGCTTTCTGGCCAAACCACCCACTGCCAACACCTTTCTAGAAGATTAGGTTTACCAACACAAACACTAATACTTCTGTTTTTCCTTCCTTCATTTCTTCTCTTTTCTTGTTTTTTTTTATTTATGCGTAGGAAATGAAGTATATATGCTTCATGTTCAATGTTTATTTTTTTTTTAGATGTGACTTTGACCTAGTTAGCTAGAGTGATTATATGCCCAAAATGCCCATAGCCTGAGTATATGCCCAAAATACCTCTGCCTCCAACTGTCTTACTGGAACTCATGAGTTTACACAGTTTTCACAGGACACCATGGACTGTACAGAGCAAGGCTGCCTCAAGGACTACGGACATGTGGACTGTACGGTACTGTGCTCTCAGTGCTACGACTCCATCATACCCCTGAGACCAAAAGGGGGATTGTAGGTACAGTCCGTCTAAGAACTACAACAGTCCCTTTAAGGACTACATTTCCCATCACCAGCTTCCGCATTGACCTACGTCATGCGTGGGCGGGATCACCAACGTCACATCCACCATGAAGGCATAAGTAATGGAACATGTTTCCGCTTCCTCCTCTTTCCATCCCTGGACCAGCGGTCTACGGACACAAAGAGGCTCGCTCTACCCAAGCAAACCCAAAAAGACCTCTTTCTTGCAAGATACACGATTTAGCGCGATTTCTTTCTTATCCTTGGCCAAGGTAGACCCCAGAGTCATGCGATTTTTAAACTCAGCTTGAGTTACAACCGGTTTTATTCGTATTAGAAGTGACGTCACAACTGCCGCCCAAAAGCAGTTTAATTCAAAGTTAAGAGAGCGGCTGGACCCTTTTTTAACTGAAGCTCTGTGCACATTGTTCTACAAAGATTTTCTTCCCACAAGCAACAAAGCGTCGGATCGAGAATTCTTTGTTTTTCTACAGAAGTCTCTACGGGCTCCTGTGAACTCAACCTCCTCCAAGAAATTCCCTGTGCTTCACGGAGATCTTCACAACGGTGAAACTCCAAAGTCTCGGAACATCTCTTCATAATTTTGCTAAAGGCAAGATACTGAGTAAGACTGGCATTTGGGCAGATAAACCTAGTCTTAGGAATTAGCTTTTATTGAAGTAGTGTGAATTTAACCTCAGGAACTGTTCGTTACACTGTAAACATGCAGCGTGTTGAATTGATTTATTGTTTTGTTTTAATCTCTCAGTTGTTTTAATAGATAGGTTGTGCATGCTTCTCTTTATTCCTGACTAACACTTTAATTTCCTTATCACACATTTTGACCTTATCAAGGTTTCAGTGGATTCAGTACTGTTATAAGCTAGTGAAATTAGCCTAAGGCTAATTTCTTTTGTCCCATTAGCATCCAAAGCTAAGTGTATTGTCTTAGAAACATGTGGCGGTCCTCCCCCACTCACAAACACACCTTAGCTAGCATCCCTTTGTCTTAGCTTAGCCACACGAGGTTAATCTAGGCCTACATGAACATGTGGTCACCAGGCCTGACACACACACAAACACGTGGTCACAGGCCTCACAAATACACCTCAGTTAGCATCCCACGCTAGCTTCTTTTTTTTGCTAGACCATAGGCCTTACCACGTGGTCAACTCCTCCCCCACAAACACACGTGGAGTTAGCTACCAGAGCTAATCCTTTTTGTAGGCCACACACAAGGCCTCTCTCTCTCTCCCCACACACAAATACGCCTTAGCTAGCATTCTTTTGTCTTAGCTAAACACAAGGCTAATCTAGGCCTCCACACATGGCCACATGTCTCACAAACCCACCTTAGCTAGCTTCCCTTTGTCTTAGCTTAGCCACACAAGGCTAATTCCTTTGTTCTCCTCAAATCCCACGTGGTGATCCCTACACCACGTGGACACACACGAACATACCTAGCTAGCATCCCACGCTAGCCTTCTGCTCAGGCCATAGGGCCTTTCACTCACACACACACATCTCACACACACACACACACACACACATCTCACTGTTTGTATATATTTCAACTGCCATTATCCATTTTTATCTTTGTTATAATAAATTCATTTATTATTGAAACTGTGTGTTTACGGTGGTGTAGTGGTTAGCGCTGTCGCCTCACAGCAAGAAGGTCCTGGGTTTGAGCCCCGGGGCCGGCGAGGGCCTTTCTGTGTGGAGTTTGCATGTTCTCCCCGTGTCCGCATGGGTTTCCTCCGGGTGCTCCGGTTTCCCCCACGGTCCAAAGACATGCAGGTTAGGTTAACTGGTGACTCTAAATTGACTGTAGGTGTGAATGTGAGTGTGAATGGTTGTCTGTGTCTATGTGTCAGCCCTGTGATGACCTGGCGACTTGTCCAGGGTGTACCCCGCCTTTCGCCCGTAGTCAGCTGGGATAGGCTCCAGCTTGCCTGCGACCCTGTAGAAGGATAAAGCGGCTAGAGATAATGAGATGAGACTGTGTGTTTATTTGTGTTCCAATATCTTTGAAGTCCCCAATCTCCAAAGAATTCTAAAAGGTGCATATGATTTATGTAATATGCTAAGTGATCATAATAATTTGGAATATACCATAATTTAGCTGTTTGGTAATTTATTATTGAGCACCAAAATTAATGGTATTAATTAATGAGACTGATTAATGATACTGATTCCATGAGTGATTTAATGATAATATGAGACTGATTCAATGAAAATGATTCACTGAAAACAATTCAAATGAGACTGATTCAATTTTAATTATTAACCTTCAGATTTAATGAGATTGATCACGCAATTACCCAAATGCACCCACACTCTAAAGGAAAAGATATTCCATATGTTGAATATTGCTTCACTTTAGGGCAAAATTGCATCTAACTTGGTATTTTTAATTTAGCATACTGTGTGTTGAAAAGCATCAACACAAATCAGTACAGTGCTTCTGACTTCCTGTGAAGAAATATTTTCATAGTGATGGGAGTAGCCTCTTCCAGGATGACTCCACCCCTCCACAGGACATATGGATATACATTGCTCCATAATCTCCCACTGTGAAAGACAGAACTCTCCACCAACATCAAAACACCATTGTCTATATATACCAATAATCTGTCAAGGTTACATTGGAAACTAGAGCCAATCCCAGCAGACTTCAGGGAAGAGGTGGGGTTCATCCTAGGCAGGTTACCAATCTACTGCAGGGCCAACACCAAGCTAAGCAATCATTCACACCTAAGGGCAATTTAGTAGCTCGATGACCAAATCCACGTCTTTGGCTATCTTACTAGAACAGTGTTCATTGCTTCAGTACAGTTCCAGAGACTTGTAGAATCTGCATCAAAGCACATTGAAGTGGCTCTGGCAGCTCATTGTGACCCAGCACCTTGCTAACATTTAATACATGGGAGTTTGTTCTTTAACTGGCAGAAGGAAATTTATTTCATGAATACTGAAATATGGATAACCCACAAGGTTATTGAGACTTTTATGCCTGGGAATGAATCTAGATCTATTCGTACATGTTAGCACATTTAGTGAATAGATATGAGTGAAGCGTCTGTAATGGATTTGGTAATGCACCCAAGACACACAATGTTTTGGGGGCGGTGCTCATTCAATGGTTAAAGCACTGATCAGAATGTCGAGGGTTTGGGCCCTGGCACTGCCATGCTGCCACTCTTGGGCCCTTGGGCAAGGCCCTTAACCTTACCTACTCAACCCTATCAACATCCACCCCACATAGAGGTGGAGAAAAGATGTACCTGTAGGTAACCAACCAACCAGACATTTAATGTATTTCAATCTGATTATTCAAATCACTTCAAGAAGTCTGAGATGCATTTTCACCACATTACATAATTATAGACACATCTTTCCAGGCTACATCTGAGAATCAGAACTGCTGAATTTGCTCCCTTTTAGGAAAACACAAAGACTTTTGGACAAATCAACTAGCTACAAGGAATAGCACAGGATGTTGTTTTAATTTCCATTTACAGTGGTACCTTGGGTTACAAACTTAACTTTGACTCCATTCGCAAACCCGAAAAGTTCGCGAACCGAATTAATTTTTCCCATTGAAATTAATGTAAATCCAATTAATCCATTCACCGGCCCCAGAAACATAGGGGGTTTTTTGTAACTTTTTATGGGTTTGTGTGGAAAAAATACAGAAAGGAATTAGAGAACCTTAATTATAGAAAAATATAGTAATACTAAAATAAAACATAATTGTACAGTACAACCCCGATTCCAAAAAAGTTGGGACAAAGTACAAATTGTAAATAAAAACGGAATGCAATAATTTACAAATCTCAAAAACTAATATTGTATTCACGATAGAACATAGACAACATATCAAATGTCGAAAGTGAGACATTTTGAAATTTCATGCCAAATATTGGCTCATTTGAAATTTCATGACAGCAACACATCTCAAAAAAGTTGGGACAGGGGCAATAAGAGGCTGGAAAAGTTAAAGGTACAAAAAAGGAACAGCTGGAGGACCAAATTGCAACTCATTAGGTCAACTGGCAATAGGCCATTAACATGACTGGGTATAAAAGAGCATCTTGGAGTGGCAGCGGCTCTCAGAAGTAAAGATGGGAAGAGGATCACCAATCCTCCTAATTCTGTGCCAACAAATAGTGGAGCAATATCAGAAAGGAGTTCGACAGTGTAAAATTACAAAGAGTTTGAACATATCATCATCTACAGTGCATAATATCATCAAAAGATTCAGAGAATCTGGAAGAATCTCTGTGCGTAAGGGTCAAAGCTGGAAAACCATACTGGGTGCCCGTGATCTTTGGGCCCTTAGACGGCACTGCATCACATACAGGCATACTTCTGTACTGGAAATCACAAAATGGGCTCAGGAATATTTCCAGAGAACATTATCTGTGAACACAATTCACCGTGCCATCCACCATTACCAGCTAAAACTCTATAGGACAACCCAAGTTGTTATCAGCGCTCAGTTCAGAAGCCTGCATCTCTGATGGTATGGGATTGCATTAGTGCATGTGGCATGGGCAGCTTACACATCTGGAAAGACACCATCAATGCTGAAAGGTATATCCAGGTTCTAGAGCAACATGTGCTCCCATCCAGATGACGTCTCTTTCAGGGAAGACCTTGCATTTTCCAACATGACAATGCCAAACCACATACTGCATCAATTACAGCATCATGGCTGCATAGAAGAAGGGTCCGGGTACTGAACTGACCAGCCTGCAGTCCAGATCTTTCACCCATCGAAAACATTTGGTGCATCATAAAATGGAAGATATGACAAAAAAGACCTAAGACAGTTGAGCAACTAGAATCCTACATTAGACAAGAACGGGTTAACATTCCTATCCCTAAACTTGAGCAACTTGTCTCCTCAGTCCCCAGACATTTACAGACTGTTGTAAAGAGAAAAGGGGATGTCTCACAGTGGTAAACATGGCCTTGTTCCAAGTTTTTGAGATGTGTTGTTGTCATGAAATTTAAAATCACCTAATTTTTCTCTTTAAATGATACATTTTCTCAGTTTAAACATTTGATATGTCATCTATGTTCTATTCTGAATAAAATATGGAGTTTTGAAATTTCCACATCATTGCCTTCCATTTTTATTTACAATTTGTACTTTGTCCCAACTTTTTTGGAATCGGGGTTGTACACTTTACCTTTGTGGTTGACAGTTGCTGGCACACGTGGATGAAGGAGAAGGAAGACTACTCCCTCGAAGGAGAGGCCTTCGAGGGAGAGTCTTGTTTCATACAGTGCCTTGAAAAAGTATTCATACCCCTTGAACTTTTTCACATTGTTCCACCTTACAACCACGAACTTAAAAGTTTTTTATTGAGATTTTATGTGATAGACCAACACAGAGTAGCACATAATTGTGAAATGAAATGAAAATGATAAATGGTCTTCAAAATTAAAAAAAAAATAAAAATCTGAAAAATGTGATGTGCATTAGTATTCAGCCCCCCTGCATCAATACTTTGTAGAGCCACCTTTTGCTGCAATTACAGCTGCAAGTCTTTTGTGGTCTACCAGCTTTGCACATCTAGACACTGAAATTTTTGCCCATTCTTCTTTGCAAAATAGCTCAAGCTCAGCCAGATTGGATGGAGAGCGTCTGTGAACAGCAATTTTCAAGTCTTGCCACAGATGCTCAATGGGATTTAGGTCTGGACTTTGACTGGGCCATTCTAACACGTGAATATTCTTTGATCTAAACCATTCCACTGTAGCTCTGGCTGTATGTTTAGGGTCATTGTCTTGCTGGAAGGTGAATCTCCTTCCCAGTCTAAAGTCTTTTGCAGCCTCCAACAGGTTTTCTTCCAGGATTGCCCTGTATTTAGCTCCATCCATCTTCCCATCAACTCTGACCAGCTTCCCTGTCCCTGCTGAAGAAAAGCATCCCCATAGCATGATGCTGCCACCACCATGTCTCACAGTGGGGATGGTGTGTGCAGGGTGATGAGCAGTGTTAGTTTTCCGCCATACATAGCGCTTTGCATTTAGGCCAAAAAGTTCAACTTTGGTCTCATCTGAACAAAGCACCTTCTTCCACATGTTTGTTGTGTCCCCTACATGGCTTCTGGCAAACTGCACATGGGACTTCTTATGTCTGTCTTTCACCAATGGCTTTCTTCTTGCCACTCTTCCAAAAAGGCCAGATTTGTGGAGTGTTCGACTGTGGCAGCGGGGGCGTGGTCAAGCAGTCGGACGGCCATTCGCGTTTGGCCAGCAACTCCGGGATGCCTGCTGGCAATGGTTGAGGGCCAACAACCGTGACGCCGAGGGGATCATCGACCAGGTGGTACTGGAACAATTCATTGCATGCTTGCCAGCAGGAACCGCGGAGTGGGTCCAGTGCTACCGCCCGGCGTCGCTGTATCAGGCAATCAAGCTGGCGGAGGACCATTTGGCGGCTGTCCCGGCGGCAGGACAACCGACAGCCTCTTCTCTCCCCTCCTCTTCTCTCTCTCTCTCCCTCTCCTCTTGTGTCTCGTCCTCGCCCCATTCCCCCACCGCGGAGGCGGGGGCCGGTGCCATCTGTGCCGGCCCACTGCACCTGTGGTGCCCTCCCGTTTCTCCCTTCTGTGTCTGTCTCTCCCCCCCCCCTCAGGTGAGTGAGCCCCAGAGCGCTGGTGCAGAGAGGAAGCCCGGGCCGGTTTGCTGGTGCTGCGGGGAGCCGGGCCACCTCCAACAGCAGTGTACGGTAATGGGGGTGGGGCGCTACAGATTTACCACCTCAATCTGCTCAAACTCTGGAACGAGGAGGTCCCCGTGGTGTTGGTGGTTCTGGAGAAGGCAGAGCTGGGGCCAGAGGTTCAAAAAGGAACATTAGCATCACGTACCTCTCCGGTCCCCTGTGGAGACCACCTCTCCCCGACCCAACTCGCAGAGGTTGCCCAGTTGCAGACCGAGTTTTCAGACGTGTTCTTGCCTCTGCCCAGCCGCACCAACCTCATAGAGCACCACATTGAGATGCCCCCGGGGGTGGTAGTGCGTAGCCGCCCTTACAGGCTACCCGAACACAAGAAAAAAGTGGTTCGGGAAGAACTCGAGGCCATGCTTGAAATGGGCATTGTCAAGGAGTCCCACAGTGACTGGAGCAGCCCGGTGGTCTTGGTACCCAAGGCCGACGGGTCAGTCCGGTTCTGTGTGGACTATAGAAAAGTCAACGTGGTGTCTAAATTTGACGCGTACCCAATGCCTCGTATTGATGAGTTGCTCAATCGACTAGGCACGGCTCGCTTTTATTCGACACTGGATTTAACAAAGGGTTATTGGCAGATCCCCTTGACTCCACTATCCCGAGAAAAAACGGCCTTTTCCACACCGTTCGGCTTACACCAATTTGTCACACTTCCTTTTGGGTTGTTTGGGGCACCCGCTACATTTCAGCTGTTGATGGACAGGGTCCTCCGCCCCACACCACCTATACGGCTGCCTACCTCAACAACATCATTGTCTATAGCAGGGGTATCCAAACTGATCCATAAATGGCCATGTGGCTGCAGGTTTTCATTCCAGCCATGCAGCAGCACACCTGATTTGGCTTATTCAATCAGCTGACACACCCACCCTTTAATCAAGGGTGGGTGTGGCTGCAAGTATTTGACTGTGTGAAGACAGTTCAGTTGATTGAATGAGCCAAGTCAGGTGTGCTGCTGCATGGCTGGAATGAAAACCTGCAGCCACACGGCCCTTTATGGATCAGTTTGGACACCCCTGGTCTATAGTAACGACTGGCCGAGGCACCTCGAACATCTGAGGGCCATCCTTAGGTCGCTGAGGCGAGCGGGTCTCACAGCCAACCCGAAGAAGTGTGCGATTGGGTGGGTGGAAGTATGGTATCTGGGCTTCCACTTGGGCAACGGGCAGGTGCGTCCCCAAATTAACAAGACAGCAGCAATTGCGGCCTGCCCGAGGCCCAAGACCAAAAAGGGGGTGAGACAGTTCCTGGGGCTGGCTGGCTATTATCGTAGGTTTATACCTAATTATTCGGACGTCACCAGCCCGCTGACTGATCTGACTAAAAAGGGGGCACCAGATCCGGTCCAGTGGATGGAGCAATGCCAGCGGGCTTTTTCTGAGGTAAAGGCTGCACTGTGTGGGGGGCCACTTTTACACTCCCCTGACTTTTCTCTCCCCTTTATGTTACAGACGGATGCGTCGGACAGAGGGCTGGGGGCTGTTTTGTCCCAGGAGGTGGAGGGGGAGGACCGCCCAGTCTTATACATCAGTAGGATGCTGTCGGTGCATGAGGGGCAATACAGCACGATTGAAAAAGAGTGCTTGGCAATCAAGTGGGTGGTCCTCGCCCTCCGTTACTACCTGCTGGGACGCCCTTTCACCCTCTGTTCAGACCACGCGCTCCTCCAGTGGCTACACCACATGAAGGATGCCAACGCAAGGATCACCTGTTGGTATCTGGCACTCCAACCCTTTAACTTCAAGGTGAGCCACAGGCCGGGGGCGCAGATGGTTGTGGCGGACTTCCTTTCCTGTCAAGGGGGGGGGGGGGGGAGTCGGCTGCAGGCCGGACGGCTGCCCAGCCTGAGTCGGGCAGTGGGGGTGTGTGGCAGTGGGGGCGTGGTCAAGCATCGGTCTGTGACAGGAGGGCGGAGTCAGGGAAGGTAAGTGGCAGAATCACTACACCTGATGGCAATTAACCTGTGTTTGTGTGTCTTCCCAGTGACCGCGCCCTACTTAAGGAGGGAGAGCGAGAGCAGAGGAGTCTCTCCCCCAAACCAGACGCCAGTTGTGTGTGTGTGTGCGTCTATGATTACATGTTCACTGAAAAGTGTAACAGTAAAAAAATGCTTTACGAACCTGAACTCTGTCTTGCCATCTTCCTGTGCTCCGCCCCAGTGTGAGAACCGCTACAACAACTCATAGTTGTCCTGTGCACAGATTCTCCCACCTGAGCTGTGGATTTCTGCAGCTCCTCCAGAGTGATCAAGGGCCTCTTGGCTGCTTCTCTGACCAGTGCTCTCCTTGCTCGCTCTGTCAGTTTAGGTGGACGGCCATGTCTTGGTAGGTTTGCAGTTGTGCCATACTTTTTCCATTTTTGAATGATGGATTGAACAGTGCTTCTTGAGATGTTCAGAGCTTGGGATATTTTTTTATAACCTAACCCTGCTTTAAACTTCTCCAGAACTTTATCCCTGACCTGTCTGGTGAGTTCTTTGGTCTTCATGATGCAGTTTGTTCTTCAGTGTTCTCTAACAAACCACTGAGGCCTTCACAGAACAAGTGTATTTATGCTGAGAGTAAATTACACACAGTAGGACTCTATTAACTAATTAGATGACTTCTGAAGGCAATTGATTGCACTGGATTGTATTTAGAGGTATCAGAGTACAGGGGACTGAATACTGATGCACACCACATTTTTCAGATTTTTATTTGTTTAAAATTTTGAAGACCATTTATCATTTTCATTTCACTTCACAATTATGTGCTACTCTGTGTTGGTCTATCACATAAAATCTCAATAAAAACCTTTTAAGTTCGTGGTTGTAAGGTGGAAAAATGTGAAAAAGTTCAAGGGGTATGAATACTTTTTCAAGGCATTGTAATAACATTGGGCAACTCTGTGGGTATTTCTGGAGGTTTTTCTCTTCTTTGTCTCTTGGGAAGTGGTTCGATGGCTGGTTCGGCACCACCTTGAGTACAACTGATGCTGCCGCACGCCTCACGTGATGTGGAAGCCCGCCGGTTTGTGCGTTCGCGAATCGAAACAAAATTTGTTCGGAAATGGTGTTTGTAGCCCGATTTGTTCGTGAATAGGGACGTTTGTGACCCGAGGTCTGACTGTAGTTGAAAATGGATTGCAATCTCTTTAACTCGAGACATATTTTACAAGTATAATTGCATGTAGTTATAAGTTTGTAGTTCAGAATTGTCAGAATACAATTCAGATACAAGATACAGGTCTAAAGTCACCATAGCATGAACTATTTCTATCAGTCACGGATTTGTGTCATGGTTCCCGTGACAACAAAAGCACCTTCCACTCAAGTTTGTATTTGTATACATGCACTCATGCAGGCACACTATTTATTTACTTACTTACAGGGCATGCTGTTATCCGAAAGAAATCAACGAATGGGTGGTGTTTATTACTCTGAAGCTGATTATTTTCCAATAACAGCACATCACATGTTTTCTAGTGATTTCACTTATGTTTAATGTTGTGGAACATCTAAGAAACAGCTTATTTTCTCTCTCGTAGAGAGAGTTTGCAGTAATGTTACTGAAAGCTTCACCCCATCAACGATTTTTTCGCTTATATGCAGCGTCCTCATTATAACTCCCTGTGCAAAAGATTTTACTATTGAAAAAACTTCCTCTATGTATTAGACATGTATTAATATAAATCTGTGATTTGCCTTGCAGCCAGAACTACTGTCAGAGCTGTTATAGAAAATTAATCAAAAGCTCTGTGATATATAAGCTCATCTAACCCTTCTAAGCATGCAAAGACATGGCTACTCAAACTCGTCCTTCAACAAATCTCAAGCAAAACTTCTAGAAACTTCTTAAATAGAGCTTTAAGAGCATTTCCGAAATGAGGCATTCAGAAAAGAAAAGAAAAGAAAAGAAAAGAAAAGAGAAAAAAACTCCACAAGTCCACTCTAATGGCCAGCACAAAGCCTTAGAGCTTACATGTCAGAATATACCATTTAAATAGTTATATTTCTCTAGTTTCCCTTTCTCCTCCCTTTTTCCTCTAGAGCAAAAAAAAAGTCCTCACTTCTAAAGTTTAAGCTGTGATTGGCTCATCATACATTTATCCAGTCTGCTACAAAGGAAAAAAGGTCCTTTCTCCAGCATCTTGAAGTGTCTTGAAGTAATAAAAAAAATAATCCAGATGAAAAGAAACTTGATTATAGCCCTTAAAAGGGCAATCAGAGCACTATCCCACAGAGAGAGAGAGAGAAGCTGTGCATTTACTTGAAAAGTATGTTCTGCTCAGATGTATTAACATAAAGCTAAACGGGAGTGGAACTGTAGGCTGCTGCCAGACGGTTGCCTAAATTGGGGGAAATTATTGCATTGCTTCCTGCCAATGTCCCGATAATTACACTGTGCCTCTTCGAGCGTGTGAGGGAGGAGAGGGGAAAAAAAAGCCTGCCAGCTCTGATGAATAAGGCACTGATTGCTGGTATTCAGTTCCCTGCTCTGATCGTTTCAGCATATGTGACAGGTATTGCTGTCGTCCTTTCTTCTCACTCTCTTCACTCCCTTTTGCTTTGAGTAGCAATGGCTGAGAGGAAGGAGTCCTGTTGTTCTATTTAAAGAGCCACTTTTATCAGCTGGCTAACTGAAATGGTCACAACGAGGGAGGTTTAAAATGTATGCAATGCCTTATTGTAATGCTTTAAAATGAATATATATCATTAGTTCCGACCAAAATGAAGCCGGGGGGTAATATTAATCTCATCTCATTATCTCTAGCCGCTTTATCCTTCTACAGGGTCGCAGGCAAGCTGGAGCCTATCCCAGCTGACTACGGGCGAAAGGCGGGGTACACCCTGGACAAGTCGCCAGGTCATCACAGGGCTGACACATAGACACAGACAACCATTCACACACACATTCACACCTACGGTCAATTTAGAGTCACCAGTTAACCTAACCTGCATGTCTTTGGACTGTGGGGGAAACCGGAGCACCCGGAGGAAACCCATGTGGACACGGGGAGAACATGCAAACTCCTCACAGAAAGGCCCTCATCAGCCATGGGGCTCGAACCCAGACCTTCTTGCTGTGAGGCAACAGCGCTAACCACTACACCACCGTGCTGCCGGTAATATTAATTATTGATTTTATCATCAAGCACAAAACTATTGATAAATTGTGGCATCCTGATCCTGGAAAAAGGCAGCCTTGTCCCAGGGCTAATCTCATATGACGTCATGCATGGACCCCCCGGTTATCTGGGTGATTTCGGGTCATCTGACTCCATGCTTGTTTACTCGCTGAAATTGGATATTGTTGGAATCTTCCAAAAATTACAATGGAAAAGCACTGCATTGTGTTTGGATGTTCAAATCCATATACAACAGGACATTCAGTTCACAAATTTCCAAGAAATTACACTAATCTAAAGCGACAGTGGGTGAAGTTTGTGCAAATGAAGCAGGCAGATTTCGTGTCACCTACTAATGATAAATCTGATTTATCAAGTGTTCACCACCACCACCAGAACAACCACATGGGAATTGCTGGAGCATAAAAGAAACCCATTGATTTAATAAATGACATTTGATCTGACATTTGGACAGTTCATCGATTCCCCTATTATCGCCCATTTCATAGTTTCTTTCAATAATTACACTGAATAAGTGTATGTTTTAAATATAATATTTCTGCATTTATGTACATGTAAATATTTTCCCTATATTTTGCAGTGGCCATCTTAGAATAAAAATCTACAAACCAATCTGTGTTTCCAATTCTCTCTGGCTGATGGTACGCTATTGGCAGTGAGTAGAACTGTCGTGAACTGCCATCTGTTTCTCATCTTGGGGGCTCGAAAAGATAACCATTTACTCCGGAATATCCTTGATAATCATCTGTCCCTTCATCCAACATATAAGAATCCCAATCACTATCAGAATTCTCTCCAAAACGTGATTCCATATCGAGACTGGTCTAACTACTGCTGCGCACATGAACGAAATTGATACCTGGATCAACGTCACAAATGTAACATCACGCACCTCTTCGGGATCTTACGGTTCAGTCTCAGCAGATTCCATGAAAATCGGCTGATTTTATTGATTTTCCATTAATTTATGGCCTTTTGGATCAGCTATGGTTTGAAAAGACATGGTCAATCAACATAATGATTGTTGCTTTGTACAAGGAAAGAAGTGTGGTTTAGGGACATTAAATTCACTTTAAAGCTCATGGGCAACAGTTTTCAATTTATGCACATTTGAAACTTTATATGTAAAAAAAAAACCCTCTGTAATTTTCTTCTGGTCCCAAGAAGTATTGTTAATAAGTAATAATTAAAATAAGTTAGCACAGATCACGGCGAATTTCTGTTTGGCGATTTTCGTGACCACTTGGTGCGTGACGTCATTCAAGACAAACAAACCCCTTGAGTTGAGTCCACTTCCGTTTACTTGCATTGCCATTCAGCTTGAATGCAGACGTGCACTCAAGACGAGTGCATGTTAGGAATTTTCAGGAATTTCAAAAGAAAAACCATGTTTTATTGTTGTGCAGTGAACTGTAACAATGGGACCGGTTCAGGAAGAAGTTTTTACCTTTTACCGAGAGAGGAGAAGAGGCTGAGTGAGTGGGTTGGCTTTTTCTGAAAGAGGAGACGAGGCAGAGAGAGTGGATTGGCTTTTTCTGGAAGAGGAGACGAGGCAGAGAGAGTGGATTGTGTGCGTGAAACAAAATCAAGCAGTCAAAGAAGAAATGGGCCAGCAACACTCAAGCAAAAAGGAGAAGATTGGAAGTAAACATTTTTACTTTTGCTTGCAATTGACAAGTAAAGAATCCTGAGGGATCCTCTACAATCATTATGGAAATGAGACAAAAGGGATATTTCCTCGCTTAGAGTAGGCTATAAATAGTATAATGCCACGGATGGCAGGCTAATGTGGCCTACCGGCGCACTATCAAGTAATCATTACCTGTATCCACTAGGGAGGGCGGTTTAATTATTCTTCAAAAGGGTTCTTATTTAGTATTACGATGAAAGTAGGAATTTATCATAACTACCAGGATAAATCATTTGGGCGTGAGTCTTGTTGAGGTCCGGGGTCACCGTGATCAGAGTCAGATGAGTCGCTGTCCAATTCCAAGGCCACATGGTCAAACCAGTGAGCCACATTCACCAACTGCTTCACAACAGCCATAGGTTCATACATATATGGTTTCACCTCTCGATATTCAATTTGGAGAGTTCCTACTTCAAAATCGCTATCGCTTTCAGACATTTTACACAACCTCTCACGACCAAAGTCTGTACACGTGTGCTCAGTTTGCAAGTAAACACAGAACTGCTCCCAGTCTGTTTGCCTTGAATGACGTCACGACGACTGTCCCCTGGCAGTGAAAGTGCGCATAAGTGAGATGTAAACAAACCTTCGGAAATTGGGCAAAACAGTATATTTTAACCATTTTATTCAATTTTAGGATGCAAATTAGACACTAGGAAGATTGAATTCACTTTTTGGGTCATTCTTCTAGACAATAAAGTTGATATTCTACGTTTCACCTCTGACCATTGCCTATGACCCTTAAAGAAAGAATCTCTATGATAGTTTAAAAAGAAACAGCTTATTTTCCATTTTCAATGAAAGCAACATTTTATTTAGATACTAATGGAAATGGGGTGAAAAGGCAAGATTAAACAAATAAAATTAAAATCATTTCAAATATAATATTTGAAAAAATGAATTTTTATTTGATGTGTGTGCCATCTTTCTTGTACATATCTTATAGATGTAAGCATGAAAATGAGAAACCATGAACTATACACCGTATGACTTTGTCTTCAGTCAAAGATTTTTCCTGAATCAATCTTTTTTTTAATTAAAAAAAGCCACAATTATGCATTTATATAAAATTGTGCAGGACAGAAATCAGTCAGCTGTGATCTAGACTCCTATCTGATTTACACTTCTTAGATCAGACATGGACAAATCACTATACCATACTATGCACCCAGGACAAGCAGATTGTGTATCCAGGTAATTAGTTCTATTCATTAATAGTTGTTGATGGACCAGGTGTAATTAATAGTTAGATAGTAGGCCTTTGAGAAAGCGCTTCTTTTCTTCCGTTCACCAGCTAGAGAAAGAAAAAAAACTGTTTATTGGCTGTTTTTTATGCATCAGCAGCACACAGGATGCGGAAGCGGTGATGAGCAAAACTCTGATGATAGCATGTCGGGCAAAATAAAGACATGGCAGTGAAAGATGTTAGCAGGAGAGGAGAGTATTTTGGCTACACACAATCTTCTCAGGAATTTGAGTACTCAATTATTTTCATTACTGCATTTTTTTTTAAGATGAATAGCCTGTTATACATCAGGGTTAAATTATGATAGCCTCTAGGTTTCCAGGCAACAAAACATGACACTGAGCAGCATGTTGGAGCTTTGACTTGCCATTAACTAATGAATTTATCTATCTGTCCCTGTAGATCCGTGGTGTCCAAACTGATCCCTAAAGGGCCGTGTGGCTGCAGGTTTTCATTCCAGCCATGCAGCAGCACACCTGACTTGGCTCATTCAATCAACTGAACTGTCTTCACACAGTCAAATACTTGCAGCCACACCCACCCTTGATTAAAGGGTGGGTGTGTCAGTTGATTGAATAAGCCAAATCAGGTGTGCTGCTGCATGGCTGGAATGAAAACCTGCAGCCACATGGCCCTTTATGGATCAGTTTGGACACCTTTGCTGTAGATGATAAACATGTTCTTGGCTACCTAACTTTGGTTTTCATAACAGTTTGACTTAGTATCATTATGACCTCATTTAAACTGTTATTATTTAATATGTCTGACTTATCAAAAGCAGATAAAATGAATATTATATTTTTAAATGCAACATCAACCACTGTTTATTGACTGCACTGAGATTTCACTATGTTCACGATGGGAATGGAAACAATCAGGAAACAATAATGATACCCTAGGAGATTTTACCATTTTAATAATAATTCCTTTCAGAGAAATAAATGTGCAGCATGAACTCTTTCATTCATATGTTGCTTGACACTTGTGTTAATGCCCCTGAACTGAAAATCACCTGAAAATCACCAGACTATACTGGATTATGAGCCTCAGGCAGAGCAAGAAGGGCTTACTTACTAATGCTTACCAACTCAAAAAAAAAAAAAAAACAGCTATATATAAGAAGGCGCTTTTTTTTAAGTCTTGTTTACAAAAACCTGAAATGAACTATGGGACCCAGTGTTATTGCATTCCTAGAGTAATGATATAAACTTTCTAATCCACTGGAGACTAATTTGTAAATCCTTGTTGCAGCAGAAGAGGAATAGCTTTACCTTTTTCATCATTTCGGAATACAGCAGCCATCTATATGGCTGCTTTTATAGACTTGCCAGAGGGTCCAGAAGCATTTAAGAATGATAAGTATTTCAGAAACAGAACTTCCTTTTCTTGTAGCATTTCAGATGATGGCCTCACAATAGGCAAAGCCATTCTTGGGCCATGATAAAAAGCATATAAGAGAATGAAAGCCTTATTATGCTAGACTGAATATGTCTCTATAAAGCCTGCAGTCTGCCTAAGTGCCCTGTATCCCTCTTTTCCCCCCTTCTAGATATTCTGCAGTCAATTGACTAGGAATCCAGGACAGAGTGGAGCTAAGAATGAAAGACAAAGACTCAGGGAGTGCATGGGGAATTCACAGATTAAAATTATCCACTGGTCTCTATCTGATGCAGACCTTCTTCTTTTGGCTGCTCCCGATTAGGGGTTGCCACAGCGAATCTTTCGTCTCCATTGCTCCCTGTGTTCCGCATCCTTCTCTACCACACCTGCCACTTTCATGTCCTCTCTCACCACATCCATGTATCTCCTCTTTGGCCTTCCTCGTTTTCATTTGCCATCCTCATTTTCATTTGCCTGGCAGCTCCATCCTCAACATTCTCCTTCCCACATGCTCTGCATCTCTTCTCAGGATGTGCCCATACCATCTCAGTCTCATCTCTCTTAGCTTAATTCCCAAGCTCTCCACATGTGCTGTCCCTCTGATGTGCCCGTTCCTTATCCTGTCCAACCTTGTCACTCCCATCGCAAACCTTAACATCCTCAACTCCGCCACCTCCAACTTTGCCTCCTGTCTCTTCGTTAAGGGTATGGTCTCCAATCCATACATCACAGCTGGTCTCACTACTCTCTTATACATCTTACCTTTCACTTTTGCTGGGACTTTCCTATCACAAATGACTCCCAAAATCCTTCTCCAACTGCTCCACCCTGCCTGCACTCTCTTTCTCACCTCACTATCGCAGCCCCCATTTTCCTGCACAGTTGACCCCAGGTACTTGAATTCACCAACTTTCTTTACATCTACTCCTTGCATCTTCACTACACTCTCATCCCCATTCTCATTGATGCACATGTATTCTGTTTTGCTACTGCTCACCTTCATTCCTCTTCGTTCCAATGCATACCTCCATCTCTCCAAACCCAACTCAACCTCCTTTCTACTTTCACCACATATTACAATATCATCCGCAAACATCATGTTCCATGGTGACTCTTGCCTCACTTCATCCATCAAGCTATCCATCACTATGGCAAGCAAAAAAGGACTCAAAGCAGATCCTTGATGGAGTCCCACCTCCACCTTGAACCATTCAGTTGTTCCAACTGCACACCTCACTGCTGTTTCACTGTTCTCATACATGTCTTGCACCACTCTAATATACTTCTCATTCACTCCACTCTCTCATACAATACCAGAACTCATCTCTCGGCACTCTATTGTATGCCTTCTCCAGGTCTACAAATACACAATGTAGCTTTCTCTGGCCTTCTCCCATTCTTAAAGCAAAAATTGCATCCGACGTGCTCTTCCTTGGCATAAACCCGTGCTGCTGTTCACAGATTGCTACCTCTCTTCTCAATCTCGCCTCCAATACCCTTTCCCATAGCTTCATGGTGTGGCTCATCAATTTTATTCCTCTGTAATTACTGCAGCTCTGTACATCTCCCTTATTCTTGTATATTGGGACTAGCACACTCTTTCTCCATTCATTTGGCATTTTCTCATTCTCTAGGATCTTATTAAACAATCCCGTTAGGAACTCCACAGCCATCTCACCCAAACATCTCCAAGCCTCAATCGGGATATCATCTGGTCCGACTGCTTTCCCAGTCTTCATTCTTTTCATGGCTGCCCTCACCTCATCCTTACTAACCAACTCTGCTTCCTGATTTGCTGTCTCCAATGAATCTGACCTTTTCTCTCTTGGATTCTCCTCATTTAATAAATCCTCAAAGTACTCTTTCCACCTTCTTAATACACTCTGTTTGTCAGCACATTTCCATTTCCATCTTTCATCACTCTTATCTGCTGTACATCCCTCGCTTCCCTGTTTCTCTGCCTAGCTAGTCTGTACAGGTCTTTCTCTCCTTCTTTGGTCTCCAGTCTTTCATCCAACTCCTGGTATGCACCTGCTTTCACCTTCGCTACTGCTCTTTTTGCCTTCTGTCTCATCTCTCTGTATAACCGCCTGCTTTCCTCATCTCTGTGATCATCCCAATTCTTCTTTGTTAGCCTCTTTTATAATTTCCTGCACTTCTTTGTTCCACCACCATGTCTCCTTGTCTTCCTTCCTCCTTCCCAATGACCACCCTAACACCTTGTCATGTCAACTTCCGGTGCGCTGCTCGGCTGCGAACCGCGTCCTGAACATGCTCTCGCTTTAAGTTTGTCACAAGTTTGTTTGTTTGTTAATGTGCTTGTGTCGTTTGTTTTGTGTCTAAAATGGCACTCGTCACGTTTGCCCACTTACGATGTTAAAGATGATTTATTCATGGATTATATTGACTCTAATTGGGATTACCATCATTGGGCAACTCCCTGCTCACTCAAAGTCTTCTGTTGTACCGGAGAGAGAAATGGACTTAATATCCGACTGGGACCGTCGCTCCAACGCAATCTACAGCCGTGATTCCCTGCTTGCATTTCGCCACTTGCCACCTTCGCCACCGCCGCCGTTCCTGAGTGAAATCCCCGTTGAGCTGAGAAGGCCTATGCGCAGGAAACGAGGCAGGAGAGGTGGAATACGGAATTGGCTCAGACGAAGGTACACCAAACCTCCGCTCCCAGCAATCATTCTCAGCAACCTTCGGTCTTTGAACAACAAGATCGACGACCTCCGAACCCACGCAAGGTACTGCTCCGAATTTCGTGAAGCTTCGCTGTTGTGTCTTACAGAAAGCTGGCTGCAACCCAACGCCCCTGATTCTCTTTTCGAGATAAATGGATTTACTCTGATCCGGCTCGATAGAGACAATAACTCTGGGAAAAGCAAGGGCGGTGGGATTTGTGTATACGTGAATGATCAATGGTGCCACCAGATTACCGTTAAAGACACGATATGCGACTCAAACGTTGAGATGCTCTGTTTGACATTGAGGCCTTTCTACCTGCCCCGTGAGTTTGGATGCGTGTTTCTCTGTGTGGTGTACGTACCACCTAGCGGCAAGGCTTCGATCGCCGCAGCCACTACTGCGGACTATGTTTACAAACTTTTACAGAAACACCCAGACGCGCCTGCCATTATAGCAGGGGATTTAAATCACTGCCAATTGGACGCAGTTCTACCTGGCTTCTATCAAGTAGTCAAAGGTGAAACGCGGAAAGACAGACTATTGGATAAATGCTATGTGAACGTAAAGGATGCTTATGGATCTAAAATCAGACCCTCTATTGCTAATTCCGATCACAATGTGGTCCACTTAATCCCGACATACAAATCCAAATTGAAACGCTGCAATGCAGTAGAAAGAGAAATACGATGCTGGTCTCCTGAAGCGTGCGAGGATCTGAGAGCATGTTTTGAAATAACAAACTGGGATATATTCCACGACCAGAACTCCTTAGATGTCACCACTTCAGTCATCACGGATTATATTAACTTTTGTGCACAGTTAGTTATCCCCAGTAAACGTATAAAGATCTATCCCAATAACAAACGATTTGTATCCAAGGATATTAAAGACATAATTAACAAAAGAAAAGCAGCTTTCAAAAGCAAAGACATGATTAAATGTAAACAATTGGAGAAGGTTTTAAAAAACAAACTAAGGGAAGCTAAACAGGTACATAGAGATCAGCTGGAAAATAACTTTAAAGAAAAAAACCCCAAAAGACTCTGGGACAATATGAAAAAAATAACTGGAATGTCATCTTCCAACAAACCCATTGTGACTGGTAATGAACTCATGTTTGCAAATGAACTGAATGACTTTTTTTGCAGGTTTGATTCTTCTTCCCACTTCAGTGACTGTGAAAATATAATCAACACCATTAACCCGTCCTACTCTGACAGAATCCTCATAACTGTCGAGGAGGTTAGGGGCGTCTTCCAGCGCAATAATACAAGGAAAGCCTTAGGGGCTGACCACAGCAGTGCTCTTATATTAAAAACATTCGCCAGGGAACTAGCCCCGGTATGGCAACCCATTTTTCAGCAGTCCCTGGACACCCATTACATCCCACTAGCATGGAAAACATCTCACATTAAACCTATCCCCAAAAAGAAATGCCCTAAAGAACATAATGACTATAGGCCAATAGCCCTCACATCAGTGATCATGAAGTCACTAGAAAAAAATCATAGTCCAACATTTAAACAGACAGATGGGGGGACTTCAAGACCCCTACCAATTTGCATATAAACAAGGCCGTAGCACAGAGGATGCAGTGGTTGCACTGACACATATCATATCTAAACATCTAGATAAATCCAACACATATGCCAGGGCACTTTTTATTGATTTCTCTTCAGCATTCAATACTGTTCAGCCAAACTTGCTTCTGTCTAAAATGATTAAGTTTCATATAAACCCATATATTATTTACTGGTATTTTTCTTTTTTAACAAACAGGGTCCAGCTAGTTAAGGTTAATGACACACTTTCTTCTCCCATCACCACCAATGTTGGAGTTCCCCAGGGCTGCATAAGCTCTCCCAGGTTGTTCACCCTGTATACCTCGGACAGCACCACCAATGTGCCAAATCAATATCTTTTTAAATATTCAGATGACTCAACATTAGTCACTCTTTTCACAAAATCAGATGATGACTCTTTGTATCAAAACAATGTGGACTGGTTAATTGAATGGTGTGATATTAATTACCTTATCATTAACACAGTGAAGACAGAGGAGGTCATCTTTGGAAAACCTCCTCTCCAACTTTCCAAAGTTAAAATCCATAACTCAGACATTGCTCAAGTCCCATCCTATAAATACCTTGGTGTCATGATTGACCAGAATCTGACATGGACTGACCACATAGAATTCACATGTAAAAAAATACAACAACGTATATATTTCTTGCGAAAACTAAGATCTTTTGGTGTCAGCGACCAAATAATTTTTTTGTTCTTTACATCTGTGATCCAGAGCGTTATGCTTTACTGCAGTACAGCTTGGTATAGCAGCCTCTCTGTCAAGGATAAAGCTAAACTCCAGCATCAAATAAAAATATGCTCTAAGATCATTGGGCAGCCCATAGCACACCTATTTCAGGAAGCTCACAATAAGAGTATGCTCAGACTGGCCACATGCATCTCCACTGATGCTACGCACATCTTACACCAAGAATATCAATTATTACCTTCAAATAGGCACTTCAGAGTTCCCTTCTTCAACCGCAATAGACTTAAACATTCTTTTATACACCAATCAATTCTTTTACTGAATCTGCAGCATGCACCAGCGAGCGTTTAATCCAATGTATTACACATGGTGAAAATTTCCCTCATGTTATGTATGGCTGTTTTTATGTATGTCTGTATGAAGGTATGTGTCCTCCGTCTTGCCTTTACCCCTGACTATGGTGGTGGGTTATTGTACTGTTACTGTGATGTTATATGTGTGTGTTGTCCTCAAGCGAGTCTTGTTCAGGGATGCAAACCAAATTTCAGTGTAAACTGACAATAAAGTATTATCTTATTGTATTGTATCGTATCGTATCTTCCTTGCTGCCTCTCTTACTAGTACAGTAGTAGTATTCCAATCTTCTGGCAGACTTCCATGACCACTCAATGAAACTCATTTCTTCCCTAAACTCCTTCTGATGTTCAACCTCTTTTAGTTTCCACCACTTAATCTTCGGCTCCACTATTTCATGCTTCCTCTTTTTCACTTTCAAGCTTATCCTGCACACGACCACTTGATGTTGTCTAGCTACACTCTCCCCTGCCATCACTTTACAGTCTCCAATCTCCTTCATGTTACCCCGTCTGCAGAGTATGTAGTCCACCTGTGTAGATCTTCCTCCACTCTTAAACATCACCCTGTGCTGCTCTTTCTTCTTGAAGTATGTATTAACTATTGCCAAATTCACCCTCTTTGAAAAATCAACAACCATTTGCCCTTCCACATTTCTCTCTCTTACATCATATCTGCCATCATGTCCTCATCTCCTCTGTTTCCCTCGCCAACATGTCCATTGAAATCTGCTCCTATCAGCATGCGCTCCTCCCTCAGTATACTTTCTACTACTTCATCCATCTTTTCCCAGAAAAACTCTTTTTCTTCATTCTCACATCCAACCTGTGGGGCGTACGCACACACAACATTGATTACCACTCCTTGAATCTCCAACTTCATGCCGATCACTCTGACACCCTCTTCACATCAATCACACTGTTGACCAACTCTCCCCTTAAAACAATACCAACACCATTTCTCTTTTCATCGACTCCATAATAAAACAACTTGCATCCATCTCCAATGTGGAAGGCCTTGCTTCCTTTCCACCTCATCTCCTGCACACACAAAATGTCCAACTTCCTTCTTTCCATCATTCCTGCTAACTCTCTCGCTCTGCCAGTCAATGTTCCCACATTCAGTGTTCCTACCCTCAATTCTAAGCTCCTTCCCTTCCATCTTTCATCCTCTCTCCTAACACGCCTCCCCCCTTTTTCATTCCGCATGTTAGATTTGGCACACTTTTACACCGGATGCCCTTCCTGATGCAACCCTCTCCAATTTATCCAGGCTTGGAACCGGCACCAAGAGTACGCTTATGCACCCCCAGTGGCTGGATTCTCTATCTGATGCAGATAAACATTAATATCAGGCTAAAATGATTTTAACAGAATAATAGCTTTTAATCCAGTCATTTTATCACACATGATGAACATTTATTTTATAAAGCAGTATTGAAATGAACGGGAGATGAAACTACTTTCCTCCTTCTTCCTTTGCGTTTTCACTTCCTGTTTACTCATAACCCCTTACTCTTCCTTTGTTTTCTCAGGTCTTCTACCAATAATCTTCTTGCTGTCCCATGTGGTTTAATCTGAATAGGTTGAATGCATTCACTTACATCTAGTCTCTTCTCGCCCATCCTTTTCATTCCCACTTCTTGTTTATTTTTTATTCAACCCAGTGTCAAAAAGAAAAATGTTTGCATGTAACTTATTTACCAACACCTTCTATACGTTAAATCAAATATTGTGAAAATCACAAAATGTCTGCATAAAATGCAATATGATTTAAAATGCGATCAAGTTTTAGCAGATGTGGGTTACGTGCTTACAAGATTAGACTGATGCAGAATGTGGCATACAGAGCGTTCATGCGAATTTTGATTTTTTGCTACGCGACATGTGCCTATAACATGATCGTGATATTCATTGTATATAGAAGGTGTTGCAAATAAGTTGCACAAGAACTTTTTTCTGCGAGACTAGATTGCATGAATACACAATTTCTGTATGGATGATTGTAGTGGTTCTACCAAGGGGCGGAGCACAGAGGACGGCAGGACAGAGATCAGGTTGGTAAAACTGGGGTTTTTATTGCCACACTTTTCAGTGAACATAAAGTAAATACCATAGACACACACACAACCGGCGTCTGGTTCGGGGATGAGCGCCTCTGCTCTACGCTCTCCCTCCTTAAGTAGGGCACAGTCACTGGGAAGACACACACAAACAGTTTAATTGACATCAGGTGTAGTGATTCTGCGCCCCAGCAGGTAGTAACGGAGGGCGAGGACCACCCACTTGATTACCTTCCCTGACTCCACCCTCCTGTCACAGACCGGCGCTTGACCACGCCCCCGCTGCCACATACCCCCACCGCCCGACTCAGGCCGGGCAGCCGTCCAGCCTGCAGCCGACTCCCCCCCCCCCCGACAGGAGAGGAAGTCCACCACGACCATCTGCGCCCCCGGCCTGTGGACCACCTTGAAATTAAAGGGTTGGAGTGCCAGATACCAACAGGTGATCCGCGCGTTGGCATCCTTCATGTGGTGGAGCCACTGGAGGGACGCGTGGTCCGAACAGAGGGTGAAAGGGCGCCCCAGCAGGTAGTAACGGAGGGCGAGGACCACCCACTTGATTGCCAAGCACTCTTTTTCGATTGTGCTGTAGCGCCCCTCATGCAACAACAGCTTCCTACTGATGTATAAGACTGGGCGGTCCTCCCCCTCCACCTCCTGGGACAAAACCGCCCCCAGCCCTCTGTCTGACGCATCTGTCTGTAACATAAAGGGGAGAGAAAAGTCAGGGGAGTGTAAAAGTGGCCCCCCACACAGTGCAGCCTTTACCTCAGAAAAAGCCCACTGGCATTGCTCCGTCCACTGGACCGGATCTGGTGCCCCTTTTTAGTGAGATCTGTCAGCAGGCTGGTGACGTCTAAATAATTAGGTATAAACCTACGATAATAGCCAGCCAGCCCCAGGAACTGTCTCACCCCCTTTTTGGTCTTGGGCCTCGGGCAGGCCGCAATTGCTGCTGTCTTGTTAATTTGGGGACGCACCTGCCCGTTGCCCAAGTGGAAGCCCAGATACCATACTTCCACCCACCCAATCGCACACTTCTTCGGGTTGGCTGTGAGACCCGCTCGCCTCAGCGACCTAAGGACGGCCCTCAGATGTTCGAGATGCCTCGGCCAGTCATTACTATAGATGATAATGTCATCGAGGTAGGCGGCTGCATAGGTAGTGTGGGGGCGGAAGACCCTGTCCATCAGCCGCTGAAATGTAGTGGGTGCCCCAAACAGCCCAAAAGGAAGTGTGACGAATTGGTGTAAACCGAACGGTGTGGAAAAGGCCATTTTTTTCTTGGGATAGTGGAGTCAAGGGGATCTGCCAATATCCCTTCGTCAAATCCAGTGTCGAATAAAAGTGAGCAGTGCCTAGTCAATCGAGCAACTCATCAATACGAGGCATTGGGTACGTGTCGAATTTAGACACCGCATTGACTTTTCTATAGTCCACACAGAACCAGACCGACCCGTCGGCCTTGGGTACCAAGACCACCGGGCTGCTCCAGTCACTGTGGGACTCCTCGACGATGCCCATTTCGAGCATGGCCTTGAGTTCTTCCCGAACCACTATTTTCTTGTGTTCGGGTAGCCTGTAAGGGCGGCTATGCACTACCACCCCCGAGGGCATCTCAATGTGGTGCTCTATGAGGTTGGTGCGGCCGGGCAGGGGCGAGAACACGTCCGAAAACTCGGTCTGCAACTGGGCAACCTCCGCGAGTTGGGTTGGGGAGAGGTGGTCTCCACAGGGGACCGGAGAGGTATGCGATGTCATTGCACCCTTTTGAACCTCCGGCCCCAGCTCTGCCTTCTCCAGAACCACTGACACCAACGCTACAGGGACCTCCTTGTTCCAGAGTTTGAGTAGATTGAGGTGGTAAATCTGTAGCGCCCCACCCCTGTCCATTCGTCTCACCTCATAGTCGACATCCCCAACTCGCCGTGTGACCTCAAAGGGTCCTTGCCACTTGGCGATCAATTTGGAGCTCGATGTGGGCAACAGTACGAGTACTTTATCTCCCAGTGCGAACTCCCTAAGGCGCGTACCCTTGTTGTACAGGCGGGTTTGTCGTTCTTGGGCCTGCTGCAAATTCTCCTGGGTTAGGTGGGTGAGGGTGTGGAGTTTTGCGTGCAGGTCCATAACGTATTGAATTTCATTTTTACTTTGTGAAGGTCCCTCCTCCCAATTTTCGTGCAGCACATCTAGGATGCCACATGGCTTACGCCCATATAATAATTTGAATGGGGAGAACCCCGTGGAGGCTTGGGGGACCTCTAGCACTGAAAACAACAAGGGCTCGAGCCACTTATCCCAATTATGTGTGTCCTCACTTACGAATTTTTTTATTATATTCTTGAGGGTGCGGTTGAACCGTTCAACTAAACCGTCCGTTTGTGGGTGATACATGCTGGTGCGGATCGGCTTAATCCCTAATAACCTATACAGTTCGTTCAGTGTCCGTGACATAAACGTGGTGCCTTGATCAGTCAGAATCTCTTTCGGGATTCCAACTCGGGAGATGACGCGGAACAGCACCTCCGCAATACTGCGTGCTGAGATATTGCGGAGAGGCACTGCTTCCGGGTATCGCGTTGCATAGTCCCCAGGACTAATATAAAGCAGTACCCTCGTGTTGACCGATCTAATGGCCTGACGAGATCCATCCCAATTCTTTCGAACAGGGTCTCGATTAATGGTAGAGGGCACAAAGGCGCTTTTGGAATGGCCGCTGGATTTACTAACTGGCATTCGTGGCACGCTGTACACCACCTACGGACATCGCCGCGAATCCCCAGCCAATAGAATCGGGCCATTATTCGGGCTAGTGTCTTATCCTGCTCTAAGTGTCCAGCCATGGGATTAAAGTGAGCCGCCTGGAATACCAATTCCCGGCGGCTTTTTGGAATCAAAAGCTGTGTGATTTGCTCTTTCGTCTGAGTGTCCTGCGTCACTCGGTATAATCTATCCTTCATAATAGAAAAATAGGGGAAGGACGGGGTGGCGTTTGGCAGGAACATTTGACCATCAATTACTCTCACTTGGTCAAATGCATGCCACAGAGTCTCGTCTCGCGACTGCTCTAATGGGAAATCCACCAGGGATTCCCTGGGAGAGGGAGGAGGAGCCTGTGACTCCTCACTCTGATGCGGAGATGGCGTAGACGGCTCTGTGACAGCTGCTCCCGCCAAGGCGACCCCGGGACCTCCCCCTACTGAAGTATGGCAGGACCCACTCTCCACTAAATGGCTCATTAACTCCCCGAATCCTGGCCAATCAGTCCCCAAAATTATCGAGTGGGTGAGGCGAGGATTAACCGCTGCCTTTACTATAGATTTTTCCCCTCGGAAAAAAATGTGGACCAACACCAAAGGGTAGCTGTGAACGTCCCCATGCACACACAACACCTTCACCCCCTGTGCTCCCCCAATGCTTTGTTTTGCACCAGGCTTTGGTGAATTGAGGTCTGATTACAACCAGAATCCACCAACGCCTGATATGTATCCCCTTGAATATTCACCGGTATGCGATACGCTCCGGCCCAATCGAGGGCGGCTCCTGGCGCGTCAGGGATCCGAACCACCGTGCCCACCTCCATTACTGTGCACTGTTGTTGGAGGTGGCCCGGCTCCCCGCAGCGCCAGCAAACCGGCCCAGGCTTCCTGTCCGCACCGGTGTTCTGGGGCTCACTCACCTGAGGGGGGAGAGAGACAAACACAGAAGGGAGAAATGGGAGGGCACCGCAGGTGCGGCGGGCCGGCACAGGTAGCACTGGCCCCCGCCTCCGCGGTGGGGGAATGGGGCGAGGACGAGACACAGGAGGAGAGGGAGAGAAAGAGAAGAGGAGAGGAGAGAAGAGGCTGTCTGCTGTCCTGCCGCCGGGACAGCCACCATATGGTCCTCCGCCAGCTCGATTGCCTGATCCAGTGATGCCGGGTGGTGGCACTGGACCCACTCCGTGGTTCCTGCTGGCAAGCATGCGATGAATTGCTCCAGTACCACCTGGTTGATGATCCCCTCGGCGTCGCGGTTGTCGGCCCTCAACCACCGCCAGCAGGCGTCCCAGAGTTGCTGGCCTAACGCGAACAACCGGCCGACTTCCTCCAAGCCCAAAGCGCGGAAGCGCTGACGCTGCTGCTCAGGGGTGTGCCCCAAACGCTGGAGGACGGCCCAGCAAAGGTCCGCATAGGCCAGCCGGCGGTCAGCAGGGAGCTGTAGCGCGGCCAGCTGCACCTCTCCCATTAGCAGGGGGAGGAGGCGTGCCGCGCACTGTTCCATCGGCCACCCCGAGGTCTCCGCGACTTGCTTGAAGAGCGTGATGAATGCCTTGGGGTCGTCCTGCGGGCCCATCTTTGTTAGGGTGGGCCCGCGGTGGGAGCGTTGGTGGATCCCGCCGACGCGAGGAGGTGCCGGAATGCCTGACGATCTTCTTGCTGGGCCAACACCAGGGCCTCGAACCGCTGTTCCTGCTCCTTTCGGAGGGTGACTAGTGCCTGGTGCTGGCTTTGCTGGGCCGTGGCGAGGGCGTGGACCAGTTCAGCGAACGGGGAGGACTCCATGGGGCTGTTAGGCTTCTCCGCTCCAGATAACCCGGGTGTCGGCACCACTGTAGCGGTTCTACCACGGGGCGGAGCACAGAGGACAGCAGGACAGAGATCAGGTTGGTAAAATTGGGGTTTTTATTGCCACACTTTTCAGTGAACATAAAGTAAATACCACAGACACACACACACAACCGGCATCTGGTTCAGGGATGAGCACCTCTGCTCTACACTCTCCCTCCTTAAGTAGGGCGCGGTCACTGGGAAGACACACACAAACACAGTTTAATTGACATCAGGTGTAGTGATTCTGCCACTTACTTTCCCTGACTCCGCCCTCCTGTCACAGACCGGTGCTTGACCACGCCCCCGCTGCCACAATGATGTTCCTTGTTATCAGAAGGTATATAATAAGTCAGGATTGTGAATAGTATTAGTTGATGTCATGTCCCTAAACATTGGTACTGGATGTGATGGGGTGTAACAAACTGACATGATTCAAATTTAAGCTTGAAACATGCTAGACATCTTTGACATTTCCAAGCCACATTTTATTTATTTTAACTTGTTCTTTGAAATCAGTTTTTATTTGAATTGTAATTAGTGTGTGTGTGTGTGTGTGTGTGTGTGTGTGTGTGTGTGTGTGCACTTAATGTTTATTTAGGTGACTGTAGCAGTTCCTGACGTGGGTGGAGCACAGAAGCACGGCCAGCAAGAGTTGATGGTCACATACAAACTCTATATTTCACTTATTTTAGCTTTACTCACACTATCACACACATGCGTTGTGGTTGGGAGAGTGACTCTTCTCTGCTGTCTCCCTCCTTTTCTGCTCTGTCCCTGCAACACACACACACACACACACACACACACATTAATTGACAGCAGGTGTAATGACTTAACCACTTACCTTCCCCCACCCCGTCCTCCATTCACAAACTGCTGCTTGGCCACGCCCCTGCTGCCACATACCCCCACTGCCCGACTCAGGCTGGGGAGCCGTCCAGCCTGAAGCTGACTCCCCACCCCCACCCCCGAAGGGACAGGAAGTCCGCCACCACCATCTGTGCCCCCAGCCTGTGGACCACCTCGAAATTAAATGGCTGGAGGGTGAGATACCAATGGGTGATCCACGCATTGGCATCCTTCATGCGGTAGAGCCACTGGAGGGGCACATGGTCTGAACAGAGAGTGAAAGGGCACCCCAGCAGGTAGTATTGGAGGGCGAGGACCACCCAATTGATGGCAAGACAATCTTTCAATGGTGCTGTACTTGCTTTCATGCATCGAGAGTTTATGGCTGATGTACAGCATGGGGCGCTCCTCACCCTCCACCTTCTGGGACAAAATGGCCCCTAGCCCTCTGTCTGATGCGTCAGTCTGCAAAATAAAGGGGAGAGAGAGAAGTCAGGAGAGTGCAAAAGTGCACACAGTGCAGCTTTTACCTCCTAGAAAGCCTATTGGCACTGCTCTGTCCACTGGACCAGATCTGGAGCCCTGTTTTTAGTGAAATCATTTAGTGGGCTCATGACATCCGAATAATTAGGTATAAACCCACAATAATAGCTAGCCAGCCTCAGGAACCATCTCACCTCCTTTTTGGTCTTGGGCCTTGGGCAGGCTGCAATCTCTGCAGTCTTGTTAATTTGGGGACGCACCTGCCCACGACCCAAGTGGAACCCCAGATACTATACTTCCACCCACCCAATTGCACACTTTTTTGGGTTAGCCATGAGGCCCTCTCGCCTCAGTGACCTGAGAACATCCCTCAGATGTTCCAAGTGCCATGGCCAATCATGGCTGTAGATTATTATATCGTCTAGATATGCAGCAGCGTGAGGGCGGAGGACCCTGTCCATGAGCTGCTGGAACATAGCAAGCACCCCAAACAACCCAAAAGGGAGCATGATAAATTGCTGTAATCCAAATGGTGTGGAAAAGGCCATTTTCTCTCGGAATAGAGGAGTCAAGGGGATCTGCCAATATCCCTTTGTTAGATCCAGTGTCGAATAATGGTACTCCTCGATTATGCCCATTTCGAGCATGACTGAGTTCATCCCGAACCAACTTCCTGACAGGGAGACCACAGACTGTACGGGTTGGCAGCAACTCCTCCAGCACCATCACACTGAACACGGGGGCCCTCCAAGGATGTGTGCTAAGCCCCCTCCTCTTCACTTTGCTGACCCACGACTGCACACCAACATCCAGATCAAATCTCTTCATTAAGTTTGTGGATGACACGACTGTGGTGGGTCTCATCAACAATGGCGATGAGACAATCTACAGGAGTGAGGTGAGCCGCTTGGCCATGTGGTGCAAGGACAACAATCTCCGTCTGAACGTGGAGAAGACGAAGGAGATTGTTGTGGACTTCAGGAGAGAGCACATCCAGCATGCTCCACTATCTATCGATGGTGCTGCATGGAGAGGGTGAGCAGAACCAAGTTTCTGGGTGTGCACATCTCTGAAGATTTGTCCTGGAGCAACAACACCACATCACTGGCCAAAAAAGCCCAACAACGTCTGTACTTCCTCCTCAAACTGAGGAGAGCAAGAGCCCCGGCCCCCATCATGCACACTTTCTACAGAGGCACCATCGAGAACATTCTGACCAGTTGCATCACCGTGTGGTATGGCGCCTGCACCGTGTCCTGCTGCAAGTCTCTGCAGTGCATTGTGACAGCAGCTGAGAGGATCATTGGTGTCTCTCTCCCTTCTCTAATGGATATTTATAACTCCCACCTCACCCACAAAGCCATCAGGATTGCAGGTGACCCCACCCACCCATCTCACAGCCTCTTCAGCCTGCTGCCGCCAGGGAGGAGACTGTGGAGTCTCCAGGCCAAAACCAGCAGGCTCAAGAACAGTTTCTTTCACCAGGCGGTCAGGAGGCTCAACTCCCTCCCTGCTCTGCCCCTCCTCCCCCCTCTGCCCCTTGCCACAGATTCTGCTCGCGCACCCCCCTGCCCCCCCTTCAGCATCTGACATGTCATCCTTACAGTTTCCCCCCCAACACACACACACACACACACACACACACACACATCTCTTTGTTCATTAACGCACTGAACTCAGGAGCTGCACATCTCACTTTACCTCACTCATTTGCACTATTCCGCACTACCTCATCTTAACAGCTGCTAGTTTGTTTATACTGCTTATTTCATGTTTACCTGCTATACCTCAAGTGCCCTTGACTGTTTGTTTATGTGAACCAATTTATGTGTGCGTGCGTGTGTGTATGTATGTATATATGAGTGTTTAGTCTATGTCTAGTTCATATCTAGAGTGTTTATACTGTTTATATTGTCTGTTTGAGTGTTTAGTCTTTGTGTAGTTCTTATCTAGTGTTTACACTGTTTATATTGTCTGAGTGTTTAGTCTATGTCTTGTTTCTAGTGTTTATACTGTTTATTTATACTGTTTATATTGTTTGTCTGAGTGTTTAGTCTCTTCCTATCTAGAGTGTTTATACTGTTTATATTGTTTTGTTTTGTTTTTCAATTATTCTATTTTTATTTTTATTTATTGCATTGCCTGTTTGCACTGTGGGTCAGAGAGGACTGAAATTTCATCTGTGCTGTATGTCGAGCATGTATAGCATATTTGACAATAAAGTTGACTTGACTTGAACCACCTTTTTCTTGTGTTCAGGCAAACGGTAAGGGCGACTACGCACTACCACCCCCAGGGGTGTTTCGATGTGGTGTTCTATCAGGTGGGTACAACTGGGAAGGGGCAAGAACACATCGGAAAATTCTTTTTGCAACATGGCTACCTCCGTGAGTTGGGTCGGTGAGAGGTGGTCTCCATAAGGGACCGAAGTGGTTCGAGATGTTATCCTTTTGACCTCCGGCCCCAGCTCCGCCTTCTCTGGGACTACTGACACCAATGCCATGGGGACCCCCTCATTCCAGCATTTTAAAAGGTTGAGGTAGTAAATTTTCAATGCTCTACCCCTATCCATTCGCTTAACTTCATAGTCGACATCCCCAACTCGCCGTGTGACCTCAAAGGGCCCTTGCCACTTAGCAATTAATTTAGAACTCGACGTGGGCAATAATACCAGCACTTTGTCTCCCGGCGTGAACTCTCTGAGGCGCATGCCCCCTCCCAATTTTCTCATAGCACATCCAGAATGCCATGTGGCTTGCGCCCATATAATAATTCTCCCCTGTGGAGGCTTGTGGGACCACTTGTATTGCAAATAACAGGGGCTCGAGCCACTTATCCCAATTACATGCATGTTCACTTACAAATTTCTGGATTATGTGTTTGGTTAAAGCGCTCCACTAAGCCATCCGTTTGTGGGTGATAGACACTGGTGTGGATAGGCTGAATTCCCAATAACTCGTACAGTTTGCGCAGTATGCATGACATAAATGTAGTGCCTTGGTCTGTCAGGATTTCTTTCAGAATCCCGACCCGGGAGATAATATGGAAGAGTGCTTCTACAATACTGTATGCTGAGATATTGCTGAGGGGCACTGCTTCCAGATATCACCTTGCATAGTCCACCAGAACTAAAATAAAGTGATAGTCCCGTGCTGACCGATCTAATGGCCCGACGAGATCCATCCCAATTCGCTCAAATGGGGTCTCGATTAAAGGGAGAGGGTGCAAAGGCACTTTTGTAGTGGCCACGGGATTTACTAATTGGCATTCACGGCATGCCACACACCACCGACGGACATCCCCATGAATCCCTGGCCAATAGAACCGGGCCATTATTTGGGCTAGTGTTTTGTTCTGCCCCAAGTGTCCAGCCATGGGATTAAAGTGAGCCACATGGAATACGAGTTCCCTACGGCTCTTTGGGTTCAACAATTGAGTTATCTGTTCTCCCGTTTGAGTGTCCTGCATCACTCAGTACTATCCTTAATAATAGTGAAATAAGGGAAGGCCGGTGTTGTGCTCAGCTGGAGAGTTTGACCATCGGTTACTCTCACTTGGTCAAACGCATGCCGCAGAGTCTCATCTCGCAACTGCTCTAACAGGAAATCCCCAAGGGAATCCCCGAGTGGGGGGGGGTGCTCCTCACTCCTTGTATCACTCTGACATGGTGCTGACGTAGACGGCTCTGCGACATTTTCCCCAGTCAATGCCACACCGGGAGCTTCCTGTGTTGTATTTATGCAGGACCCACCTCTTATTATGTGTTCCATCAATTCTTTAAACTCTGGCCAATTAGTTCCCAAAATTAACAGGTGGGTGAGATGAGGATTAACCGCCACCTTAATTCTATGCATTTGGCCCCAGAATAGAATATGGACAGATACTCGAGGGTAATGGTGAACATCCCCATGCACACATAACACCTTCACAGTTTGTGCTCTCCCCAGTGCCTCACCTTGCACCAGCCATTGGTGAATTGAGGTCTGGTTACAACCGGAATCCACCAACACATGATATGTATCCCCTTGAACACTTACTGGTATGCAATACATTCCAGCCCAATCGGGGTGGTTTCTGGTGCATCGGGGACCCAGATCACAGCTCCCACCTCCCTTGCAGAGCTCCGACTCTGGAGATGCTCCGACTCCCCGCCGCGACAGCACATCGGCCCAGGCTTTCCCTCTGCAGTGGCGTTATGGGAGTCACTCACCTGAGGAGGAGACAACACAGAGTCGGAAGAGGAAGATGGGAGGACACCAGGGGTAAAGAGAGAGAGAGAAGAGAAGCGAGGGGAGCCACCTCGTCTGCCTGCCATTGGAGCTGCCTCCAGATGGTCCTCTGCCAGCTCGATGGCTCGTTCCAGTGACACCAGGCGATGACACTGGACCCATTCCACCTTTCCTTCCAGAAGTCGAGAGATGAACTGTTCCAGTGCCACCAAATCAATGATCTCATTGGTGTCGCGATCCTCTGCCCTCAGCCACCGCCGGCAGGCGTCCCGGAGTTGCTGACCAAATGCAAACGGCCAGCCGACCTCCTCCTCCTCCATCTGGAAGCACTGGCTGCAGGATGGCTTTCTTCAGGCCAGCATACACCAGTTGGCTGTCAGCAGGGAGCTGCTGCATTGCGAGCTGCGCCTCACCAGTCAGGAGTGGGAGGAAGCGCACCACGCACTGCTCCAGCAGCCACCCCCACACCTCGGCTGCTTTTTCGAAAAGGGTGAGGAATGCTTCCAGATCATCCTGCAGGCCCATCTTCATGAGGGTGCCGCCTGCAGTGATGGTCGACGCCCCTGCTGACGTGAGCAGATGCCGGAATGCCTGGCAATCTTCCTGCTGGGCCAGCATCAAGGCTTCGAAGTGTTGCTCTTGTTCCTTTCGGAGGGCAATCAGTGCTTGATGCTGGTTCTGCTGGGCGGTAGTGAGGGCAAGGATGAGCTCTTCAAATGGGGAGGACTCCATGGGGTGGTTCCCTTCTGTGTGTCCTGGATTTCGGCACCACTGTAGCAGTTCCTGACATGGGTGGAGTACAAAAGCATGGCAGGCAAGAGTTGATGGTCACATACAAACTCTTTATTTCACTTATTTTAGCTTTTCAGCTTTACTCACACTGTCGCACACATGCATTGTGGTCGAGAAAGCAACTCTTCTCTGCTCTCCCCCTCCTTTTATGCTCCGTCCCTGCAACAAACACACACACACACACACACACACATACATTAATTGACAGCAGGTGTAATGATTTAGCCACTTACCTTCCCCAACCCTGCCCTCCATTCACAAACTGCTGCTTGGCCACGCCCCCATTGCCACAATGACTTTTAACATCCTGGTAACAGCATGATGAACATTTATTTTAGAAAGCAGTATTGAAATGAATGGGAGATGAAACTACTTCCTGCTTTCTTCCTTTTCATGTTGTGTTTTCACTTCCTGTTTACTCATGACCCCTTACTCCCCCTTTTGCTTTCTGAGGTCTTCTACCAATAATCTCCTTGTTGTCCCATGCACCAGATTTTCCACCTTGGGAGGTAGATCCTTCAGTGCCATGTCCCCCAAACTCTGAAACTCTCTTCCTCAATCTCTCCATACTCTCTTCTTTCTCTACTTTCAAATATGAATTAAAGACTTTACTCTTCAATGAACACTTCCTCCTTTACTGGTTAATACCCCCCCCCCCCCCCCCCTTCCACTATGTAAAGCGACTTTGGGATTGTGAAAGGCGCGATATAAATGAAACTTATTCTTATTTATGACTGTATAAGTATTATGTGTAATGTTTTGATTTATTACGTGTCTAGGTGATTTAAAAAAAATAAACCTTATATGATAGGATTCAGTTTAAAGATGGACTGGATTACTGATCACCTCATGGTCACTGCATGGTTGCTGGTGTTGCTACCAGCTGCATGGTGCTGCAGAAGTGGAAGTGGAGTGAACAGGGCAAAGACTAAAATACCTTTTACTCAGCCCCACTGGGTTCCACACTCTGCCAGCACTGATAAAGCAAAGCTCCAATGTGGCACAGACAAGCAGTGAAGAGCGACAGTCAAACACACACACGCCTGATAAAGGGAAAGTGGCATAGACACAGTATTCATGCATCAGCACTTGCTGCATTGACAAGCATCAGGAGCAGCTCCCCTTTTCAAGCTACACACACAAACACACACACCTTTCTAACATGAATTGGAAAGTCTTTGATTTTATTTATATGCACATTTTCCTTTCATAGCTGCATACACATCAAAAGTGAAATAAATAAATAAATAAATAAATAAATAAATGAAGATGTGAATGCAAAAAGCAGCAGCGTACCAGCAATGTCGGAAACTGTCATGTTCCACTGCCAAGCTCGACAAACACACAAAGACCTATGAATTTATGACTCTGAAGTGGGTTTCTTGCTCACGGCGAGATGTCTGATGCCTGAAAATGATCATCTTATTAATGTGTGAAAATAATGAGTCTTGGACACAACAAAGAAATTCATGGTGGTTTAAATTAGGCTATTTGTTTGCTCATGATTTGGAAAATAGACCCAACTGTGTACATTTGTTAGAAAATATTGCAGCCATGTAAAAAGAAAAATAGTTGGCCACACCCACTTTAGGATCAGTTACAGATACAGAACATTTGGAGCACTAAACAAATACAGAAACAAATAACAGATAATGGCATAGTGGTATATTCGTGTGTGTGTGTGTGTGTGTGTGTGTGTGTGTGTGTGTGTGTGAGAGAGAGAGAGAGAGAGATCAGACTCCTTTATTGCTGCCCCTTACATTCTACCTCCAGTTCAATGTTTGCTTAACTAATGAGAAGAGGCAAAATTCAGATGAGTCATTTTCTTCCGGGAATAAATTAATAACAGCAGTGGACCAAATTTGTGAGAGTTTATTTATAACTATCAATATTTAAGCATATTTTAATCTTCCCCTCATCCACAGTTCATAACTCATGGTGGCTGTTTAAATATTAAAATTAATTTGCACACAGATAAAGAGGACTGGTTTAAGTGTTTTGTGGAAGAATACACCCTCTTGATTTTTTTCTTCTTTAATTGTAAACTGAACAGGTTTGTTTTTGCCTCTGCTCAAATCCATTTTATTCTCTTTTCCTTTCCCCATCCTCTTCTCCTCTGTGTTTAACTTGTACCAAATCATTAATTTAGTTTTAGTTTATGCCGTTAACACAACGAGAGGATGGGGAAAGGAAAAGAGAATAAAATGGATGTGACGTTAACACAACCCCTCCTAGAACTGCCACCTTATTGTGGTGGAGGGGTTTGTGTGCTTGAAGGATCCTAGGAGCTATGTTGTTGGGGGCATTATGCCCCTGTCAGGGTTTCCCAAGGCAGACAGGTCCTAGGTGACAGGCCAGACCAAGAGCAGTTCACCAAAACCCCTAATGGAGCAACAACCAAGGACCGAGACGTCTCCCGGTATTGCGCAGCCGGGGCCCCACCCTGGAGCCAAGCCCGGGGTTGGGGCTCGCATGCGAGCGCTTGGTGGCCGGGCCTTTGCCCATGGGGCCCGGCCGGGCTCAGCCCGAAGAGGTGACGTGGGCTCGACCTCCTGTGGGTTCACCACCCACAGAGGTAGCAGTAGGGGGCTGGTGCAGTGTAGATTGGGTGGCAGTCGAAGGCAGGGTCCTCGACGACCTGATCCCCGGACATAGCGGCTAGCTGTTGGGACATGGAATGTCACTTCACTGGGGGGAAGAGCCTGAGCTTGTGCGGGAGGTTGAGAGGTACCGGTTAGAGATAGTCAGGCTCACCTCCATGCACAGCTTGGGCTCTGGAACCCAGCTCCTCGAGAGGGGCTGGACTCTCCACTTCTCTGGAGTCGCCCATGGTGAGCGTCGGCGGGCTGGTGTGGGCTTGCTTATAGCTCCCCAGCTCAGCCGCCATGTGTTGGAGTTTACCCCAGTGAACGAGAGGGTCGCCTCTCTGCGCCTTCGGATTGGGGAGAGGGTTCTTGCTGTTGTTTGTGCCTACGGGCCGAATAGCAGTGTAGAGTATCCAGCCTTCTTGGAGTCCCTGGGAGAGATACTGAGGGGTGCTCAGACTGGGGACTCCATTGTGCTACTGGGGGACTTCAATGCTCATGTGGGCGATGACAGTGACACCTGGAGGGGCGTGGTGGGGAGGAACGGCCTCCCCGATCTGAACCCGAGTGGTGTTTTGTTATTGGACTTCTGTGCTAGTCATGGTTTGTCCATAACAAACACCATGTTCGAGCATAGGGGTGTCCATAAGTGCACGTGGCACCAGGACACCTTAGGTCGGAGGTCGATGATAGACTTTGTTGTCGTTTCATCTGATCTCCGGCCCTATGTCTTGGACACTCGGGTGAAGAGAGGGGCTGAGCTGTCAACTGATCACCACCTGGTGGTGAGTTGGATCCGCTGGTGGAGGAGGAAGCTGGACAGACCTGGCAGGCCCAAACGTATGGTGAGGGTCTGCTGGGAACGTCTGGCCGAGCACTCTGTTGGGGAGGTCTTTAACTCCCACCTCCGGGAGAGCTTTTCCCAGCTTCTGGGGGAGATGGGGGACATTGAGTCTGAGTGGACCATGTTCTCTATCTCCATTGTGGACGCGGCTGTTCGGAGCTGTGGCCGCAAGGTCTCCGGTGCCTGTCGTGGCGGCAATCCCTGAACCCGGTGGTGGACACCGGAAGTAAGGGATGCCGTCAAGCTGAAGGAGTCCTATCGGGCCATGTTGACCTCCAGGACTCCTGAGGCAGCTGACGGGTATCGGCAGGCCAGGCGTGCTGCAGCTCGGGCAGTTGCGGAGACAAAAACTCGGAACTGGGAGGAGTTCGGGGAGGCCATGGAGAAGAACTATCGGTAGGCCTCGAAGAAATTCTGGCAAACCGTCCGGCGCCTCAGGAGGGGGAAGCAGTACTCTGCCAACACTGTTTACAATGCGGGTGGGGAGCTGTTGACCTCGACTGGGGACATTGTCAGGCGGTGGAAGGAATACTTTGAGGATCTCCTCAATCCCACCGTCATGTCTTCCATTGAGGAGACTGAGGCTGATGACTCAGAGGTGGACTCATCCATTACCCAAGCCGAAGTCACTGAGGTGGTTTGCAAGCTCCTCGGTGGCAAGGCACCGGGGGTGGATGAGCTCCGCCCTGAGTATCTCAAGTATCTGGATGTTGTGGGGCTGTCTTGGTTGGCATGCCTCTGCAACATTGCGTGGCGGTTGGGGACAGTGCCTCTGGAGTGGTAGACTGGGGTGGTGGTCCCTCTTTTTAAGAAAGAGGACTGGAGAGTGTGCTCCAATTATAGGGGAATCACACTTCTCAGCCTCCCAGGGAAGGTTTACTCCAGGGTACTGGAGAGGAGAATTTGACCGATAGTCAAACCTCGGATCCAGGAGGAACAATGTGGTTTTTGTCCTGGTCGCGGAACACTGGACCAGCTCTATACCCTTCATAGGGTGCTCAAGGGTTCATGGGAGTTTGCCCAACCAGTCCACATGTGCTTTGTGGATCTGGAGAAGGCATTCAACCATGTCCCCCGTGGTATTCTGTGGGGGGTGCTTCAGGAGTATGGGGTTTGGGGCCCTTTGCTAAGGGCTGTCCGGTCCCTGTATGAACAGAGCAAGAGTCTGGTTCGCATTGCCGGCAGTAAGTCAGACCTGTTCCCAGTGCATGTTGGACTCCGGCAGGGCTGCCCTTTGTCACCGGTTCTGTTCATAATTTTTATGGACAGAATTTCTAGGTGCAGCCAGGGGCTGGAAGGAATCCTGTTTGGGAAACACAGGATTTCATCTCTGCTTTTTGCGGATGATGTTGTCCTGTTGGCTTCTTCAAACCAGGACCTCCAGCATGCACTGGGGCGGTTTGCAGTCGAGTGTGAAGCGGCTGGGATGAGAATCAGCACCTCCAAGTCCGAGGCCATGGTTCTCGACCGGAAAAGGGTGGCTTGCCCTCTCCAGGTTGGTGGAGAAGTCCTGCCTCAAGTGGAGGAGTTTAAGTATCTTGGGATCTTGTTCACGAGTGAGGGAAGGATGGAGCGTGAGATCGACAGGTGGATTGGTGCAGCCTCCGCAGTGATGCAGTCGCTTTACCGGTCCATCGTGGTGAAGAAGGAGCTGAGCCAAAAGGCAAAGCTCTCAATTTACCGGTCGATCTACGTTCCGACTCTCACCTATGGTCATGAGCTTTGGGTAATGACCGAAAGAACAAGATCGCTGATACAAGCGGCCGAAATGAGTTTCCTTCGCAGGGTGGCTGGACGCTCCCTTAGAGATAGGGTGAGAAGCACAGTCACTCGGGAGGAGCTCGGAGTAGAGCCGCTGCTCCTCCACATCGAGAGGAATCAGCTGAGGTGGCTCAGGCATCTCTTTTGGATGCCTCCTGGACGCCTCCCTGGGGAGGTGTTCCAGGCATGTCCCCCTGGGAGGAGGCCCCGGGGAAGACCCAGGACATGCTGGAGGGACTATGTCTCTCGGCTGGCCTGGGAACGCCTCAGTGTTCTTCCCGAGGAGCTGGCCGAGGTGTCTGGGGAAAGGGAAGTTTGGGCTTCCATGCTTAGACTGCTGCATCTGTGACCCGGTCCTGGATAAAGCGGAAGAAGACGAGACGAGACGTTAACACAAACTACCTGGGTCTGTCTTCATTTCTGTTATGTTCTAACTTTCTTTTCCTTTACTCCCTTTACCCATGCTTTTTGGAGCCAGAGGTCACCAGCAGCAGTTAGACTGCTTTCCAAAATGGCAAAAACACGCAATTACACTCTGTGTTAATGTGATACTGTGTGTGTTTATACAGTATGTGTGTTATGGGGACAAAATGTTCTGATTGTTCTGAATGAAATCTGAAGATCTTTTATATTCATTTATATAAAACAGAGTTTGCGCTTGCCAGATGGATTGGTTTGAGTATTTCACAAACTGCTGATCTCCTGAGATTTTCACACAAAACAGTTTCTAGAGTTTACACAGAATAGGGCAAAAACATCCAGTGAGTAGCAGTTCTGCATTTGGAGATGCTTTGTTCATGACAGTGATCAGACACAAATGACCCAATTGTTTGGAGCTGACAGGCAGGCTAGGCTAACTCAAACAACTCTTTACAGCCGTGATGAGCTGATAAGCATCTCAGAAAACCCAACACACTGCACTTTGAGGCAGATGAGCTTCTGCAGCAGAAGACCACCTCTGATTCCACTCCTGTCAGCGAAGAACAGGAATCTGAGGCTACAGTGGGCACAGACTCACTGAAACTGGACAGCTGGTGATCGGAAAAACATCTTCAGTGGCCTAGTTTGTGCCAACAGTAGCCTCAGATTCCTGTTCTTGGCTTGCAGGGAGTCGAACCAATGTGGTCCTCTGCTGTTGTCTCATCTGTCTCAAGGTTACATTTTGCACATTCTGAGAAGCTTTTCTACTATATGCTTGCCGTGGATATATACAGCAATAAAAGTATAGCACCCAAGTCTTCTTTAAATTACACTGACTACAAAGTCATGCTTCTAATGTTTAGTTCTGCTGTATCTTGTTGCTCTCATGAAGCACACTGTAAAAAATTATTTTTTGGTATAACAAAGTGTGTAACCTGGTTGCCTTAAAATTTTGACTTCGTTAAAACTCATAGTAAGTTAGCATAATGAGGCAATCAAGTTGCATTGTGCTAACTTACTATATGAGTTTCAACAAAATTGAAATTTTAAGGCAACCAGGTTAATCACTTTTTTAAGTTAGCACAACAAATTATTTTTTACAGTGCAATAAAGCTCTTCATTAGCACTTTGCCTCAGCTGAGGCAGGTTAAGGAGTACTGTGTAGTTCAACAGGTAGATCATCAATAAAAATATTTGTAATTACCTTGGCCTTTTCATAGTTCTTGATAGTTTTTAATCATATTTTTTAATCTTACTATTCATGACTAAAATCAATATGCAAAATAATAATAATTATTATCATCATCATCATCATCATCATCTCTGTCTATTTCTTGTATCTCATATGCAATTGATATTTTACAGCAGAAATTATTTACAGCAGAAATTACAAATATTTTCACCAACCTCAGTCATATGACTACAACTGTTTTTTACTCTAATTGTCTCTGGTCAGCTACAATGGGTGGGACATATCTGCCATATGGAGGAGAGGATACCTGTCTTCCCAAGATCATCCTTTTTAGTGAATTGGAACATGGAACAAGGCCTAGAGGAGCATCACAATTTCGCTACCACAACTGTGGCCCCTGTGGCATCAACCACAAGAACATTCAGCTTCACACCACCCAACCTGGAAAAAGATCATCAGCAATGGCGTTGATAAGCTGGAGGAAGACCAAAGACAGAACACTGAGGAGAGATGGTGACGAAGGAAGATGTGCTTTCAGAATCTGCATCCTGCACAGATTCCTTGCCCACATTGTCTTCAACTCTTCCGATTTTATCTGGGTCTTAAGTCATCTTAAAGCATATATGCAGAGCCATGGCCTCACTTTCATTTATAAATGCCTTGAGACCTCAAGAATGTCACAGGAATAGTTTTAAGCACTAACAATAAATCTAATATAGTAATTTTTACGATTAAAGTGATTTCTATACATCACATATTCTATACATAGCAGTCTGAGTGAATGACCTTGACATCCGTAACGTCACAACAGGAAGTCTATTGGTCTCATCACCATTTCTGCTATACTAAAACACAGAGCTGACTGCAACTCCCATCCTCCATTTTGAGCTAATTTATCGCCATGCCACATAGATGTGTTTTTGGTGGGTGCAGCAACATGACAGAAGGTGGATTTATGTTGCATTCATGGCCCAAGAATGTTCAAACTGCAAAGATTTGGATGCGTTTTGAAATTCACGGACACATTGGGCAACTATGAAGTGGTCTCTCCTCTGCTCTGCACATTTTACTGAAGACTCATATGAAACCTCTGATCTGTTGAGGAGCATTGGCTATAAGCCTGTATTGAAAGAGGGTGCAGTCCCAACAATTAAAGAAAATAAAACAAGAAAAGGAAAGTATTTCTTTTATTTTTTTAAAGTGAGTTCAGTTGCACCAGTCCTCCTGGAGCGTGAGCCGAAGGTTGTTGCTAAAACCGGGATGGAACAGGACAGGACATATCGCTCGGGCAGTGACTTCTCCGCGGTTGTTGCTAAAACTAGTGACATCCCATTCCGTCCTGGGTTTTAGTAATTGCCTGAGCCGAGCAGTCATGGCGGAATACACAGTATGGAGAGAATGAATGGACCAGCCGTCTTATTTCTAAACTGGATATTGCTGCCATCTCACCCTTATGTGGAAAAAGTGAATGAACAGAGAACTGAACAAATAACTGAAAGTCAGATTGTTTCAAAACAATCGGCCACAAGATCGGCCTTCACGAAGCGAGAATGCAGACGGGTAAGCTCCGACTCTCATTTGGATAAAAAAACAACAAAAACAACACGTTGTTTACCTGCATGTAGATTGATACATGTAACTTGTATTGTGTGTTTAAGTTACCAGTATAAGATTATTTAATTTGCTTCAGAATGTGATTGTCTCAGTTCATCTGATTATTTAATGAGCCTTTTACATTTTATCAGTGAAAATGCATGTATGTACATGTATGTTGCATAAGTTATAACGTCTATCCTGTTTTAATGAGAGTCAACCCACAATCAATGAAGTCAAATCAGTCTTAGTTGAGCAAATCGGTAACGGTATTTCTTACTTTCACCATAAATTTTTATTTATATGACTTTGGTCTATAGCTGTAAAAGTCCTCAGCCTTAAAACCGGTTACCGCAGTGACGTCACACACTCAGGGATGGCTAGCTCAGCGGGGCAGCTCGAATGCCAACTTTGCAGTGGATTTTAACTCTCAAAAATATATATATTTTTATTCCCATTTATGCAACATACAAGAGTCAAGGATGGAGATACTAGCCACTCAGAAGTTTATTTAAAAATAAAGGTTCTGCGTATCTGCTTTAAGTATCACTATTGCTGCTTACTGTCTACCACTCTGGGAGCATTGGCCAATTAAGGAGGATTTGGATGGGTGGACATATGCTACTGCCGATGAGTATTGAGGTATCTGTGTCAGAGTATCTCTGTGTCATTATTCTCTAGATTGTTTCTGATGTGATGAGTTCAAACTAATCAACAAAGTTTAGAATGCTTCCAATTTTACCTGCAATATTAGCCTGGCTAATCATGCTTGACTGTTGAGTGCATTTGTCCTTTCTCTTGTTGACATTTTGGGAAATGTTTTCCTTCCTTGGGTCATTAACAGATTTCCAAACCAGTCTGTGGCAGCAGGGGCATGGCTGAGCATCAGTTTGTGAATGGAGGGCGGAGTTGGGGAAGGTGAGTGGTCAAATCGCTACACCTGTTGTCAATTAATGTGTGTTTGTGTGTCTCTTGCAGTGACAGCGCTCCATAAAAGGAGTAAGAGAAGCAGAGGAAGAGAGATTGGGACCAGAGCACGACAGTGTGTGTGTCTGAGTGACTGTGTGTCCCACATGAAAAAGATTTGTGCTGAAAAGCCAAATAAAAATAAATTTGATGCTAACAACAGCCTGCCGTACTTCTGTGCTCCACCCACATCTGAGCAGCGTCTACACAGTCTTAGCACATCTGAGCCAGATCTTACATTTACAGATGTTAATTACCTGGCACAGGTTTCTTGTAATCAGAAGTAGAACAAAACAAAGACGAGCTGGAAACTACAGATCTAGAAAAATCCCCTTTCACTGCCAGTTTATTGTTCAGTTACTTATCATAAAGCCTTATTTCAGTTACTACTGTGAATTATTCAATAATTACAGTGAAACTATTAAGAAATTTGTATGTAGTTATGAGAGTGAGTGATGTTAATCAAAAGTAAGTAGAGTAATCAAAGTCCCTCCTGTACAAAGACCTGGTCTTCCCAGGCAGTCTCCCATCCTAGTACTAACCAGTACTGCATTGGGTGGCACCGCTGTCCATTTCTATAGCCCTCTGCCTCTCACCAATTATATAGGTAGAGTTACAGTGGGGGTTCAGTCCTCTGGTGACTACAAGAATTTGACTCCCTTGTGTATTGTCCTGTATTGCAGTATGCCTCACCAGATGGCAACAGGTACCATTTTTTGATGGTCTTGGGTATGACCCAACCACGGGTAGAACTCGGGATCTTCCAGTCAAAAACCAAACACACTAACCACTAGGCCAGCTCATGGTAAGTAGAGTTCAGTTCAGTTTTTATTTGTCATATTTATATTAACACAGGGTCAACTTACAATGAAATGCGTTGGATGAGATAAGAACCAGAAACAAGTCTCTTAGCATTGGAGCCCTACAGGAATTCAACAGTATAGCAATAAAAAGATTCAAAGTCCTAAATATAAAACTGGAAGTAGAATTAAAGAAAAAAATAGAAATAATTAAGAGCTGTGCAGGGCGGCACGGTGGTGTAGTGGTTAGCGCTGTTGCCTCACAGCAAGAAGGTCCGGGTTCGAGCCCCGTGGCTGGCGAGGGCCTTTCTGTATGGAGTTTGCATGTTCTCCCCGTGTCCACGTGGGTTTCCTCCGGGTGCTCCAGTTTCCCCCCCAGTCCAAAGACATGCAGGTTAGGTTAACTGGTTGTTAGGGTTTTGCTGGGATTCGAACCTGGTTCGTTGGTGTGATAATCCAGCAAACCCCCACTAGGCCACCAGGGGGATGACTCAAATGCAGAGGCGTGAGGCGGAAGTAGAAAAAGAATCAAAAGGTTTATTTAAACTATATACACTATATACAGGGCAAAACAAAAGACAAAAAAAAACCAAAGAGTATAATCCAAAAGAAAAGCAAAGTGCAAAAATTCAAAAGCTAAGAAGATCAAAAAACACAGTACAAAGGAAACTGGAGATAAACATAACAGCACAAAGACTCCGTGACAAGAGGACTGAACTCAGGGGTATAAATAGACAAACTAATTAAGGACACAGGTGAAGATAATTAGGCAATTAACACAAACACAAAACACAGGAACAGTGGCGGCCTCTAGAGGCCAAAATAAACACGACATGAAAAGGAAATAACAGCGGCCTCTAGAGGCCAAAACAGTCCTAGTCCTAACAGGACCCCCCCCTCTAGGAGCGTCTCCTGACGTTCCCAGGGCGATCCGGATGGGCCGAATGGAAGTCCCGACATAGTTCTTTATCAAGGACATCCCGAGCAGGAACCCAGCAGCGCTCCTCAGGACCATAGCCCTCCCAGTCCACCAGATATTGCAACCCGCCGCGGACCCGGCGGGAGTCAAGCAGGCGATTCACAGTGAACACAGTCTGCCCCTGGAAGATGCAGGGGGGTGGGGGGTTCCTAGGGGCAGGGGCATACGTAGATGTCAGTACGGGCCGTAACAGGGAAACATGGAAAGTGGGGTTGATCCTCAGAGTCCGGGGCAACTGGAGCCGGTAGGAGACAGGGTTCATCCTGCGCACCACCTTGAAGGGGCCAATGTAGCGAGGAGCAAGCTTGCGGTTCTCCACCCGCAGTGGAAGGTCCTTAGTGGACAGCCAAACACGCTGCCCAGGGCGGAAAGCGTGTGCAGGTCTTCTATGGCGGTTGGCCTGAGTCTGGTTGGTTCTGGAGGTCTGTATGAGGGTCTTCCTGACCTTGCTCCAGGTCTTGCGACACCGTCTCACATATTGATTGACCGAGGGCACCCCCGCGTCCTCCTCCTGGTCCGGGAACAGAGGTGGCTGGAACCCGAATTGGCACTGGAATGGCGACAGCTTGGTGGCCGATGACTGCAGGGTGTTGTGGGCGTACTCCGCCCATGGCAGCCAGGTGCTCCACGATGTCGGGTTATCCATAGCCAGGCCTCGCAGGGTGGTTTCCAGGTCCTGGTTGAGCCTCTCCGTCTGACCATTGGACTGTGGGTGAAACCCAGAGGAGAGGCTGGCAGTGGCTCCGATGACCTTGCAGAACCCGTGCCACACTCGGGAGGAGAACTGGGGCCCTCGGTCTGAGACGATGTCCTGTGGAAGACCAAAGACTCGGAAGACATGATTAAACAAAAGTTTCGCAGTTTCAAGAGCAGAGGGGAGTTTGCACAGTGGTATGAAGCGGCAGGCCTTGGAGAATCTGTCAACTAAGACCAAAATGACCGTGTTACCTTGTGACTCAGGGAGACCCGTGATAAAGTCGACTGCCACGTGGGACCAGGGACGCCGGGGAATGGTCAGAGGATGCAGGAGACCCTGGGGACGCTGTCGTGGGTTCTTGGTTCTGGTGCAAACCTCACAGGACAGGACAAATGACCTTACTTCCTTCTCCATGTTAGGCCACCAGAAGCATCTTTTAAGGAAGTCCAGGGTCCTCCGAGCTCCCGGGTGGGCGGTGAGAGGGGAAGAGTGACCCCACTGGAGAACCTTGGCCCGGGCTTGATGTGGGACGTACAAGAGGCCTGGTGGCCCCGTCCCAGGACCGGGGTCCTGGCGTTGGGCTCGTCGGACAGCCTCCTCAATACCCCAGCGGACAGGGGCCACAATCCGGGACACAGGGATAATAGGCCCGACTTCATTCTCCCTGTTAGTGGCAGAGAACAGTCTGGACAGTGCGTCAGGTTTGGTGTTCTTGGAGCCGGGGCGGTATGAGAGGGTGAAGTCAAACCGACTGAAAAACAGGGCCCACCTAGCCTGTCGAGGGTTCAGTCTCTTGGCTTGCTGGAGGTACTCCAGGTTCTTGTGGTCAGTCCAAACCAGGAATGGATGTTGTGCTCCCTCCAGCCAGTGCCTCCACTCCTCAAGGGCCAGTTTGACCGCTAGCAGTTCTCGATCCCCCACATCGTACCGGGACTCAGCAGGACTCAGGCGGTGGGAGAAGTAAGCGCAGGGGTGCAGCTTTCCTTCCGAACGTTGAGAGAGCACCGCGCCGACACCACTGTCCGAGGCGTCCACCTCCACGATGAATGGTTGGGAGGTGTCCGGGAGAACCAGAATGGGTGCCGTGCAGAAGCGGTCCTTGAGGTCTTTGAACGCCTTTTCTGCCTGAGGAGACCAGCCATAAGATCCACCTGTCCCTTTGGTGAGGTCTGACATGGGTGCTGCCACAGAACTGAAGTTCCTGATGAACTTGCGGTAGAAGTTAGCGAATCCTAAGAACCGCTGAACCTCCTTAACGGACTTGGGAGTAGGCCAGTCCCGGACGGCCAGGGTCTTGGCAGGGTCCATTTGGAGTTGGCCTGTCCGTACAATAAATCCCAGAAAGGAGACCTCGGGAACATGAAATTCGCATTTCTGGGCCTTGGCGAACAGATTGTTCTGTAGCAGCCTCTGGAGAACCTGGCAGACATGGTGGCGGTGCTCCTGCACGGTCTTGGAAAAGATAAGGATGTCGTCGAGGTAGACAAAAACGTATAGGTTAATCATGTCCCTTAAGACGTCGTTGATTAGGGCCTGAAAAACAGCTGGTGCGTTGGTGAGTCCGAAGGGCATCACCTGGTATTCGTAGTGCCCAGACGGGGTGTTAAAGGCAGTCTTCCACTCGTCTCCCTGTCGGATACGGATGAGGTGGTATGCGTTCCGTAGGTCCAACTTGGTGAAGACGGTGGCGCCTTGGAGCAGGTCGAAAGCTGTGGACATCAGCGGAAGGGGATATCGGTTGCGCACAGTGATCTTATTCAGGCCCCTGTAATCAATACATGGTCGGAGCCCCCCATCCTTCTTGCCGACAAAGAAGAAGCCGGCTCCAGCAGGTGAAGTGGAGGGTCGAATAAACCCAGAGACCAGGGCATCTTTGAGGTATTCCTCCATGGCCTTCCGTTCTGGCTGAGAGAGTGAAAACAGTCTGCCACGAGGAGGGGTAGTCCCAGGGAGCAAGTCGATGGCACAGTCGTAGGCCCAGTGCGGAGGAAGAACGGCGGCCCTGCTCTTGCTGAATACCTCCTTGAGATCCCAGTACTCTGTGGGAACTTGAGATAACTCGGTGAGATCAGGGGGCTCGGCAGGAGACACAGGAGAGCTAGAGAGCAGACAAGAGGCATGGCATGCTGGGCCCCATTCCACAACCTGGCTTGTTACCCAGTCTATGCGAGGGTTGTGGCGAATAAGCCAAGGAAGGCCTAGAATAACTGGGAACTCAGGTGAAGGAATCATGTGCAGGGATATTTCTTCCTTGTGACCTTGAGACTGGAGGAAAACTGGAGAAGTAACTTGGGTGACTCTTCCATCACCTAACGCTTGGCCATCGAGGGCAGACACAGACAGTGGGACTTCAAGAGGTGCAGTCGGAATATTGATGCTTTGGGCGAAGTGAATATCCATAAAGTTCCCAGCCGCCCCTGAGTCTATCAAAGCTTGACAAGAGTGGACAGACTCACCCCAGGAGATGGAGACCGGGATGTAGATTCCTTGGCCAGGGAGTCCGGGAGAGAGGGTAGGCCCCGTCACAACCCTCCCTCGGCTGGACGGGGCGGTCCTTTTCCCAAGAGTTCGGGACATGATGCTCGGAAGTGACCAGGCTTGCCACAGTAGATGCAGCACTTGTCCCTCCTTCTGCGCTCCCTCTCAGATGCGGAGAGGCGAGTACGACCCACTTGCATGGGTTCTGGACAGTCACTGAAGGAGGTAGACGGTCTCCAGGTAGAGGTAGGGAGGCTGGGGGGGCTCAAGGCTTGGTGGCGTTCTCTCATCCTGTTGTCCAGACGAATAGCATGTGAGATGAGGGTTTCGAGGTCACTTGGGCATCCAATAGAGGCCAGACCGTCCTTGATGGGGTCAGACAGACCATGGTGGAAGGCTGACACCAGGGCAGTCTCGTTCCATCCACTTACTGCTGCGAGTGTTCGGAACGAGATGGCGTAATCTGCGACGCTTCCTCCTTGCCGGATGGACATGAGCTTTCGGGCTGCGTCGGTACTGATGTCTGCCTGATCGAAGACCCGAAGCATCTCTTCAGAAAACAGCTGGAAATCAAAGCACTCAGGTCCCTGTCTTTGCCAGATAGCAGTAGCCCAGGCTCGCGCCTTACCAGCTAATAAGGTGATCACAAAGGCAATCTTGCGGCGATCTGTAGTGTAGGTGGTAGGCTGAAGCTCAAAGGTGAGTTGACACTGGGTAAGGAACTCTCGGCACTCACTGTGCTTGCCGTCATACCTCTGTGGTGCAGGAAGGCTGGGTTCGCGAGGTGAAGAAGGCAGCATTGCAGGAGGCACTGGAGCAGGAGTGGGAGCTGGATCAGGAGCAGGAACTGGATCAGGAGCAGGAGATGCAGGCAGAGATGTCAGCTGTGCCAGGGTTTTCCCAATTTGCTGAAGCAGTTCCTCGTGGCGAGCGAGGGCCTCACGTTGGCTGGTGAGCGTACGTCCATGAGCGTCCATGGTCGCTCCGAAGCGTGTCAAAGCTGCCATAATTCCCTGAAGGTTGGCCGGGTAGACAGTTGAAGCAGCCTCTGCTGAGTCGGTCATGACGGAGTCTTTCTGTTAGGGTTTTGCTGGGATTTGAACCTGGTTCGTTGGTGTGATAATCCAGCAAACCCCCACTAGGCCACCAGGGGGATGACTCAAATGCAGAGGCATGAGGCGGAAGTAGAAAAAGAATCAAAAGGTTTATTTAAACTATATACACTATATACAGGGCAAAACAAAAGACAAAAAAAAACCAAAGAGTATAATCCAAAAGAAAAGCAAAGTGCAAAAATTCAAAAGCTAAGAAGATCAAAAAACACAGTACAAAGGAAACTGGAGATAAACATAACAGCACAAAGACTCCGTGACAAGAGGACTGAACTCAGGGGTATAAATAGACAAACTAATTAAGGACGCAGGTGAAGATAATTAGGCAATTAACACAAACACAAAACACAGGAACAGTGGCGGCCTCTAGAGGCCAAAATAAACACGACATGAAAAGGAAATAACAGCGGCCTCTAGAGGTCAAAACAGTCCTAGTCCTAACACTGGTGACTCTAAATTGACCGTAGGTGTGAATGTGAGTGTGAATGGTTGTCTGTGTCCATGTGTCAGCCCTGTGATGACCTGGCGACTTGTCCAGGGTGTACCCCGCCTTTCGCCCCTAGTCAGCTGGGATAGGCTCCAGCTTGCCTGAGACCCTGTAGAACAGGATAAAGCGGCTACAGATAATGAGATGAGATGAGAAGAGCTGTGCATGCGTTGTCTCAGGGAGGTAGTGTGAGGAGGGGGGTGTAGCACAAGTGCCAGTATTGTACATAGGAGAAAGTGACATGTGCAAGTACCAATGCACATGCACATTGTTGAAGACAAATTAAGTACTGACCATGTAAACAGAGTTTTGTAATATGTTGGTAAATATGTAAAGAGTAAATCAGTCATTCTTGAGATCAGGGACAAAAGGGGTTTTGATTTTCTAACAATAAAATCTCATTATTTCCAAAACATATTCATATATTATGGTTGCACAAGGTGTTGGCCCTCTTATACAGTTTTCGGACAATCTCCCAGGTCAAGATTTTTAACATTATTTTCATGTTTGCGGGGCAAGTCAGAGATTTTGTCAACATCATAAGACACAAAGAAATGTAAATATATATATATATATATATATATATATATATATATATATATATATATATATATATATATATATATATATATATATATTATTTTAAAGTTTTTCCAGGCATTTTTACTCTTGGAGGTTGCTTTAATCTGTGTCATTCTATCTGTGTTTTCAAACTAGTAATATTACTTTTAAAAGTTAATTTATTAAGATGTTATTGACTATATTTACCGGTATGTGACTTTATGCATTTAGTTTTTATCCTCCATAACAAACAATGATATTAAGCAATATAAAGTATACACATTTAATTTGGAAATGCAGTGTTTTTATTGTAACAACTTGAAACAATGTAATAAAATATCCTTTTAAAGAAAAAATTAACTTAACAGTCATATTATGGAGTTGACAAGCTGTTTACGGTGTTGACACACCACTTATGGTGTTGACAAAATAGAAGGGAAATGGAGATAATTTCATTGAACATTTTATTGACATAAAATACCATTTAGGGTTAATCATATATTTGAATTAAAACCTACTTTAAAAACATGAACCAGGCAGTATGCATATTTATATCTTATACAGAGTGAAAAGTCAAATACTCTTGTCAAACAAAATAACATCCAGACATTCAACCAAACAACTGATGCAATAGAACATTTTGTGTGTGTGTGTGTGTGTGTGTGTGTGTGTGTGTGTGTGTGTGTGTGGCATGCACACACATTATCATACAAATATACAGTGGTGCTTGAAAGTTTGTGAACCCTTTAGAATTTTCTATATTTCTGCATAAATATGACCTAAAACATGATCAGATTTTCACACAAGTCCTAAAAGTAGATAAAGAGAACCCAGCTAAACAAATGAGACAAAAATCTTATACTTGGTCATTTATTTATTGAGGAAAATGATCCAATATTACATATCTGTGAGTGGCAAAAGTATGTGAACCTCTAGGATTAGCAGTTAATTTGAAGGTGAAACTAGAGTCAGGTGTTTTCAATCAATGGGATGACAATCAGGTGTGAGTGGGCACCCTGTTTTATTTAAAGAACAGGGTTCTATCAAAGTCTGATCTTCACAACATATGTTTGTGGAAGTGTATCATGACACGAACAAAGAAGATTTCTGAGGACCTCAGAAAAAGCATAGTTGATGCTCATCAGGCTGGAAAAGGTTACAAAACCCTCTCTAAAGAGTTTGGACTCCACCAATCCACAGACAGGCAGATTGTGTACAAAATGAGGAAATTCAAGACCATTGTTACCCTCCCCAGGAGTGGTCGACCAGCAAAGTTCACTCCAAGAGCAAGGTGTGTAATAGTCAGCGAGGTCACAAAGGACCCCAGGGTAACTTCTAAGCAACTGAAGGCCTCTCTCACATTGGCTAATGTTAATGTTCATGAGTCCACCATCAGGAGAACACTGAACAACAATGGTGCTCATGGCAGGGTTGCAAGGAGAAAACCACTGATCTCCAAAAAGAACATTGCTGCTCATCTCCAGTTTGCTAAAAATCACATGGACAAGTCAGAAGGTTATTGGAAAAATGTTTTGTGGACAGATGAGACCAAAATAGAACTTTTGGTTGAAATGAGAGGTGTTATGTTTGGAGAAAGGAAAACACTACATTCCAGCATAAGAACCTTATCCCATCTGTGAAACATGGTGGTGGTAGCATCATGGTTTGGGCCTGTTTTGCTGCATCTGAGCCAGGACGACTTGCCATCATTGATGGAGCAATGCATTCTGAATTATACCAGCAAATTCTAAAGGAAAATGTCAGGACATCTGTCCATGAACTGACTCTCAAGAGAAGGTGGGTCATGCAGCAAGACAATGACCCTAAGCACACAAGTCATTCTACCAAAGAATGGTTAAAGAAGAATAAAGTTAATGTTTTGGAACGGCCGAGTCAAAGTCCTGACCTTAATCCAATCAAAATGGTGTGGAAGGACCTGAAGTGAGCAGTTCATGTAAAGAAACCCACCAACATCCCAGAGCTGAAGCTGTTCTGTATGGAGGAATAAGCTAAAATTCCCCCAAGCCGGTGTGCAGGACTGATCAACAGTTACCGGAAACATTTAGTTGCAGTTATTGCTACACAAGGGGGTCACACCAGATACTGAAAGCAAAGGTTCACATACTTTTGCAACTCACAGACAGGTAATATTGGATCATTTTCCTCAATAAATAAATGACCAAGTATAATATTTCTCTCTCATTTGTTTAACTGGGTTCTCTTGATCTACTTTTAGGACTTGTGTGAAAATCTGATGATGTTTTAGGTCATATTTATGCAGAAATATAGAAAATTCTAAAGGGTTCACAAACTTTCAAGCACCACTGTATATGTGGCACTTATTTCTGGTGTGCTTCTCCATGAGGTTGTAACAAAGAACATTTAGTAACTAAGCCTATGGACATCTGGAAATATTGAACTCATGAAAATAGGTTTAAAGACCTGGCAACAACCGATTGAAAAGTTCCTCATCTATGAAGTCCATAACCTCAGAAGAGAGCTGGTATATGTCCCTGGTTCGACTTGTACGGACTGGTGAGGATGGTTCACTAAGTTTAACTATGACATCAGCAAATTGGACAAAGCAGACATCCTGGTTTCCTTGTTTTCTTTGGAAGCGAGAGTTTGGACCATGAGGGTGAAAAAATTTGACTTGAACATCTCCATGTTCTTCATCCATTCTGAGGGCTTTCACCAACCACCAGTTATGGTCGTACATGACAGCAAGCCAATCTCCGATGTGGACATCACTAGGCCCTATTGTTGTTGTTAAGCCCTCAGGTGTTCTCTGCGGCTCATTTTCCATTGCTTCCACCAACATCGCAAGAGGACTCTGTATTTGAGCATGTTCATCACTCTGTATTTGAGCATGTTCATCCTGGTGCTGAGAGATGCCATGGAATTGGTGTGCAACTGAAACAATGAAACAATGAAACAATGGCAAATTTCTGGCTCATTACAAAAACACGACATCTGTCTACAGTAAATCATATTGCACTGAGCCACAACCTGATGGATCTTTTTTGTTCCTGTGATGGATCACAGGGGCTGGGCAAGAACAGCATCATAAGTCAAGAAGTCATCATTGGTGATATAGTGTAGGTGGACTCCACTTAGGCAACTGGACACCAGCTGATGAAATGTCATGCCATCCACAATGTCCTGACCTCTCAGAACAATTCTGTCGGCACATCTCTTAACAGTGCCAATGCCATCTGGAGCACCCTTGCCATGGGATGTGGGGAAGAAGTTCCATGTTACATTCTTGAACCCCATTTGAAAAGGAATGGCAGACTGAATTCAGTGTGAGGATGATGGATAATTTTCAATAAATATGAAGTATATATATAAAAACTATGCAACGTGGATATGCAGAAATGTCATTAAAATACATAGGACATAATATAACTTAAATTTTAATTCATAAAACTGAATTAAATGGGGAAAATGACACACATTTGTCAACACCATAAGGCCAAGGTCAACTCCATAAGACAAAAAATCTTATGGAGTTGACGTTTGACGGAGTTGACAACGTAGTCTACTTTTCATCATAACTTGTGTTTTTTTGGCAGAAGCCATCTTGTTTTTCACCGGCTGCTTGTGGCCTCAATAATAAAGTTAAATAAAGCTTTCATTACAAAAAGAGTCAAATAAATATTGAATTTTATTGACTATTGGCCCTTTTCCACTACCCTTTTTCAGCTCACGTCAGCTCGCTTCAGCTCACTTCAGCCCGACACGGCTCGCGTTTCGACTACCTCAGAACAGCACGACTCAGCTCACTTCAGCCCTACTGAGCACCCAAAACTCACACGGTTTTGGAGTAGGGCTGAAGCGAGCCAAACCGAGCCAAGTGGGGCTAGGGGCGTGAGAAGACACTGCCCTGTGCACTGATTGGTGAGGAGGAGTGTCCTCACATGCCCACACATGCCCCGCGAGCACGCTGGGATCTGTAAACACCGTAAACCCGGAAGAAGAAGAATTACGAATTATGAGAATTTCTGAAGCCTTGTGTGCCTCGCCTCATCTATACGCTCTTGCCAGTATCTGTTGGCGTTGTCGGTGACAACAAGCTACAGCACCAAGACCAGCAACACTAACGACTCCATGTCCTCCATGTTTATTGTTTACTATCCGGGTCGTGAGACTACCGCTTAAAAGATCACTGATGTCACTGTTTGCGCCGCCTAACGACATCATGTGACGTCCACCCACTTTCGCTAACTCCACCCAATGTGTCCACCCACTTCCAGCCAGCACGGTTCAGCGCGGTTGTAGTCGAAATGCAACTCCAACAGCCCCACTCAGCACAACTCAGCCCAGCTCAGCACGGCACGGCTCAGCCCAACTCAGCCGTGTTGGTAGTGGAAAAGCGGCATATGGTGTTGACACACTATGGCTGTGACACAAAATGATTTCTAAAAGAGATAGTTCAGGGGAAAAATATAACATATTAACTTACCAGAGCAGTGGCCTCATGGCATGTGTATCAAGCAGGAAGTGTAAAGGGGTCCTTAGATTGAGAGCTGCCCACAATAATGCCTGATTTTTTTCTAATTTTTGAAAAATCTTATGGTGTTGACAGAAACTCTGGACATGACTTCAATCGCTTAAAAATTACACAAAAATGTTTCTCAAATTGTAAACTTGTGTACAGTTTGAATAATTAATTAGAATACTTGATGACAGTAGCTATGATGTTTGTTTTATTTTACTTTAAGCAATTTCTTAAGTGTTAAGAAATTATGAAACCTGCTTTCGGACAAGGTTTATTTACAGTGCTGGTAATCACTCATGTAAAATAAAATATATGTGTACAAAACCTTTAAATCATACTTTATAGTGCAAATCTGTATTTGTTTTTTTATTTAAGATAATTATGTGACATATTTTATTTACATATTTAACCACAAAAATGAGTTTCATCTCTCGGACATGTTTTGTCCCTTATCTGAAGAATCACTGATATATATAAATATGTTGATATATAAACAGAGTATTGTAATATGTTGGTGATATGTAAACAGAGTCTTGTGATATGTTTGTAAACGAGATGTAATATGGTAAACAGGAAAAGTGAAAAAGTGCAGGCGATCCAGTGCAGTGTAGAATAAACAGTGCCGTGTGGAACGATTAAGTGTTAGAGTTAAGAACCCTGGTGGCCTGATAATAAAAACTGTTTTTGAGTCTGGTAGTAAGTGCAGCCATGCATCTGTAACACCTTCCAGACAGTAACAGGGAAAACAGCTGTTGTGCTGGGTGACTGCGGTCCTTAATGATGCTGTGTGCCTTCCGCAGGCACCGTTGGAGGTAGATGTCCTGAATGGCAGGGAGACTCTTGCCAATGATGTGCTGTGCCACCTCCACTACTCTGTAGTGATTTCCAGCTGTTGGCAGAGGAGCTCCCATACCATACTCTAATGCAGCCCATCAGCAAGTTCTCAATTGCGCACCTGTAAAAGTTTGAAATGATGCTTGTGTTCATGCCAAACTTCTTCAAAGTCCTCAGGAAGTAGAGCTGCTGGCAAGCTTTCCTCACCACAGTGTCCATGTGTGCTGTCCAAGACAGGTCCTCTGTGATGTTCATACCAAGGAACTTGAAGCGACTAACCCTTTCGACCTCAGCTTCATTGATGTAGATGGGCCAGTGTGTCCTCCCTTGCTGTCTCCTACAGTCCACTATCATCTCCTTAGTTTTACTGATGTTGAGAGAGAGAGAGTTGTTGTTGTCCTGGCACCAGCTGGTTAATGCCTTCACTTCCTCTCTGTATGCCATCTCATCATTGAATGTAATGAGGCCCAAGATGGTTGTGTCATCAGCAAACTTAATGATGATAGAGTAATAGTATTACAACCCCAATTCCAAAAAAGTTGGGACAAAGTACAAATTGTAAATAAAAATGGAATGCAATAATTTACAAATCTCAAATGCCCCTTTTCCACCAAAGCAGTTCCAGGGCTGGTTCAGGGCCAGTGCTTAGTTTGGAACCAGGTTTTCTGTTTCCACTGACAAAGAACTGGCTCTGGGGCCAGAAAAACCGGTTCCAGGCTAGCACCAACTCTCTGCTGGGCCAGAGGAAAGAACCGCTTACATCAGCGGTTCAAATATGACCACATCACGCCTGTCTTAGCCACACTGCATTGGCTCCCAATCAAATTTCGTATTGATTATAAAATACTACTATTGACCTTTAAAGCACTAAATGGTCTCGCACCACAGTACCTGAGTGAACTTCTGCTCCTCTATGACCCGCCACGCCTACTTAGATCAAAAGGTGCAGGCTATCTGCTGGTACCTCGTATAGTGAAGGCTACATCAGGGGGCAGAGCCTTTTCTTACGAAGCCCCACAGTTATGGAACAGCCTTCCAAGTAATGTTCGGGAATCAGACACAGTCTCAGCATTTAAGTCTAGGCTGAAACCATATCTGTTTAGTCAAGCCTTTTGTTAATGGTGTTTATGAGGTAAAGGAGTAGATCTGGAGGGTCCTCAGACATAGAGTGTTTTGGTAAACTGGGATGTATGGATGCTGTCAGTCCCCACTCGCTTGCTCACTCGAGTTTGTTGACGGTGTAGTGGCTGGCTGCTTTATGTCCTGGGGCTCCCTCATGCCTGTGTTACCTTCTGGCTCTCTCCTTTTAGTTATGCTGTCATAGTTAGTTGCCGGAGTCCCTGCTTGTACTCGGTGCAATGTGTATACTGCTCCTACTTATTCAGGTGACATTGGGCATGCCTAACAACCTGTGTTTTCTTTCCCTCCCCCCCACCCCAAATCTGTCCCTCTGAGTTACATGGAGTCAACAGGAAATCTTTTGGTGGAGAGGGTGGAGACCTCGACTGGCTATCGTAGCCTGCAGGGAATCGGCCGTCAGACATTCTGTCGCATGTCCCAGACCCGGTGAAATGTAACTGAATTGTCTTGGCCAGCCCTAAGGGTCCCATCTGCATCTCATCATTGCTGAGGAGTGTGCTCCCATCACCCAATCAAGCATCTAGCCAGAGCAGGTCATGATAATTTTTACCATATTAACATGCCATTGTTGTGTGTTATGCCTGATGTAAAGACTCTCGTCTCTGCGAGCCTACCACACAGATTTAATACTTGTCATTTTTAGGGCATACCTAACAACCTGTGTTTTCTTTCTCTCTCTCTTCCCCCCCCAATCTGTCCCTCTGAGTTACATGTTGATCCTGGGATTGAGATGCTGGCCTCTTCTGCCCCTCGGACCTGCTTGATCCATCCTGGTGCCCTGTGTCTGGTCGGAGTTTTATTGCACCGCTCCTGTGAAGGACGGCCCCATGAGGACAGTTGAGGGTTACACCTGTTAAAACTGTTAATATTATAGTCAGGCTGTCTGTTGTTGCCCAAATGAGGATGGGTTCCCTTTTGAGTCTGGTTCCTCTCGAGGTTTCTTCCTCATGTCATCTGAGGGAGTTTTTCCTTGCCACCGTCACCACAGGCTTGCTCATTGGGGATAGATTAGGGATAAAATTAGCTCATGTTTTAAGTCATTCAAATTCTGTAAAGCTGCTTTGCGACAATGTTTATTGTTAAAAGCACTATACAAATAAACTTGATTTATTTGATTTGATCAGCGGGGGGGGGCCGGAATTGTTAAGACCAATAACAATAGCAAGACCGCGAAAGATCACCATTTTTAAGCGATGAGAGGCAGCAGCTGTACAAACGCGAAGTCATCCATTATTATTATTATTATTATTGTTGTTGTTGCTGCTGCTTCCGTGTTGTTTTTGCTTCGATATTCGTGCCAAGGTTTATGCAAATGTAATGATGTAACTGATGTATACAACAAAGTAACTGACGTACAGGTATACAGCGATGTAATGACGTGGCTTCCCTTAGCACCGCGAGCTATGGAAAAGTAAACTGGTTCTCAGCTGGCTTGCTAGTTGAATGAGTTGTGAACCAGCACCAGCCCTGGCCCCGAACCAGCTCTGGAACTGATTTGGTGGAAAAGGGGTAAAAAAGTGACATTGTATTCACAATAGAACATAGACAACATATCAAATGTCGAAAGTGAGACATTTTGAAATTTCATGCCAAATATTGGCTCATTTGAAATTTCATGACAGCAATACATCTCAAAAAAGTTGGGACAGGGGCAATAAGAGGCTGGAAAAGTTAAAGGTACAAAAAAGGAACAGCTGGAGGACCAAATTGCAACTCATTAGGTCAATTGGCAATAGGTCATTAACATGACTGGGTATAAAAAGAGCATCTTGGAGTGTCAGCGGCTCTCAGAAGTAAAGATGGGAAGAGGATCACCAATCCTCCTAATTCTGTGCCAAAAAATAGTGGAGCAATATCAGAAAGGAGTTCAACAGTGTAAAATTGCAAAGAGTTTGAACATCATCTACAGTGCATAATATCATCAAAAGATTCAGAGAATCTGGAAGAATCTCTGTGCATAAGGGTCAAGGCCGGAAAACCATACTGGGTGCCTGTGATCTTCGGGCCCTTAGACGGCACTGCATCACATACAGGCATGCTTCTGTATTGGAAATCACAAAATGGGCTCAGGAATATTTCCAGAGAACATTATCTGTGAACACAATTCACCGTGCCATCCGCCGTTACCAGCTAAAACTCTATAGTTCAAAGAAGAAGCCGTATCTAAACATGATCCAGAAGTGCAGACGTCTTCTCTGGGCCAAGGCTCATTTAAAATGGACTGTGGCAAAGTGGAAAACTGTTCGGTGGTCAGACGAATCAAAATTTGAAGTTCTTTATGGAAATCAGGGACACCGTGTCATTTGGACTAAAGAGGAGAAGGACGGCCCAAGTTGTTATTGTGATGCCACAATTGTGGAGTCACAATTATAATAATATATTTTGTCATGATAAGTAGCATTGCCATGATTTTAATGTGTCTACAGTAGGCATAGTATTTATTTTGGAGTGCGAAATTACCATGTTATTCCTGTTTTTAGCCAGCAGGAAGCAGCGAGGCTCTTTATTGTCTGTGTTTACAACAGTCGCTTTACAGCTTTTTCGGCAGCACGTCTGTTTCCCTTATTCGGCTGAGCGAGACTGAATGGAGCGGAAGTAAAGTTGCCCCGTCTCATTCATTTCTTCTGTTTACAGGTTTGTGGAGTTGTGATCTACTGGTGTTTACTTTATAAACATGTCGAACAATATTTGAGTTGTTTGTAAAAAGAGTGGTAACAGAATGTGAATATATAAAGTGATAAATAGGGTTGCTGGCCTGCCGCGGTTATCACAACATGGCGCCGAGGTAAACTTTCAGCCTGCATCGCGATATTCAAGGGTTTATTCAAGGTTCCAGTACATTTGATTTGGTGTATAAATATTCTTAAAACATTTCATGGTACTGTTTAAATATGTAAAAAGTGTTAAAACTGTTTAAAAAGTTTATTTGTATTTCAAAGTATTAAAACCGTAAGATCCTGTACTGCGAGGCCATATGACTACTAGTTGTAGCCGATCAAGAGCTGTTGAATGCTTATAAAGAGACCTGTGACTGGAACAGAAATTGTCATTTTATTTAAGTTTAGAATACAACCTGCTAGGGTACAAACAGTGTTATTGTTTTATGAAGGTTTAGTGATCTAAAGCACAAATTGTAACTCAGTAGGAGTGCTGAAGACAATATGTGATTCTTTGAGTTGTAGTTGTGATGGCTGATTTGTGAATGGACATTTTTGAGTCATTTTGAGTTATTGAGAAAGGGAATGCTTTTATTGTTTTAATAACAATTTGTGAATAAATGCATTCGGCTGAGCGAGACTGAATGGAGTGTCTCATTCATTTCTTCTGTTTACAGAACATATATCTGTTTACTTGGTGTCAGCCAGTACCTGTAACAGATTCTTGGGGGCTCGTCCGGGATCGGCTCTCCATGCTGGCTAGTAGCTGATCCCAAAAACCTACATTATCCGTGACTAAGAGACCGAGTGGTTTGTACAATGCTTGGTGCCTGTTTCCGGAGGTGAGCTGTCATGAGAAGCCGGGAGAGCTGCGACCTACTGAGAGCAGAGGGGGAGCGGAGACTTGAGCTGAACCTGAGTGACCTGCTGTGGAGCACTGGGGAGGATGTTGCTATGGCCGACAGAGAGGAAGAGCCTGGTGTGGAACATCAGGAAGAGCCTGCTTTCCCTGTCGTCTAACGAACTTTTCCAGATTGCTGAAAATGTGGGCTCAGTTCCAGGCAAGGACCCATCAGAGCTCTCAAGCGGAGATGCAGAGGGGTGCTTTGAATACATCCATGTACAGTAAGGACCTTCTAGACTCTGAGGACAGGGGTATGGGTCAACTACTGCCCCTGAAAGATGTAATTGATGATATTGTGCAGTCACATGATGATGCCATACTACCTTTAGGGTCAATGCCTGTAAATGTTGAGTTAACCCATGCAGCTACAGCTAAAGCACTAATCACTGATACAGCAAGGGTAGCCACTGTAGCTGGGGCTAATCCTCATCTAGCCGTTGACACAGCTGATACTGCTACACGTAGCAACACTAATGTTTTGCCAGGTAATGTTCAGCAAATGCTTTTGAATTATGAGGATCTGAGTAAGAAGATTCTCCAATTTGTAAATGTGCCCACATCACAAGCCACAGCACAACATGTCCTTGCACAACCTACACTCACCAAACCAATTTCACTGAACAGTATTCCACTGCACAGGAGCACACAACCAAAAGCTGTCTCACACCACATGAGGGAACCAGTAGTGCCCCTCCAAGATCTCATACATACAATGCCGTGAATTCAAAGTTCAGGGAGGCCAAATTGGGGATCACTCATCTGACATAAGTTACAATAGTGTGTGTAGGCAGATTGAAGAAGGGATAAAAGACAACTTCACTGACTCAGAGATAGTTAGAGGAGTGCTAAGGATCATAAAGCCAGGAGATTTCAAGGACATGCTTGTCAATAAGGAAGATATGAATGTAACAGAGCTTAAGGGATTTCTGCAGTCACACTTAAGGGAGAGGAATAGCACAGAACTATTTTAAGAGCTAATGCGTGCAAGGAAGCATGAACATGAAACCCCTCAGCAATTTCTCTATCGTGTTATTGGACTGAAACAAAGAATCCTGTTCTCATCAAAGCAATCTGAAGCTGAAATGAAGTAGAGCCCGGATACCATACAAGGTGTCTTCCTGCACACAGTGTATTAAGGAATAGGACACAAACACAACGACATTCGCCAGGAGCTTAAGCCTCTACTGTCAGACCATGTGGTTACAAATGAGACAATCCTGAAACACATCATGAAAATAAGTGACGAGAGCGAGCGTCAGCAGCGGTTGGGCTCAGCACACCACCCGAGACACACAGCTGCGCATAGTGCACAAGTGGAGGGAGAAATTGTGAAGCAACCAAACACCAAAAAAGAACCTGTTGAACAGAAAGCCAAATCAGACACCATACAGCAGCTCGCAGACAAAATAGATGTGCTAACTAAGCTAGTAGACTCGCTTGTAGAGGCAGTTCAGAAAGACCATACCTGTAACTGTTCGCCAGCCAAACCTCAACTGAGCAGAAAAGAGAGACTCTATGGATGCGCAACGTGTGTGGAAAAGAGCTTGCAGGATTGCCGACATTGCTTTACTTGTGGTGAGGAGGGACACAGGGCAGTTGGTTGTCTAAAACACTCAAAGCGCCAGGGAAATGCGAACTGGTTGCTGCAGGGGGACAAACAGTAACCGGAGCCTCTCCCCAGTCCCACCTGGCAGAAGCTGCATCAACAGTCAGTCACCTCACTCGCAGGACAAATGAACAACCCACAACCACTGAGACAGCTAAAATAAACAATAGGAATAGTTGCAAGAAAGCCACAGTAGCACCCTCACAAGACCCTCCACCTTCTCGTAATGACCAAATCGCCAAATTAATAGGCAAGAAAGCCTTAACTAAGTGCCTGCTTAATGGCCTGGCAGTTATGGCTCTTGTAGACACTGGGGCTCAGGTCAGCATAATAGAGAGGTTCTGGAAAGATATGTACTTATCTTGATGTTCGGCCACTCTCTGAGCTCATAGAACTCTTGGAGGATGAAAAACAACTGGATGTGTATGCTGTCGATGGGGAGCTCATTCCCTTTGAGGGATGGGTTGTTATTATCTTGAATCTGCCGGGAAATGAAGACCCCAACCTGTCAATCAATGTACCTTTCCTTGTGAGTACAATACCCCTGGAAATGCGGCTGATCAGTTTCAATGTGGTGGAGAGTGTGATTCAGGGAAAACCAGAGAGACTAGTCCCCATTTTAACTCAACTGCTAGGAGGAGCCATGTCAATCCCTGCTGATACAGCAAAGACAATTGTACACTTTTTGTGCAGACCAAAAAAAACTGTTACACCTGAGGGACGCTTAAGGATAGGACAGAAAGATAAAGTAATCCCTGCAGGTAGTGTAACTTGGATAAGGTGTAAGGTGCCGCCTCAGCTTGACCCATCTGACGCATTAGTCTTGTTTGAACCAGAGGAAAGTTGTGTACAGCTACAGCAGCTAGACATAGGCAAGGGCTTGCTGGAAATTCAGAATGAAAGAAACCCCTATGTAACTGTGCCTCTAGGAAACCATACAAAACATGACATTACCCTGCCCAGAGTCCTACCCAAGTCCTCACTTGGCACCATCCAACCAATCAAAAAAACTGTTGAAACAGACTCACCTGATAAAAAGGCTGTAATGGTCCAGAGTGTCACTACTGCTCCAGCTGATCCAACTTGTGTACCATCACGGTGGCAGCCACCAGTTGAGATAAGTCACCTCAGTGAAGAGCAGCAGGAGATTGTAAGCAAAATGCTGTACGAGGAGTCATCTGCTTTTGCTAGGGATGCTAATGATATCAGCTGTATTCCAAGCCTGCAGCTGGTGATAAACACCAAAGATGACATCCCTGTGCAGAAGGCCTATTCCTCTGTCCCAAAGCCATTATTTGCAGAAGTAAAAGAGTACATTCAGGATCTACTAGCAAAAGGATGGATTGTTAAGTCAAAGTCTCCCTATGCAGCCCCTGTTGTGTGTGTCCGTAAAAAGGATGGATCATTATGCCTCTGTATTGATTATCGGTTACTGAACCAGAAAACTATCCCCGACAGACACCCCCTACCCCGGATCCAAGATCTGACTGACACCCTAGGGGGGCACTCTTGGTTCAGCATCCTTGATCAGGGGAAGGTGTACCATCAAAGCTTTATGGCAGAGGGCTCAAGACATCTCACAGCCTTTGTCACTCCGTGGGGGTTGTATGAGTGGGTGAGAATACCGTTTGGCCTCTCCAATGCCCCAGCGGCTTTCCAAAGAAGTATGGAGGAGATGATGCTCTCACTCAGGGATGAATGTTGTATCCCCTACTTAGATGACATCCTTTGCTATTCAAAAACCTTTGAGGAACATGTTGAGGGAGTTCCCAAAGTCCTGAGGGCCCTTCCAAAACATGGTGTTAAGTTAAGACCTGAAAAATGTGAACTGTTTCGCAGACAAGTGAGGTATGTTGGTCGCCTAGTATCTGCAGAAGGCATGCACATTGACCCAAGGGACCTGGAAGTGGTGCAGTCTCTCAAGGCCAAAACTCCTCAGACGGTTGGTGATGTGATATGACTCTTGGGTTTCCTCAGCTATTATCATAGCTACTGCCAGGATTTCTCACGCATTGCAAAACCATTGTATGAGCTTCTCAAGGTTAAGCCTGGCCTGTCAACTGTACAGCTCCACCACACAAAGTCCAAAGGTCCTCAACTGTCTTCCAAGGCCCCAGTGGTGTGGATCAGTGAGCACCAGGGAGCACTAGAGCACCTCCTCAGCAGGCTCACCAATCCCCCAGTTCTGGCTTATCCAGACTTTTCCCTACCATTCCAGCTGCACACCGACGCCTCGGAACATGGTCTTGGTGCCGTGCTCTACCAGCACCAGGACTGTAAGCTAAGAGTCATAGGTTATGGTTCCACGACGCTGACACTGGCCGAGAGAAACTATCATCTGCACAGTGGGAAATTGGAGTTTTTGGCTCTTAAATGGGCAGTGTGTGAAAAGTTTAGGGATTATTTATATTATGCCCCAAGCTTTACTATTTACACTGATAATAACCCATTAACTTATGTGATGAGCTCAGCCAAGCTCAATGCTGTCGGGCATCGTTGGGTTGGGGAGTTGTCTGACTTCAGGTTCGAGATCAAGTACAGACCGGGCAAGACAAACATAGATGCTGACACTTTGTCTCACATGCCGCTCAACATTGATAAGTATGTGAAAGAATGTACTGTAGAGTTGTCACAGGAAGTGGTGCAAGCCACCTGGAATGGGACCAAAGCAGCTCAGGAGCAGGATGTTGCTTGGGTCTCTGCCCTTGCTCTCACCACAAATGCCAATCAAGAACCCCCTGCACCTATCCCAACTATCAGTAAGGAGGAGTTGGCCAGAGCTCAAAGGGAAGATCAAGCAGTAGGAGAGATCATTAAACTAAAGGAGACAGACGCAGTCCTGACAAGTGATACGCGAAAGACAGTGAACAGAGCAGCAAGGAAACTCTTCCATGAATGGAGCAGATTGTATTTAAGTGATGGACTTCTGTACAGACATACCAGTGAGAGACAGCAGGTAGTTCTCCCTGCCAGATACAGGCCCATGGTATTAAGGTACCTCCACGATGACATGGGGCACATAGATACGGAGTGAGTACTATCTCTGACTAGGGAGAGGTTTTACTGGCCATACATGGCAAAGGAAGTTGAGGAATATGTTACAAGAAAGTGTCCGTGTATAAAATAAAAGAAACCTACTGGCCATGTCCGTGCCCCTATGGGCTCAATCAGGCCATCCTTAAAAAAATTCATTTCCTGTCCACCGGGTGGGCAAAAAAAATTTCAGTCGGGAGGGAGGGATTTTTTTTTTTATATGGATGGATAAGAAATCACAATGCTGTGTTTGCTTTTTCTTTCAGTACTTTTTTTTATTACAAAAGCAGACACATTTAATAAAATATGACAGTTTAATCAACTGAAACTTGTACAAAAACTTTAAGTTAGCATTTTAAATGCTGACTGCAACATTTGCAAAACTTTTACAAAGGTACTTAAAATGTCCGACACACAGACTTTTTGTAGTTCTAAATCGAGCGTTAGGCCTAGTTCGGATGAAACTACACTATTAAAATGATCACTGAATGATTTGTTTTTCTGAATCTTTACTATTTTGTTGTTCGCTAGAATACCATTTTGCGATTTCACACTTAAGCAAATGTTTGAAAACTCCGGATCTCCTTCCTTCATGGTGGCTGCCATTTTTTTGTGCCGCACGGCACATGCGCAGAGCTGATTCGACAGGGCTTTCCACAAGCGCCGGCTGCCGGCCATACAATTAAGTCCAGCCGGCTACTTTAATGACTATTTTTGTAGCCCACAGGCTCTAAATATTAAATTTTCAATTTTAATAAAATTAAATGTTTATCTAACGGACTGACAATAATGTCAAACTGAACCGTTGATCAAGGGAGAGTAACTCATCCGCACTCCGACATGCGGTGTGCGCGCACACTCAGCTGCGTGAATGTGTCATGCACCGAAAATAAGAGATTTACAAGCCAGGAACGCCTCATGATGCAATACGCAAGAAAAGAAAGAAGATTTACTGCCATTTTACTTTGTATTTGAGTAAAGTGAATAAATAAATGGCCTGTGGAAAATACATTTAACCCTGGGAACTGCGTGCACAGGAGTTTATTTTGTGTTTACCCCCCCGTCTGGCTACTTATTTGTCATGGCTGGCTAGTATGAGCCTTAGTGGAAAGCCCTGGGAATGCGGAAATGTCAAGTTCGATTTTAGATTTACGAACCCGAAAAAAATGTCGAAAAACCGGCGTTAAAAAAAAAAATTTCACCCGCACAAACGGCACTCACCTGGCCGGTGGACCGGAAACAGAACATTTTTTAATAATGGCCTCACTTCAAACTCGCCATTGGACCTGGTGTGTATAGATTACCTCCATCTCGAAACCAGTCGGGGTGGATATGAATATATCCTAGTCATGGTCGATCATTTTACCAGATTTGCTCAGGTATATCCGACGAAGAATAAATCTGGTCGGACAGCAGCTGATCGCAACTTTGACGAATTCATCCCATGCTTTGGATATCTTGGCAGGTTACATCACGACCAGGGTCGTGAGTTTGAAAATGAGCTTTTCAAGGCTCTACGAGAGAAGTCTGGGGTCGGACATTCAAGGACAACACCGTACCACCCTCAGGGAAATCCAGCCGAGAGGTTTAACAGGACTCTATTGCAGATGCTGAGGACGCTCGCTGACAAGGAGAAGGAGCGGTGGAAGGATCACCTTCAAAAAACTGTGCATGCCTACAATTGTACGCATCACGAATCTACAGGATACTTCCCCTACTTTCTACTGTATGGGCGCCATCCCCGTCTCCCAGTAGATTTGTTGTTTGGTCTGATAGGCGAGCAGAGTAAAGTATCACACAACAGCTATGCAGAAAGGTGGGCTGGAAAGATGACTGAAGCGTACAGAATTGCCAGTGAAAACAGTAAACAGGCAAGTGCACGAGGCAAGTCCTATTATGATAAAAGACTTAAGGGTGTAGTTTTGCATCCTGGGGACAGGGTACTTGTGAGGAATCTTGGGGAGCGGGATGGCCCAGGGAAACTTGGGTCGTACTGGGAAAAGAACATTTATGTAGTCAAGGAGCAGGTAGCAGATAACCCTGTGTATGTGGTCTACTCTGAGGCAGGAGACAAATGCAAGACCAGAGTCCTCCACCGCAATTTGCTGCTTCTGGTAAATGATCTACCTGTGGAAGCTCCACCACAGAGACTGAAACATGTACCAAAGAGACAAACCAGATCAAGTTATAACCGAGTAAGTGACAAAGACAGGAGAAAACAAGAAAGTGGCACGAGTTGTTCTGATTCAGACGAGAGCACTGCAGGGTATAGGTTAAGAGTTCCTGTTAAAGAAACAAGGCACAAAGGGGGGAACTGACCATTACGTACCTACTGAGGCCCAGCGGGATCCGGTCTCTGAAAGAGAAGACAGACATGTCCCAGTATCTGATAGGGAAGAGAGACGTGTTAGTGTACCTGCCAATGGGGATGAACATCAGAGAGACGGTCAGCCTGTAGCACTGTTACTTTCTGACTCACTACCACCTGAGATGGACAGTGGAGGAGATGAGTTGATTCTTAATGAAAATGAGAGTTATTCACCTACCCCAGTAGCAGACATGTCCAGAGAGGTCAGGAGGTCAGCTAGGGAAAGGAGGCCATGGCAGATGTTCACATATCAGACACTAGGTGAACCCTCACTATGACCTCACACCACTGTCAATGCAGTTGCCACACTAGCCTCACCCTTCATACCTGCATGGTCAACACCCTACCATTTCTCACCACTCACAGGTTTTGCACTCTATATTCCACATGCTTATCCACTCAGCTCCTATAACACACCATTGTTGTATTGAATATGTGTATTATATGTTGACGTTTGCAGAATAAGGTTTTAAATGTCAGGAGCCATTTCTATTTTTGTTGGGGAATGTGTGACGCCATAATTGTGGAGTCACAATTATAATAATATATTTTGTCATGATAAGTAGCATCGCCATGATTTTAATGTGTCTACAGTAGGCATAATATTTATTTTGGTGTGGGAAATTACCATGTTATTCCTGTTTTTAGCCAGCAGGAGGAAGCGAGGCACTTTATTGTCTGTGTTTACAACAGTCGCTTTACGGCTTTTTCGTCAGCACGTCTGTTTCCTTCATTCGGCTGAGCGAGACTGAATGGAGCGGAAGTAAAGTTACTGCAAGGCCATATGACTACTAGTTGTAGCTGATCAAGAGCTGTTGAATGCTTATAAAGAGACCTGTGACTGGAACAGAAACTGTCATTTTATTTAAGGTTAGAATACAACCTGCTAGGGTACAAACAGTGTTATTGTTTTATGAAGGTTTAGTGATCTAAAGCACAAATTGTAACTCAGTAGGAGTGCTGAAGATAGTATGTGATTCTTTGAGTTGTAGTTGTGATTGCTGATTTGTGAATGGACATTTTTGAGTCATTCTGAGTTATTGAGAAAGGGAATGCTTTTATTGTTTTAATAACAATTTGTGAATAAATGCATTCGGCTGAGCGAGACTGAATGGAGCGGAAGCAAAGTTGCTCTGTCTCATTCATTTCTTCTGTTTACAAAACATATATCTGTTTACTTGGTGTCAGCCGGTACCTGTAACATTATCAGCGCTCAGTTCAGAAGCCTGCATCTCTCATGGTATGGGGTTGCATTAGTGCATGTGGCATGGGCAGCTTACACATCTGGAAAGACACCATCAATGCTGAAAGGTATATCCAAGTTCTAGAGCAACATATGCTCCCATCCAGATGACGTCTCTTTCAGGGAAGACCTTGCATTTTCTAACATGACAATGCCAAATCACATACTGCATCAATTACAGCATCATGGCTGCATAGAAGAAGGGTCTGGGTCCTGAACTGGCCAGCCTGCAGTCCAGATCTTTCACCCATAGAAAACATTTGGCGCATCATAAAACGGAAGATACGACAAAAAAGACCTAAGACAGTTGAGCAACTAGAATCCTACATTAGACAAGAATGGGTTAACATTCCTATCCCTAAACTTGTGCAACTTGTCTCCTCAGTCCCCAGATGCTTATAGACTGTTGTAAAGAGAAAAGGGGATATCTCACAGTGGTAAACATGGCCTTGTCCCAACTTTTTTGAGATGTGTTGTCATGAAATTTAAAATCACCTAATTTTTCTCTTTAAATGATACATTTTCTCAGTTTAAACATTTGATATGTCATCTATGTTCTATTCTGAATAAAATATGGAATTTTGAAACTTCATCATTGCATTCTGTTTTTATTTACAATTTGTACTTTGTCCCAACTTTTTTGGAATCGGGGTTGTATTTAGATTAGATTAGATTAGATTAGATTAGATTAGATTAGATTAGATTAGATAAAACTTTATTGATCCCTTTGGGAGGGTTCCCTCAGGGAAATTAAGATTCCAGCAGCATCATTACAGATAAACAGAGAAAAGTATGATGGAAATGTCATCATTTAATGATGATACAGTAATATCATTACTTAATGATGATAAAGTAAACATTATTTGATGATAGTTATTACTCTGATTTTATTAATTTTATTCAAATAAATTAATGCATTTCCTTTCAATTTGCCTGGTGGGGATTGGAGTAGCAACAGGCTGAGAAGGTCAGCCCAGACATCTCTGTCTGCCAGATATATCTCTCCAGCATGTCCTGGGTCTACCATGGGGTCTCTGTCCATTGGGACATGCCTGAAACACCTCTAGCAGGAGCTGACCATGGGGCATCCTTGTAAGGTGCTCTTTGGACTTTCCTGGATTGTCAAACTCCTCACCATACCACAGACAGTAAGCCCAGTGACCCTATGAAGGACATGCATTTCTTGCACATGTAATCACACCTTATTCTTTCAGTCACAAGGTGGATGTAGACTGACTGGTAAACCAAGAGCTTTGTCCACAAACTGAGTTCATCACCATAGACTGGTACAGTGATTGGAACACTACTGTTGCTGACTGTGGTATTTCCCTGATGTGAGTGGAATACTGAAGTGTGGCAGGCGGGAGATGACGTTCACACCCAACTTTATTTTAATGATTTTTTTGCTTTCCAGCTTCACTTTGCGTGTTTGCACACACACACACACACACACACACACACACACGTTCTGATCAGGAGAGCTCCCCTCTCATCGCTCTCTCCCTCCTTTTCTACCTTACATCTTCACTGCAAAATACACAGACTCAACATTAATTGACAACAGGTGTACTGACTTTGCCACTCACCTTTCCTGACCCTGCCCTCTATTCACAAATTGACCCTTGGCCACGCTCTCGCTGCCACATACCCCCACCACCTGACTCAGGCCGGGGAGCCATCCAGCCTACAGCGGAATCCCCCCGATGGGATAGGAAGTCTGCCACCACCATCTGCACCACTGGCCTGTGGACCACCTCGAATTTAAACACCTGGAAGGCGAGATAACAGCAGGTGATTCATGCATTGGCCTCTTTCATGCAGTAGAGCCACTGTAGGGGTGTGTGGTCTGAACAGAGGGTGAAAGAGCACCCCAGCAGGTAGTATCGGAGGGTGAGGACCACCCACTTGATGGCCAGGCACTCCTTGATGGTGCTGTACTTACTTTCATGCATCGAGAGCTTGTAGCTGATGTACAGCACTAGACATTCTTTACCCTCCATCTTCTGGGATAGAACGGCCCCCAGCCCTCTGTCCGATGCATCTGTCTGTAAAATAAAAGGGAGAGAGAAGTCAGGGGAGTGTAAAAGTGGCCCCCCACACAGTGCAGCTTTTACCTTATTGAAGGCCTGTTGGCACTGCTCCATCCATTGGACCGGATATGGTGTTCCCTTTTTAGTGAGATCAGTTATTGGGCTGGTGATGTCCGAATAATTAGGTATGAACCTACGATAGTAGCCAGCCAGCCCTAGGAACTGTCTCACCCCCTTTTTGGTCTTGTTCCTCGAGCAGGCCACAATCACTGCTGTCTTGTCAATTTGGGGATGCACCTGTCCGTGACCCAAGTGGAAACCCAAATACCATATTTCCACCTGCCCAATCAAACACTTTTTCAAGTAAGCTGTGAGAACCTCAGTGACTAGGATGTTCTAGGTGCCTCAGTCAATCATTGCTATATATGATGTCATCAAGATAGGCTGCTGCATAGGTGGTGTGGGGGCAGAGGATCTTGTCCATGAACTGCTGGAAGGTGGCAGGAGCCCCAGATAACCCAAAAGGAAGCGTGACAAATTGGTGTAATCCAAACGGTGTGGAAAAGGCCGTTTTCTCTCGGTATAGAGGAGTCAAGGGGATCTGACAATATCCCTTTGTCAAATCCAGTGCCAAATCAAATCAAGTTTATTTGTATAGCGCTTTTAACAATAAACATTGTCGCAAAGCAGCTTTACAGAATTTGAACGACTTAAAACATGAGCTAATTTTATCCCTAATCTATCCTCAATGAGCAAGCTTGTGGCGACGGTGGCAAGGAAAAACTCCCTGAGATGACATGAGGAAGAAACCTCGAGAGGAACCAGACTCAAAAGGGAACCCATCCTCATTTGGGCAACAACAGACAGCCTGACTATAATATTAACAGTTTTAACAGGTATAACCCTCAACTGTCCTCATGGGGCCGTCCTTCACAGGAGCGGTGCGATAAAAGTCCGACCAGACACAGGGCACCAGGATGGATCAAGCAGGTCCGAGGGGCAGAAGAGGCCAGCATCTCAATCCCAGGATCAACATGTAACTCAGAGGGACAGATTGGGGGGGGGGGAAGAGAGAGAGAAAGAAAACACAGGTTGTTAGGTATGCCCTAAAAATGACAAGTATTAAATCTGTGTGGTAGGCTCGCAGAGACGAGAGTCTTTACATCAGGCATAACACACAACAATGGCATGTTAATATGGTAAAAAATATCATGACCTGCTCTGGCTGGATGCTTGATTGGGTGATGGGAGCACACTCCTCAGCAATGATGAGATGCAGATGGGACCCTTAGGGCTGGCCAAGACAATTCAGTTACATTTCACCGGGTCTGGGATATGCGACAGAATGTCTGACGGCCGATTCCATGCAGGCTACGATAGCCAGTCGAGGTTTCCACCCTCTCCACCAAAAGATTTCCTGTTGACTCCATGTAACTCAGAGGGACAGATTTGGGGTGGGGGGAGGGAAAGAAAACACAGGTTGTTAGGTATGCCCAATGTCACCTGAATAAGTAGGAGCAGTATACATATTGCACCGAGTACAAGCAGGGACTCCGGCAACTAACTATGACAGCATAACTAAAAGGAGAGAGCCAGAAGGTAACACAGGCATGAGGGAGCCCCGGGACATAAAGCAGCCAGCCACTACACCGTCAACAAACTCGAGTGAGCAAGCGAGTGGGGACTGACAGCATCCATACATCCCAGTTTACCAAAACACTATGTCTGAGGACCCTCCAGATCTACTCCTTTACCTCATAAACACCATTAACAAAAGGCTTGACTAAACAGATATGGTTTCAGCCTAGACTTAAATGCTGAGACTGTGTCTGATTCCCGAATATTACTTGGAAGGCTGTTCCATAACTGTGGGGCTTTGTAAGAAAAGGCTCTGCCCCCTGATGTAGCCTTCACTATACGAGGTACCAGCAGATAGCCTGCACCTTTTGATCTAAGTAGGCGTGGCGGGTCATAGAGGAGCAGAAGTTCACTCAGGTACTGTGGTGCGAGACCATTTAGTGCTTTAAAGGTCAATAGTAGTATTTTATAATCAATACGAAATTTGATTGGGAGCCAATGCAGTGTGGATAAGACAGGTGTGATGTGGTCATATTTTCTAGTTCTAGTAAGGACTCTTGCTGCTGCATTTTGAACTAACTGGAGCTTGTTTATGCACTTATTGGAACATCCAGACAGTAAGGCATTACAATAATCCAACCTGGAGGTAACGAAAGCATGGACTAGTTTAAAATCAAATAAAATCAAGCAGCGCCTAACTGATTGAGCAGCTCATCAATGCGGGGCATTGGGTACGCATTAAATTTAGACACCACATTGACTTTTCAGTAGTCTACATGGAATGGGACTGACCTGTCAGCCTTGGGAACCAGGACCAGGCTGGCTGCTCCAGTCACTGTGGGACTCCTCGATTATGCCCATTTTGAGCATGGCCTTAAGTTCATCCTGAACCACCTTTTTCTTGTGTTTGGGTAAGCAGTAGGGGTGGCTACACACCACCACCCCTGCGGGCATTTCAATGTGATATTCTATGAGGTGGGTACGACTGGGAAGGGGTAAGAACACATCAGAAAATACCTTTTGCAACTTGGCAACTTCTGTGAGTTGGGCCATTGAGAGGTGGTCTCCACAGGGGACTGGAGCAGTTTGAGAAGTTTTTTTTTTTTTAAGTCTCCAGCCCCAGCTCCAGTTCTGCGTTCTCTGGAACTACCAATGCCAATGCTACAGGGACCCCCTCGTTCCAATGTTTTAGCAGGTTGAGGTGGTATATTTGCAGTCCCCCTCCCCTATCTGTTCACCTCACTTCATAATCGATGTCCCAGATTTGCCATGTGGCCTCAAAGGGCCCTTGCCACATGACAACTAATTTGGAGCTCAAAGTGGGCAATAATATGAGTACTTTATCTTCCGGGGTGAACTCTCTAAGGCATGTGCCTCTGTTGTACAGCTAGGCTTGACATTCTTGTGCCTGCCATAAATTCTCCTGGATTAAGTGCGAGAGGGTGTGGAGCTTTGCGCACAGGTCAAGAACATACTGAATTTCATTTTTACTCATTGAAGGTCCCTCCTCCCAATTTTCCTGCAGCACATCCAAAATGCCATGAGGCTTCAAATAATTCAAATGGTGAAAACTCTGTGGAGGTTTGCGGGACCTTTTGTACTGCGAATAACAAGGGCTTGAGCCATTTGTCCCAATCATGTGCATCTTCGTTTACAAACTTTTGAATTAGATTTTTAAAGTGTTTGATTAAATTGTTCCACTAAGCCATCTGTTTGTGGGTGATAAACACGAGTGCGGATGGATTTAATTCTTAATAACCCATACAGCTTGCGAAGTGTTTGTGACATAAATGTAGTGCCTTGGTAAGTCAGAATTTCTTTCGGAATCCCAACTCGGGAGATAATGCGGAAGGGCACCTCCGCAATACTGCATGCTGAAATATTGTGGAGAGGCACTGCTTCCAGATAGCACACTGCATAGTCCACCAGAACTAAAATAAAGCACTATCCTCATGCTGACCGATCTAATGGCCCTACGAGATCCATGCAAATTCTTTCAAAGGGGGTCTCAATTAGAGGGAGAGGGCACAAAGGCGCTTTTGGGGTGGCCGCAGGATTTACTAGTTGGCATTCGCGGCATGCCACACACCACCAATGGACAATCCCAGGAATCCCTGGCCAGTAGAACCGGGCTATTATTCGGGCTAGTATCTTATCTTAAACACATGAGGCAGAGTCTTGTATTGAGATTTCTCTAATGGGAAATCCTTGAGGGAATCCCTAAGAGAGGGAGGAGGGCAAGCTGCTCCTCACTCCTCATATCGCCCTGATGTGGTGCTGACATAGATGGCTCTCTGACTGCTTCCCTAGTCAATGCCACACCAGGATCCCCCATGACATACTATTATCATAGGACCCACCCCCTACTATATGCTCCATTAATTCTCTAAACCAGGGGTGTCAAACCTGATCCATAAAGGGCCGTGTGGCTGCAGGTTTTCATTCCAGCCATGCAGCAGCACCCTGATTTGGCTTATTCAATCAAATGACACACCCACCCTTTAATCAAGGGTGGGTGTGGCTGCAAGTATTTGACTGTGTGAAGACAGTTCAGTTGATTGAATGAGCCAAGTCAGGTGTGCTGCTGCATGGCTGGAATGAAAACCTGCAGCCACAAGGCCCTTTATGGATCAGGTTTGACACCCCTGCTCTAAACCCTGGACAATCAGTTCCCAGAATCAGCGGGTGGGTGAGACACGGGTTAACCACCGTCTTTATGCTGTGCATTCCTCCCCAACATAGAATGCGCATGGACACTAATGGATAACCATAAACATCCCCGTGCACACACAAAACCTTCACTACTTGTGCTTCCCCCAATGCCTCACCTTGCACCAGGCTTTGGTGGATTGAGGTCTGATTACAGCTGGAATCCACCAATGCATGGTACAGTCGTGCTTGAAAGTTTGTGAACCCTTTAGAATTTTCTATATTTCTGCATAAATATGACCTAAAACATCATCAGATTTTCACACAAGTCCTAAAAGTAGATAAAGAGAACCCAGTTAAACAAATGAGACAAAAATATTATACTTGGTCATTTATTTACTGAGGAAAATGATCCAATGTTACATAACTGTGAGTGGCAAAAGTATGTAAACCTCGAGGATTAGCAGTTAATTTGAAGGTGAAATTAGAGTCAGGTGTTTTTCAATCAATGGGATGACGATCAGGTGTGAGTTGGCACCCTGTTTTATTTAAAGAACAGGGCTCTATCAAAGTCTGATCTTCACAACACATGTTTGTGGAAGTGTATCATGGCATAAACAAAGGAGATTTCTGAGGACCTCAGTAAAAGCGTTGTCAGGCTGGAAAAGGTTACAAAACCATCTCTAAAGAGTTTGGACTCCACCAATCCACAGTCAGACAGCTTGTGTACAAATGGAGGAAATTCAAGACCATTGTTACCCTCCCCAGGAGTGGTAGACCAACAAAGATCACTCCAAGAGCAAAGCGTGTAACAGTCGGCGAGGTCACAAAGGACCCCAGGGTAACTTCTAAGCAACTGAAGGCCTCACTCACATTTGGTTAATGTTAATGTTCATGAGTCCACCATCAGGAGAACAGTGAACAACAATGGTGGGGTAAGACACAGACACAGAAGGGACAGATGGGAGGACACCATGGGTGTGGCGGGCCAGTTGGAGGGGAGCTGGCCCCTGCCTCCGTAGTGGGGGAATGGGGTGAGGACAGAAAGCAGAAAGGGGGCAAGGAGAAGGACAGAGAAAGAGAGAAGAGGCAGCATGTCCACCTGCCATGGGCATACTTGCCAACCCTCCCAATTTCGGCAGGAGGCTCCCAATTTTAGCCTCTGTCTCCCGCCTCCCAATCGTATTTGTTAAAAACTGGATAATCTACCGGTTTTGGGAAATCCCTACTGCCAAGTTAAAAATACTCCCAATTATGTCCAATCAGAATCGTATGAGAAACACTGCTGACGTCAACTGATTTTTAACCAATTAACGAACATAACAACAGTCACTTCCGTAATGTAGGATTCACCCAGGCTGTCCAATATTTTTTACAAGCAGTCATTCATCATGGCCACTAAACCAAATACCAAACGGCAAAAATATGAATGCAAATACCAGGTTGCATGGGAGAATGAATTTCCATGGATAAGCAAATGTTTGACCAGCCAGACCAGCGCATTTTGCAAGGTAAGACTACAAAGTGATTCATTTATCCCAATTATTCAATTGCAATTCAATTATCCCAATCTTATGGTGGGGTAAAAGCAGGTAAATTACATATTCTTCAAAACTACAATAGGTCATTCACACTCTTTTATGTAAATTCTTAATGTTATCTTATTTTTTAATTAAAAATGGTTGATCATTTGTACATGTATGTAACAAGTACTTATGAGACATTGAAATTAACTTAAGATTTATATTATGTTTTGGGTTTTTTGTAGTAAGAAGTATAATTAAATTGCATTTTTACAGTTATATATTTTAAGGTACATACCTTAAATCAGAATATAATGGACATTTGAGTGTGAAATTAAACTAGTCTTCTATACCATTTCAGAAACAAACTGTACCACTTCTAGTGTTTAGTGAAATTTTGCATGACAGAGAATTTGTTCGATGAGTGTATTTGAATAGTGTGGTAGTGTCTTAATGCTATTTTGAATTTATGTTTGAAAGTTTTAAGTGAAAGTTTACAAGTGAAATTATAAACATTCTTCTAAAGCATCACTTGTGTTATTTTCTGTGGGTCTCTGTATGTAAACAATATTCAGGCATGAGATTTTTCAGCTAAAAATCTGATTTAAGACTTCCTTTTCATTATTATATTAAAATTCAAAACAAGAGTATTATTTCAGATTTTTCACTCTGAGCTATCTCATGCCTGATACATGAATCCCATAACCTATAGTAATTGATAGAACAATATCAACAATTCAAAAACTCTTTAATTGTATAAATTTCAAATGGTTTGCAATTAATTGGGATCCACTGTTTTTATCGTTTCAACCATGCATCATACCCTCATCCAATTGAAAATGTCGTTCACGCACTTTTCTCCCCCATGAGAATTTTGAAAAGTTGGCAAGTATGCATGGGAACCACCGCCAGATGGTCCTCCGCCAGCTCAATGGCTTGATCCAGCGATACTGGGCAGTGACACTGGACCCACTCCACCATTCCTTCCGGAAGTTGTACGATGAACTGCTCCAATGTTACCAGGTTGATGATCCCCTCGGCGTTACGGTCATCTGCCCTCAGCCACCGCCAGCAGGCATCCTGAAGCTGTTAACTGAACACCAACGGTTGACCTCAAGTCAGCATCCAGAAGCACTGGCAATGTTGTTCTCGGGAGCGGCCGATACACTGCAGGATGGCTTACTTCAGGTTTTTGTAGACGAGTCAGCTGTCGGTGGGGAGCTGCTGTGTGGCAAGCTGCGCCTCTTTAATCAGTAGTGGTAGTAGGCACGCCGCACACTGCTCAACCAGCCACCCCCATGCTTCGGCCGCTTGCTCAAAGAGCGCAATGAAGGCTTCCAGATCATCTTGCAGCCCCATCTTGGTAAGGGTGATGTGGGGAGGGTCTGCTGTGGTGGCATTCAAGGACCCCGCCAATGCCAGCAGGTGCCAGAATGCCTGGCGATCTTCCTGCTGGGCCTTCCGGAGGGTGGAGCCTCAAGATCAAATCCTTAAATGGAAAGGACTCCATAGGTGGTTCCTTTCAGTATCCTGGCTTTCAGCACCACCATGATATTTCCCTGATGTGAGTGGAATAATGAAGCGTGGCAGGCAGGAGATGATGTTCACGCCCAACTTTATTTTAATGATTGTTTTTGTTTTGCATGTTTGACATACACACACACACACACACACACACACACAGATTCTGATCAGGAGAGCTCCCCTCTTGTCACTCTCTCCCTCCTTTTCTACCTTCACTGCAAAACACAGACACAACATTAATTCACAACAGGTGTACTGACTTTGCCACTCACCTTCCCTGACCCCGTCCTCTATTCACAAACCGACACTTGGCCACATCCCCGCTGGCGCACTGACCTAATCTGTTTGTCGATCTCACACTGTCTTTTTCCATCACTCATGAATAAAATCCCAAGATACTTAAACTCCTATGCCTATCCTGCAAGGTTTCTCCCCTTTCATGAAGGAGTATTGAACTCTTTTCTGGGCAAGGAACCATATATATATATTATACCTAATGAGACATGTTTCCTCACCCTTACTGCCTGTGGTCTATCCGAAAGGAAGTTGAGGATCCACTGACACAGTAATGGAGTAATGGGCTGAGTCCCAGATCCTTCAACTTTGTAAAGAGCTTTGAGGGAATTATTGTGTTGAATGCAGACCTATGGAGCACTTGCATGTGACGTCACAGCCGATCCAGATTGTGACAGACGCCATCTTGTCGGTCAAATGCCATATTTCCGCCTTCTACTTCTGGTTCTACTTCTGCTTCTACTTCTACCTTTTCTTCTGGAAAAACCTACTATATACAATTCTACTACAACGGCTGCGGCTACAAGCTCTCCCTACCTGTGCACTTTTTTTATGTTTTTTGTGTGTATTTTTGCGTGTTGTTCGTCTGTACCGGACTTCAATATCCACTACAACCATATGGACTTACTGGACATTGGTTTCCAGCAGAAAATGACGGTTTGTAGCGATTCCCATCGCATGCACAACATTACGGACGAGAAAAAAAAAAACATTCCGGACGAGATAGCGAGACCAGCGGGGTCTCCGTGGATTGTTATTGGAAGCAAAGCTAAGGAGGCAGCGCCGGGAGAGGAAGCAAAAGTGAGGCTGCAGAGCCAGCCTGTTGACTAAGCTCAGAAAACAGCCACTCAAATCTCCACTGCTAAGCCTCTACCTCTCCAACGCCAGGTAAACAAGACGGACGATTTGGAATTACAGCTGGAATTACCTTATTCTATTCTATTCTATAATCGGCTGGTCAGTGCTATACTCAATACTTAAGTGACTTACCCATCCAGTGAGGATCATTTTCTTGTTTACAAGATGCCACATCTGAGTCGCTGACAAATCCTGAATTTCTGTAAAGATAACTGTCCAGAGATTTATAAGCACGCAGTGCTTCACCACTGAGCAGCGAGGGAAAGTTAATGAGGTAATTATACATGTCTGGGTATTCCACCTCTGGCAGTTCCATATCCACTGACACGGTCGTGAAAACTCCGTCCGGAAAGCCATAAGGGTCACTAATCTGTAGATCATTTATTTTAGACATATATCTAGTTATCTGTTCATTAGAAAAATGAGCCGTGTAGTCCGTCGGTTGAAATTGATCCATTCTGTACACGAGTGCAGCAATATTCAGCTGTGCTGTTGACCAACAAGATGGTGGCTGTGTACTTTCCGGTCACGTTACTGCAAGATCTCTATAGTCCACAAACAGCATCTTAACATAATTCCCCTTCTCAGAGTCAAGGTAACTGAAAGTTGTGTGCAGGAGATGTGTGATGGCATCAACAGTAGAACAATTAGACCAGTAAGCAAACTGTAGTGGGTTCAAGTTGGCAGGAAGTAAAGAGGTGATAACGTCTCTGACCAGTCTTTCCAAGCACTTCATCACAATTGAGATCAGTGTTGCTGGACGGTAATTATTAGGACAAGTGGGCTGTTCTTTCTTCAGGACAGGAACAATAATGGACTGCTTGAAGCACCTGGGAATCACTGCCTGAGCCAGGGAGAGGTTGAAGATCTCCATGAACATTGGTGTTAGCTGGTCTGCACAGGTTCTCAGGACCCTACCTGAGATGTTATCAGGTCTTGATGTTCACTCTCCTGAAGGCATTTCTCACAGTCTGTTCTGTGATGACAAAAGTGATGCCCAAAAAGTGATGCTCTGTGTGCATGTTATTTTTCACGCTGCTATTTACAGTAACTGTAGCTGAAGCCTCAAAGTGAGCATAAAACGTGTTCAGCTCTGTGGCAGCGGGGGCGTGGTCTAGCATCGGTCTGTGACAGGAGGGTGGAGTCAGGGAAGGTAAGTGGCAGAATCACTACACCTGTCGTTAATTAATGTGTTTGTGTGTCTTCCCAGTGACCGCACCCTATTTAAGGAGAGAGACCGAGAGCAGAGAGAGCTCTCTCCACAACCAGATGGCTGATGTGTGTGCGTGTGTCTGAGTGTGTGGGAATAGATATAAACACTGAAAAGCTGAATAAAAGAGAGTTTTGTGAAATCAGTTCTGTCCTGCCGTCCTTCTGTGCTCCACCCACCTACACGAACTGCTACAGTGGTGCCGAAACCCGGGACGAGCACAGAAGGACGGCAGGACAGAACTGATTTCACAAAACTCTCTTTTATTCAGCTTTTCACCGTTTATATCTATTCCCACACACTCAGACACACGCACACACATCAGCCATCTGGTTGTGGAGAGAGCTCTCTCTGCTCTCGCTCTCTCTCCTTAAATAGGGCGCGGTCACTGGGAAGACACAAACACATTAATTAATGACAGGTGTAGTGATTCTGCCACTTACCTTCCCTGACTCCGCCCTCCTGTCACAGACCGATGCTAGACCACGCCCCCGCTGCCACAAGCTCATCTGCCAGAGATGCATCTGCATTCATCATTATGGAGGGTGCTTTTTTGTAGTCTGTTATTGTCCTGAGTCCCTTCCAGAGGCTCCTAGTGTCATTTTGTTGTAGCTGTGACTCTAGTTTGCACCTGTAATTCTGCTTCACCTCTTTCACTGCTCTGTGCATGCTGTAAGATGCAGCTGTATATTGGTCCATGTTTCTGCTCTGTTTTGGTTGTCATGTAAATTTTAACAGAATCAGGAGAGATTTCCCTGAGCACTAACCAGACTTAGTGTTCCCAACATCAAATGTTCGTTTCAGAGGTGGAAGTTTCTAGAATGCCCAGAAACATCATAGGTGCCAACACTGCTCATCATTTCTGGATCCCAGTGCATCCACTAAAGGACCTCATTCATGTCTAAGAATTGGATGAAAAACCCAATAGTTGAGTGGTCATAACCCATCAATCTGCTGAGCTATGCCTTCATACCAGTGCTCTGCACACACGGCAAATCTCCTTTCTGGACATAGAATCTTCTGTGTAATAACAATAACCCCATTATGCTTTAGTTTCCCCTGGCTCCAATGTCACAGCCTAAGAATCTCATTGACTGATTGAGAAATCATAACCTGGCCCAACTCTCACTGCAAGAGGGTGCCTGTCTTGCTACAGTTACCATACCAAAACTCCTTGTCAATAGAGAGTCCAAAAGACACCCAATAAATTATGATTCATGAATGTTATACTGGGCGGCACGGTGGTGTAGTGGTTAGCACTGTCACCTCACAGTAAGAAGGTCCGGGTTCGAGCCCCGTGGCTGGCAAGGGCCTTTCTGTGCGGAGTTTGCATGTTCTCCCCATGTCCGCGTGGGTTTCCTCTGGGTGCTCCGGTTTCCTCCACAGTCCAAAGACATGCAGGTTAGGTTAACTGGTGACTCTAAATTGACTGTAGGTATGAGTGTGAATGGTTGTCTGTGTCTATGTGTCAGCCCTGTGATGACCTGGCGACTTGTCCAGGGTGTACCCCGCCTTTCACCCATAGTCAGCTGGGATAGGCTCCAGCTTGCCTGCAACCCTGTAGAACAGGATAAAGCGGCTAGAGATAATGAGATGAGATGAGAATGTTATACTGTGTTCAAGCTGTGCTTCATCACTGCTGGAAGCTGGGATATTGACTGCTGAATCAATCTGCTCCTGCTGTCCAAACGAGAGCGATCTCCCTCTAAACTTCGCAGTGCTCTGATACTTAATGAAGCCTAATATGACTTGACACTGTTTAGCCAAATGTCACCAAGACCCATCAATTTCTTATGACAAAATATTGGTGGGAAACCATGTTACAAGACATACACCAGAGAGGGATAAGCGTCTTGCTCAAGGGCCTTGTGTGAGGCCAATCAGCAGTAATTCACTCACTCACAGAGGGCATTTATTAAAGGCCTAGAGAAATGTACCCCCTTCCTCCTTGAATAATAATAGAACAAGTCCCGACAATGAAAACTTATAGAAACCCACGTCATAAATGTCAGGAACATTCAGAATTTGTTGAGTTTAAATTTCCTGCCAAGGGAATCCCTTTACGAACATCGCCATTGGCTTTCACGTGACATCACAAATGTGAGTGGTTTTACAGGTGGTTTTTCCACTGATGTCCACACAGTGTAGCTTCTGTCCGACTCTCTGCTAGATTACATTCATTTTGATGGAAACTTGTGACAGAACATGATGTAGAAGGAGAAACAAATCATTAAACTACAATCTACAATCTACAACTGTTATGGAGAAGAAGGGGTAGAGAAAAAAAAAGGGAACGCACCCGAAAAGCAATGTATCACTGCCGGGTGCAGCAACACAAATGCCACGGAGGGAGTGGCCCTGTTCCTTTTCCTAAAATATAAAGGCAATCACAAGTTAGTCAAGACTTTTCTACAATGAACTGCAAAGCATTTTGTTTCCAGCATACTGTAATACTACTTACTTGAGGAATGCATCTTCAACTTCCAGTCATCCAAACTCCTTAAGGCACGGAGGTGAGCTCGCGCCGGGGTGAATAAAATCCTGAGGCATGGTTCTACTGGGCCAGGTCCATGCTGGTTTGCGAGGGCTAGGGGACAGGGACGTGCCTGTGAAATCTTGTCTCGCTGCGAGCTTCCCTGGCCGAGTTGTGAATTTTTAAAGTCCGCCTGGATCATATAGAAACTCAAGGCACGTAGTAGAGCGCACGCCAGGGTGAATAATGCCTTACTGTCTGGATGTTCCAATAAGTGCATAAACAAGCTCCAGTTAGTTCAAAATGCAGCAGCAAGAGTCCTTACTAGAACTAGAAAATATGACCACATCACGCCTGTCTTATCCACACTGCATTGGCTCCCAATCAAATTTCGTATTGATTATAAAATACTACTATTGACCTTTAAAGCACTAAATGGTCTCGCACCACAGTACCTGAGTGAACTTCTGCTCCTCTATGACCCGCCACGCCTACTTAGATCAAAAGGTGCAGGCTATCTGCTGGTACCTCGTATAGTGAAGGCTACATCAGGGGGCAGAGCCTTTTCTTACAAAGCCCCACAGTTATGGAACAGCCTTCCAAGTAATGTTCGGGAATCAGACACAGTCTCAGCATTTAAGTCTAGGCTGAAAACATATCTGTTTAGTCAAGCCTTTTGTTAATGGTGTTTATGAGGTAAAGGAGTAGATCTGGAGGGTCCTCAGACATAGAGTGTTTTGGTAAACTGGGATGTATGGATGCTGTCAGTCCCCACTCACTTGCTCACTCGAGTTTGTTGACGGTGTAGTGGCTGGCTGCTTTATGTCCCGGGGCTCCCTCATGCCTGTGTTACCTTCTGGCTCTCTCCTTTTAGTTATGCTGTCATAGTTAGTTGCCGGAGTCCCTGCTTGTACTCGGTGCAATATGTATACTGTTCCTACTTATTCAGGTGACATTGGGCATACCTAACCACCTGTGTTTTCTTTCCCTCCCCCCCACCCCAAATCTGTCCCTCTGAGTTACATGGAGTCAACAGGAAATCTTTTGGTGGAGAGGGTGGAGACCTCGACTGGCTATCGTAGCCTGCAGGGAATCGGCTGTCAGACATTCTGTCGCATGTCCCAGACCCGGTGAAATGTAACTGAATTGTCTTGGCCAGCCCTAAGGGTCCCATCTGCATCTCATCATTGCTGAGGAGTGTGCTCCCATCACCCAATCAAGCATCCAGCCAGAGCAGGTCATGATATATTTTACCATATTAACATGCCATTGTGTGTTATGCCTGATGTAAAGACTCTCGTCTCTGCGAGCCTACCACACAGATTTAATACTTGTCATTTTTAGGGCATACCTAACAACGTGTTTTCTTTCTCTCTCTCTTCCCCCCCCATCTGTCCCTCTGAGTTACATGTTGATCCTGGGATTGAGATGCTGGCCTCTTCTGCCCCTCGGACCTGCTTGATCCATCCTGGTGCCCTGTGTCTGGTCGGAGTTTTATCGCCCCACTCCTGTGAAGGACGGCCCCATGAGGACAGTTGAGGGTTATACCTGTTAAAACTGTTAATATTATAGTCAGGCTGTCTGTTGTTGCCCAAATGAGGATGGGTTCCCTTTTGAGTCTGGTTCCTCTCGAGGTTTCTTCCTCATGTCGTCTGAGGGAGTTTTTCCTTGCCACCGTCGCCACAGGCTTGCTCATTGGGGATAGATTAGGGATAAAATTAGCTCATGTTTTAAGTCGTTCAAATTCTGTAAAGCTGCTTTGCGACAATGTTTATTGTTAAAAGCGCTGTACAAATAAACTTGAAACTTGAATAACATCCCAAGGCACGGTGCTACTGGGCTGTGCCCATGCTGGTTCGTAGGGGATCATGTAGAGGGAGGTGCCTGCAAAATTTGGCTACGCTGGGACCTCTGGTGGCTGAGTTACGAGTGTTTAAAGGCCAGCTGAAGCCTTGGATCAAATTGAAACTTAAGGTTTATCATTGTCACTATCACTGACCCCGCTCTCATCGGACAATTCTGGCTTGAGTTGGTATGGCTTGATACCTCTCTTTCTTCTTCCCTATCACTGGCCACTTCTTCCTCTGTCAGTGCATCATCATCAACTTGAACTGACAAAAAACTACTAAAACTTAGTTTCTCCCTCACTAAATTCCTGCTCGCTTTGGTCGCTCATGATGTTGTTCGTGGCCGACACACGCACATGATGTCATGCGGCTCCCATCTGCTACTTCTGGGCAGTTCTAAAAGGGCTAAATTTACTCTGCTTTTGTCTGCAAATATATCCGCTACCATCCGGTTTAGAGAATAGTTGCCTCTGTCCAGGGACTCAATAAACCTCGCCAAATTTAACTGCTATTCTGTTTTAGCACAAAAAAAATGAATTTCTCTAGGCCTTTAAACAAAAATAGAGGTATATGTAAGTTTGACCTCTGGCTATTATCCCTAAGCTCTCAGACAAGTTGAGAGAGAGCCAGTGTAAACGTTCTACAATGATCACCAAGGGAAGTGGTCCATGGGCTGAATATTTCCTGTAGTACTTGATCACACCGATCACAGTATTCCAGCGTTAACTGGGCTACCAACTACCTCTCTTAGAACAGCACATTCACATATGCACCAACTGTTGACTAGTGGTTTCAAGAACATGAGGGAGCATGAAAGGACACACATCAAGAATTAAGTCAAGCAGTTAAATTGCAATTTATTTTATTTATTTATTTTGCTGACAGACACTTCTCACATGACAATTTCAATGTCTCAATAATAATAGTCTCAATAATATAAAGGGACATAAAATGCAGCTTGTTAAATGCAAAGCGATTTGTCCTCTGTCCTGAAGATCTTCCTGTTGTCAAGGGTTACTTACTGCCAAGTGCAGACACTGGAGCCTCTGTCCATACATGTTAAATAAACGTCTCCTTACAGAAACCTTCACCATATTAATGTCAATAAGTTTTTCTTTGTTTAATAACAGCACATTTTTAATCCCCTGGCGACTTGTCCAGGGTGTACCCCGCCTCTCGTCCATAGTCAGCTGAGATAGGCTCCAGCTTGCCTGCAACCCTGTAGGACAGGATAAGTGGCTACAGATAATGGATGGATGGATGGACATTTTTAATCTGTTTATTATTAGCCTTAGATTATCCACCATACAAGTCCCAATGATGAGTTGGTACCACAGAAATTATATTGTATTATTAGGATGAGTACATTAATCTAAACCTGTGGTGGTATGGTGGTGTAGTGGTTAGCACTGTCTCCTCACAGCAAGAAGGTTCTGGGTTTGAGCCCAGTGGTCGACGGGGGTCTTTCTGTGTGGAGTTTGCATGTTCTCCCCATGTTTGTGTGGGTTTCCTCCTACAGTCCAAAGACATGCAATTAGATTCATATATCAGTAATATCACTTGTAAAATATCTGCACACTCATACCGTCATTCTGTGCACACTGTATACTTTATATTTATCTATTTCATACTTGACTTACTTGGATTACTTTGCACTATGCACCTATTGCACCTTTTTTGTTTGTTTGTTTTGTGTATATGCTTTTTATCTGTTTTGTACTATGAGAGCTAAGTGAAACCAGAGTCAAATTCCTCGTGTGTGTCCACATACCTGGCAATAAAAGTGATTCTGATTCTGATTAGGCTAATTGGCTACTCTAAATTGCCATACTCTAAATGTTTCCTAAGCCCAGAAATGGGAGGGTTGTGGCAGGAAGGGCATCTGGTGTAAAACTATGCTCCAGTCAATATGACCTGTGGATCAGTGGGGTCCAGAAGACATTAACCTGTGGCTTGCGTTATAGCTACCACTACTCTCAGAGCTCTGCTAAAAAATCAATACCTTCTTACCAATGAAAATTCATGAGATGTCAACAGCATTGTGGTGTAAGCAGCAAAATGAGACATAGCATAAGCAATTAAGAGAGAAGTCAATCTCTAAAATTCTCATAGCTGATTTGGGGGCATGTTACTGTGCAATATCTACACCACTTATCTGTCAGGGTTACAAGGGAAGCCAAGCCCAGCAGACTTTGGGCAAGAGGCAGGGTACATCTTGGACAGGTCACCAATCTATCTTAGGGCTAAAGCTAAGGTCACACATAGCTGGTTGATCCATGAGAACCATGGCTAGGGCTACCATGGCCATTCTGGCAGATTTTGGAGGTGATCATCACATAAATTTGGGTGGAATGCATTTGCAAATGAAGCCACAGTAGCCATGATGGTAGCGATGGAAGATGCCGGTAAACCAATGGCAGCAGCAACGTATAGCGGTGTATGGCTTTACGACAATGATGGCAGTGCGTACTGTTTTCACAGCTGCAGTACAGCATAGCTATAGCAAGATGAAATAAGCCATGCCTCCAAGGCAAAACTTTTAACTTTCTGCAGAATGCTGTTTCATGAACATTTTGAGCTCAATGGTTGTGACAGAATGCTATGGGAATCCCCAGTAAGTCCACATAAGCCTCACTTATGCCTCAAGAATGCTCAAGTATGCCTTAAGGATAGTCTCAGATGCATTCATGGTTGCGACAGATGAATTCATCCAGTGCTTGACTCACAGCAATTTTCAACACAACCAAACTTTCTGGGGATGGAAGCCATGCCTTCCTGGTTGTCAAGGTAGTTCCCTGGCTGTCACGTATTCTGATGGAAAAGCCTGGAATATGTGCCGATTGACCCCCAGAAGGCCCAAAATCATCTGCCAGCATCTACCATGAAGTGATTACAGCTATGTGAGACACAGAGACAAACAACCATTCACACTCATGGGCAATTTAGAGTTGCCAGTTGAACAGAGGAAACTCCATACAAAAAAGCCCCAGTTGGCCACAAAGTTTTGACCTAGAACATTCTTGCTATGAGGTGACAGTGCTAACCACTGCACTACCGTGCCATCCATTATATCACTAGTGGGAGAAAATGTTTAATCTTATACAATGCAGCTTTAATACATAGTCTTTATAGCAACAGAAAGATGGAATGACCCCAACACATCAGTCACCATAGTGGACGCGGACCTGAAAACTGTTGTGATAATTATGTCTGGAGAATGAATTGTGTTTTGTAGATTGTATTATTATAGCACAGCTTTTAACAAGTTCAAACAGAATTTTAAACATTTCTTTTGTTGTTGACACCTAACCTGTTGGTGTTCAGCACAATAACTAGCCTGCCAACACACAATAAAATAAAATGGTTCATATTCAGTATGCAATTCTGTCTGTTAGAACAAGAAGGAAATGAGATACTGAGGCATATCAGCCTCACACTGTTCAAGGCCAGCTTTACAAACAGTGTGTGAAATCCACCACATAAAACAGCCTTTAATGCTGAGGTCTCTGAATGAAACACCAAGCGTTATCACACTAAAGCTTGCTTTTGGATTTTTTAACGACTAGTGTGAGATTGCAGAGGGCTCTTTGTCCAAAATGCTGGTTTTTGCTGTCAGCCGATTCCAATGATATCACTGTAATGGATCTTAATTTTTTCTACTGAGAACTTTGACTCTGCTTCCCATGGAGAAACTTTTTTTTTTGACACAACAGGTCTGAGCTGCATAATAACAAAGCAGTTACTCTGTTAAAGCCTACCAAAGTCAAATATCAAATTTTAAATTGCAGTGTTGGAGCCAAGGCTGATGTATTGAAGTAAATGCAATAGCTTGTTTTCTTTCATTTCCACCACACAAAGGACTAATAGCAATCTTAATGGGTTTGAAAGATGAGAGTGAGTGCACATGTGGATGTGTAAATGTCTGTTATGTAAAAATGACACATCGTTTTTCCAGCACAGCTGAAGAATTTCATTAATCATCTTTATACCTAAGGTTTTAAACTGGGCTCCGATTAGCATAATCCTCATCCAAACAACCGATAACGAATCTGGCTCTGCAGAAGGTAAGTAGCCATAGAATATACACTGCATGATCTAAGGGAGATATGCACAAATTACCAGATTTAGATTAAACAGAGCCGTTTTTAATGGGTTTGTAGCATTACCCCCTTCATTAATCAAAAAAATGTCCTCTAGCCTGGTACTAAAGAGAGCAATCTAGAGATTGTGCTCTATTGTGTGGATGTACAAAGAGGGGATTGGGAGTGTGTGTGTGTGTGTATGTGTGTGTGCTATCACTAACTTAATCATTTGCACTAAATAAGGTCAGTGTCAGCAGGGTCACCTGACTAATGATTACAGTTTATATAAGATTGGTTACAGCTTGGTTTGGAATAAATACACAGCTGCATACTCATAACTAAAAAAAACCCTGACTCTTTACCAAAATCTTCTTCATGAGTTTGTGAAATAAAATTAATTGGCAATGCTTTAGTAAAAGGGGTCACACATGAGACATTAATTCCTACCAAGTCTCAGATACTCTGATATCTTTTGTGCACATTGCTGGCCACAAGCTTCAATGAACTCCCTTTATAAGATTCCTCCACCAGATTACACCCTACAAGACTTATCACCTGTCATATGACCTGTACTTCTCTCTCTTTCTTTCTCTCTCTCTCTCTCTTTCTCATACACACACACACCTATTCCCAATCACTCATTTACTTCTAATACACACTGCAATCCTCCACTCATTGTGAAGTATTGTTCCTCTCTAAACACTAGTGAGATTTACTGTTGAATTCCCACCACTCACTCACTCACTCACTCACTCACTCACTCTCAGTAACCACTTTATCCTGGTCAGGGTCATAGTGGATCCAGAGCCTATCCCAGGAACACTTGGCATGATATGGGGTACACCCTAAATGTGACACCAGTCCACCACAGGCCACCGTACACACACACAAACACCTAGGGACAATTTATCGTATCTAAATCCACCTATTGGTATGTTTCAGGGGCATGGGAAGAAACTGGAGGGCTGTTGACACAGAAAATTAATAAACAACTACTTACCAGTCAGATTTGGGAATTCCGCAGTGCTCTGGTATGACCCTAAATTAAGCAAGAAGCTTCTAATGTTACTAAATAACTGCTGTATTTCCTATTTGTATGCACATGTAGTGTTAACTACTCTATGATATTAAAAGAAAAAAAACATGCATTTTTTAAAAATGATTCCGATTCATGCTGAAGTTATCATAAAAATACACTATATGGAGAAAAGTATATACAATATATTAATTATGAATTAATATGGAGTTGCAATCATGTGTCTCCAACTGTGTTTGGGGAAGGCCCACACATGGGTGTCCATATACTTTTGGCTATATGCTGTACTTTGGCCGAGGTTTTCCCTCCTTATTGAGTTCACCTTAACATGTTAAACCCAAAGCTACATCTGTAAACTTCCATCCATCCATTATCTGTAGCTGCTTATCCTGTACAGGGTTGCAGGCAAGCTGGAGCCTATCCCAGCTGACTATGGGCGAGAGGCGGGGTACACCCTGGACAAGACACCAGGTCATCACAGGGCTGACACATAGAGACAAACAACCATTCACACTCACATTCACACCTACGGTCAATTTAGAGCCACCAATTAGCCTAACCTGTATGTCTTTGGACTGTGGGGGAAACTGGAGCACCCGGAGGAAACCCACACAGACACAGGGAGAACATGCAAACTCCACACAGAAAGACTGCTGGGTTCAAACCCAGGACCTTCTTGCTGTGAGGCATAATGCCGCCCTATCTGTAAACTTATTATGAAATTAAATTATGATCTCCAGTTTGCTCACTTTCTCTTCCTCTTCAGGTTGTGGAGTGAAATGGGATGTGCTTCGTAGAGAGGCTGAGACAGACACTGCTGCTCAGAACCTCTTATCCTGTTTTCCTTATTACTACAGCGAACATATAAGCATGATTATGATATTATACTGTACCTAAAGACATGAGAGAGAAATCATGCAAGTATGAACAACTGTAGTAATGAAAACTGTATTAGAGTTGAGAAAATAAGCTTGAATGCATTCGTATGTCACATCAACTTTAACTCAATACGAAAACAGATTTGCAATTATTCTGCCTGAGACACCACCTGACAATCTTTAATATGAAGTCCAAGAATAAAAGCAACTATGGAAATGACATTAAATCTTTAGGGGCAATAAATAAATCACTGTCTGAGATGAAAAACTATGCGTGCTTCAGTACCTCAGAGTAAATTCTACACCCATTGTAAATTAAACACCCATGATTAATTTTTATGTCTAGTGAAGGTTGGGTATAACTTCCAAATTAGAACAGTCAGGAAAGCACAGCAAACATTTTAAAATAAAAATGGAAACACAACATGCTTCAATTAGGTTTAGAAATGAGAATCCAGCAGGCAGAATTTATCAAGGAGGTGACTGAGACACTTCATAGTCCAAGTATAAAAAGAGAAAAATTGTTCTGTAAAAGTTCTCTAATAAGATAATATAATGACAGCAACATGGAATGTTATGTGTGTTGCTGGAATTTATTAATGTGGCCTTATAATTGCATCTTTTTAAGAATTTGCATGAGCTAATTTGTATAGTAGCACTGTTGAGTGGCATGCTTTGTGCACAGCTAGCACACAGTTTTAAAAGTAGGTTTACAGGTCTATTAGAAATATGTATCTATAAAATTACATAAACATTGTTCCTTACCATTTACACTAAATCAAAGCACATCTGTAAATTCAGTCTGTGCTAGTTATCCCCCACCCAAACCAAGTTTGGCGGAGCATATAGAAACAGGTTCAGTCCGTCTGGCTGCCTGTCCGTCCGGCTGTCTGTCCAGTCACATTTTCGTTTCTGGGCCATATCTTTAAAACTACTGAGGATATCTTCATGAAACTTTGCATACATATCAAGCAACATGTGAACTGGTGCCTTTTGCTATTTTGGATTTTTGAAAAAAAGTATTTTTCAAATATTTACATAAAAAATTGATTTTGACTTATGCCGCTTTTCCACTACAAACGCGGCTGAGCCGTGCCGTGCCGAGTCGAGCTGAGTCGAGCTGAGCGGGGCTGTTGGAGTTGCATTTCGACTACAACCGCGCTGAACCGTGCTGGCTGGAAGTGGGTGGACACATTGGGTGGAGTTAGCGAAAGTGGGTGGACGTCACGTGATGTCGTTAAGCAGCGCAAACAGTGACATCAGTGACAGTGGCGGAACAAGTCAGAGCCGGGCCGGGGGCGGGGCAAATGACCGGGCCCTTTATTAAAGCTTATCATAACATCATTTTAGGCTACAAAATGTCCGCAACTGCGGTGTTTACCAATTTCAACACTACCGGGTGCAACTATGTTATTTAGTACATCAAGTCCTTCAAACGAACATGTAACTCAGAAACAAAAAACATTAGGATACTGTACATGGCTCATAATAAAACATCAATAGCCTATACTGCGCACATTATTTGAAGGGCATACGAATGAGCGCTCAGAGTGGTGACAGGAAGAGTCAGAAATAAAAGGAGGGCGGTGCAAACCTCACTGAATGCACTGTGTTTACCAATTTCAACACTACGGGGTGCAACTATGTTATTTTGTACATTAAGTCCTTCAAACGAACATGTAACTCAGAAACAAAAAAACATTAGGCGACATACTGTACATGGCTCATAATAAAACATCAATAGCCTACTGCGCGCATTATTTGAAGGGCATACGACGAGCCTTGCGCTCCGCGAACTCGTCCACGATGCTCTGTATGTCACTGATTCAGTGAGCTTTTAAGCGGTAGTCTCACGACCCGAATAGTAAACAATAAACATGGAGGACATGGAGTCGTTAGTGTTGCTGGTCTTGGTGCTGTGGCTTGTTGTCACCGACAACGCGGACAGATACTGGCAAGAGCGTATAGATGAGGCGAGGCGCATATGGCTTCAGAAATTCTCGCAATTCGTAATTATTCTCCTTCCGGGTTTACAGTGTTTACAGATCCCAGCGCGCTCGCGGGGCGTGTGTGGGCATGTGAGGACACTCCTCCTCACCAATCAGTGCACAGGGGAGTGTCTGCTCACGCCCCCAACCTCAGTCGGCACGGTTTGGCTCGCTTCAGCCCCACTCCAAAACGGTGCGAGTTTTAGGGGCTAAGCAGGGCTGAAACGAGCTGAGTCGTGCTGGTTTTTGGTAGTCGAAACGCGAGCCGTGTCGGGCTGAAGTGAGCTGAAGCGAGCTGAAGTGAGCTGAAAAAGGGTAGTGGAAAAGGGCCATTAGTTTCTAAGAGCAATGTTCGTTTCCAGAGCATATATCCAAAACTATTAATGATATGGATTTGAAACTTGGTATACATGTTAACAAAGTGATGTAGATGTGCTTTTTCATACTAAGAAATTTGAGAAACTTAAATTTTTCATGTTGCCATGGAAACAATTTCAGACTTATTCTCTCAGGTTAGTCTTAGGAGTAGGTTTTGTTTCCGGAGCAGAACTTGAAAACTATGAGTGGTATGGTCTTGAAAGATGGTATATGTGTTTATGAAAGCTTCCCTGATGTGGGTGGAGTACAGAAGTACAGCAGGTGGATGCTAGTGTTCAAACACGTTTATTAATTGCTTTTCAGCACAGAAACGGTACTCTAAGACACGGACACACACACACAGTCGTTTTCTGGTCCCAACAACCTCTCCTCTGCTCTCCTACTCCTTTTATCCTCCTTCGTCACTGCAAGAGACACACACACACACACATATATTAATTGACAACAGGTGTAGCAATTTGGCCACTCACCTTCCCTGACTCCACCCTCCATTCACAAACTGATGCTTGGCCACACCCCCACTGCCACATACCCCCACTGCCCAACTCAGGCCGGGGAGCCATCCAGCCTACAGTGGATTCCCCCCCCCCCCCGATCAAATGGCCCAAAGAGATCCATCCCAATTCTTTCAAAAGGGGTCTCGATTAGAGGGAGAGCATGCAAAGGCACTTTTGGAGTGGCCATGGAATTTACTAACTGGCATTCATGGCATGCCACACACCACCAAAGGACATCCCCGTGAATCCCTGGCCAATTATTCAGGCTAGTGTTTTATCCTGCCCTAAATGTCCAGCCATGGGATTAAAGTGAGCTGCATGGAATATGAGTTCCCTACGGCTCTTTGGGATTAATAACCGAGTTATCTGTATGCCAGTTTGAGTGTCCTGCGTCACTCGGTATAACCTATCCTTAATAATAGTGAAATAGGGGAAGGCCGGTGTTGCGCTCAGCTTGAGAATTTGACCATAGATTACTCTCACTTGGTCAAATGCATGCCGCCAGAGTCTCGCCTCGCGACTGCTCTAACAGGAAATCCTCAAGGGAATCCCCGAGAGAGTGAGGAGGGGTGGGATGCTCCTTGCTCCATGTATCGTCCTGATGTGGTGCTGATGTAGATGGCTCTGTAACAGCTTCCCCAGCCAATGCCAGACCAGGATCTTCCTGAGACGTATTACTGCAGGACCCACTTCTTACTATGTGTCCCATTAATTCTTTAAAGCTCACAGGCAACGGTTTTCAATTTATGCACATTTGAAACTTTATATGTTAAAAAATCCTCTGTAATTTTCTTCTGGCTCCATGAAGTATTGTTCATCTCATCTCATTATCTCTAGCTGCTTTATCCTGTTCTACAGGGTCGCAGGCAAGCTGGAGCCTATCCCAGCTGACTACAGGCGAAAGGCGGGGTACACCCTGGACAAGTCGCCAGGTCATCACAGGCCTGACACATAGACACAGACAACCATTCACACTCACGGTCAATTTAGAGTCACCAGTTAGCCTAACCTGCATATCTTTGGACTGTGGGGGAAACCAGAGCACCCAGAGGAAACCCATGCGGACACGGGCAGAACAGGCAAACTCCGCACAGAAAGGCCCTCGCCAGCCATGGGGCTCGAACCTGGACCTTCTTGCTGTGAGGCAACAGCACTAACCACTACTCCACCATGCCGCCTGCGGTAAATTTCTGTTCAGCGATTTTCGTGACCACTCGGTGCATGACATCATTCAAGACAAACAAACCGCTTGAGTTGAGTCCAATTCCGTTTACTTGCGTTGCCATTTGGCTTGAGTGCAGATGCGCATTCAGGAAATTTCAAAGAAAAACCATGCCTTATTGTTGTGCAGTGAACTGTAACAATGGGACCAGTTTAGGAAGAAGTTTTTACCTTTTACCGAGAGAGGAGAAGAGGCAGAGAGAGTGGATTGGCTTTTTCCGGAAGAGGAGAAGAGGCGGAGCGAGAGGGTTGGCTTTTTCTGAAAAAGGAGACAAGGCGGAGCGAGAGGGTTGGCTTTTTCTGAAAAAGGAGAAGAGGCAGAGCAAGTGGGTCGGCTTTTTCCAAAAAAGGAGAAGAGGCGGAGTGAGTGGGTTGGCTTTTTCCAAAAGAGGAGACAAGACGGAGAGAGTGGATTGTGCACGTGAAGCCAGAGGGTTGGCTTTTTCCGGAAGAGGAGACAAGGCGGAGAGAGTGGATATTGTGCTTGAAACAAAATCAAGCAGTCAAAGAAGAAACGGACCAGTAACGCTCAGGCAAAAAGGAGAAGATTGGAAGTAAACATTTTTACTTTTGCTAGCAATTACAAGTCAAGAATCCTGAGGGATCCTGTACAATTATTGTGGAAATGAGACAAAAGGGATATTTCCTCGCTTAAAGTAGGCTATAAATAGTATAATGCCGTGGATGGTAGGCTAATGTGGCCTACCTGCGCACTGTCAAGTAATCGTTACCTATATCCACTAGGGAGGGTGGTTTAATTATTCTTCAAAAGGGCTCTTATTTAGTATTATGACAAAAGTAGGAATTTATCATAACTACCAGGATAAATCATTTGGGTGCGAGTCTTGTTGAGGTCCGGGGTCACCGCGATCAGAGTTGGCCGAGTCGCTGTCTGATTCCGAGGCCGCTTGGTCAAACCAGTGAACCACATTCACCAATTGCTTCTCAATGGCCATAGGTTCATACATATATGGTTTCACCTCTCGATATTCAATTTGGAGAGTTCCTACTTCAAAATCGCTATCACATTCAGACATTTTACACGACCACAGTCTGTACACGTGTGCTTGGTTCGCAAGTAAACACAGAACTGCTCCCAGTCTGTTTGCCTTGAATGATGTCACGACGACTGTCCCCTGGCAGTGAAAGTGCACATAAGTGAGATGTAAACAAACCTTCGGAAATTGGGCAAAACAGTATATTTTAACCATTTTATTCAATTTTAGGGTCCAAATTAGACACTAGGAAGATTGAATTCACTTTTTGGGTCATTCTTCTAGACAATAAAGTTGATATTCTACATTTCACCTCCAACCATTGCCTATGACCTTTAAACCCTGGCCAATCAGTCCCCAAAATCAGCTAGTGGGTGAGACGAGGATTAACCGCTGCCTTTATTCTATGCTTTTCTCCCTGAAATAGAATATGGACGGGCACTAAAGGGTAGTTGTGAACATCCCCGTGCGCACACAATACCTTCACCACTTGTGCTCTCCCCAATGCCTCACCTTGCACCAGGCTTTGTTGGATTGAGGTCTGGTTACAGCCAGAATCCACCAAGGCCTGATACGTATCCCCTTGTACACTTACCGGTATATGATATGCTCCAGCCCGATCAAGGGTGGTTTCTGGTGCTTTGGGGATCCGGACCACCACTCCCACCTCCATCGTGGAGCACTGACTTGGGAGATGTCCCAGTGCCAGCACACTGGCCCAAGCCCTCCCTCTGCACTGGTGTTATGGATGTCACTCACCTGGGGGGGAGAAGACACAGACACAGAAGGGAGAAACAGGAGGACACCATGAGTGTGTTGGGCTGGCTGGGGGAGAACAGGCCCCTGCCTCCATGGTGGGGGAACAGGGTGAGGACGGGAGGGAGAGGGAGAGAGAGAGGAAAGAGGAGATGAGGAAGCACATCTTCCTGCCGTTGGAACCACTGCTGTGTGGTCCTTTGCCAGCTCGATGGCTTGTTCCAGCGACGCCGGGTGAGGACACTGGACCCACTCCGCCATTCCTTCCAAAAGTCACACAATGAACTGCTCCAATGTCACCAGGTTGATAATTGGCCATGCCCCCATTGCCACAGCTACATCAAGAGGCAGAGCCTTTTCTTACAAAGCCCCACTGTTTTGGAACAGCCTTCCAAGTAGTGTTCAGGACTCAGACACAGTCTCAGTGTTTAAGTCTAGGCTGAAAACATATCTGTTTCATCAAGCCTTTTGATAATAGCTTTTTATTAGGTAAAGGAGCAGATCTTGAGGGTCTTCAGGCATATAGTGTTTTGGTAAACCGGGATGTATGGATGCTGTCACATGTTCACCCGGGTTTGTTGAAGGTAGACTGGCTGGCTGCTTTATGTTCCAGACTTCCTTTATGTCTGTGTTACCTTCTGGCTCTCCCTTTACAGTTGTTGTCATAAGTTTACATACATTGACATGAATGTCATCTTGGAAATGTCATGGCAACATTTGGGCTTTCAGTAATTTCTTTGAACTGTTCTTTTTCTGTGGCAGAATGTACAGCATATATCTTTAGTTAAAAAAACACTAGAATTTGGTGCAGAAGTTTTAATTTTCTTGGGGTGTTCTGAAATCAACACAGGGTCAAAATTATGCATACAGGGTCAAAAATATACATACAACACACCTAATATTTAGGTAAAATGTCTCTTTGCAAGCTTCACATTGACCAAACATTTTTCTTTACCATGAACAAGCTTCTGGCAGAATTCTGGTTGGATATTTCATGACTCTTCATAGTAGAATCGGTAGAGTTCAATTAAATGTTTTTTTTTTTTTTTTTGCATGGACTCGACTGATAAGCATGGTCTATATATTTTCAACAGGGTTGAAGTCAAGACTTGTTTTAAGTTTAATATTATCCTGCTTTATCCTCCACAACCAGCTCTGATGCACGTTTGGGTTCATTGTCCTGTTCTAACTCCCAAGTCCCAAGTCATGTTCAAGTTTCTGATGGTTTAGGCTGAAGAATTCTGAGGTAGTCCTCCTTCTTCATTATTCCATCCACTTTGTGAAATGAACCAGTTCCATCCATCCATCCATCCATCCATCCATCCATCTGTAGCCGCTTAGCCTGTTCTACAGGGTCACAGGCAAGCTGGAACCTATCCCAGCTGACTATGGGCGAGAGGTGGGGTACACCATGGACAAGTTGCCAGGATATCACAGGGCTGACACAGAGACAAACAACCATTCACACTCACATTCACACCTAGGTCAATTTAGAGCCACCAATTAACCTAATCTGCATGTCTTTGGACTGTGGGGGAAACCGGAGCACCCAGAGGAAACCCATGCAGACATGGGGAGAACATGCTAACTCCACACAGAAAGGCCTGAACCAGTTCCACTAGCAGCAAAACAGCCCCAGAGTATGATGATCCTACCACCACCACCACCAGCTGGTACAGTGTCCCTCTGTACATGGTGGTCATTGTGGCCAAACAACTCAATCTTTGTCTCATCTGACCATACAGCTATCCTCCAGAAGGCTTTTTCTTTGTCCGTGTGGTCAGCTTCAAAATTTAATTAAGCTTGAAGGTGGCAATTTTGGAGCGGGGGTTATTTCTTGGATAGCAGCCTCTTAGCCCATGGTGATCTGAACTGTAGACAGTGATCCATCAGCTTCCAGTTCATGGCAGGGCTGTGCCATGGTGGTTCCCAGGTTGTTCCTGACCATTCAAACCAATTTCCTTTCAGCTGAGGGTGACAGTTTGGGTTTTCTTGAAGCAAAGTGGCTTGGCAAAGTGATTGCACCTCACAATAACTTGGATACAATTGTTTGAACTGATCTTGGAATTTGCAGTTGTTTAGAAATGGCTCCAAGAGACATTCTGGAGTTGTGTACACCTCTGATCCTCTTTCACAGATCTGCACTAAGCTCCTTGCACTTTCCCATTTTACCATGTGTTGGTCAAGCCAATGAGTACTGTAAACAAACCCTTTTTATGAAGGCACAGAGAAGCTACCAGCTGTAGTCAATTATGAAGTCAATCATGGTTGTTTGTGGCAAGTCTTTTTTCCACGAGTGTTGGTGTTAATCACTCATCTTTTTTATTTTCTCTACAAATAATTTTCCAGTATCCTTTTCATTTTTTATTGTACTTTCACTTTTACTTTCCTTTTTCTGCATTTTTTTGGAAGAATGCCAAGACCGGAAGCTTTCTTTTTTCTCCTCCTGTGTAAAGGCCACAAGCAGAGGCCATCCACATTGGATCTGCTTTAATATCAATGGATCTTCGATTAAGGTATTTGAATCTTTTCATCATGGCACACCTTCAGCTTGTTCAGTGTGCTGAGTGCAGGATGTTTCATCATTCTTCCTCCATCGCTAGTGACAGATTTATTTGTGAAAAGTGCAGATTAGTTAGCTGTCTGATGGAGAAGATTGCAGTTTTAGAAGTGCGTATCCAGACTTTAGAAAAGGCTAGTGAGAATGAGAACAGTGTAGTTTCTGCAGGGGAAAGTCTGGATGCCCTAGGTGGAGTTAGTAATCCCCCAACTCTGACATTAGAGCCCTTCAGAACAGGACAATTGACTTGCTGTATGCTAATGTGAGGGATGCATACAGAGTCACACCCCTCCCCCCACTAGGGAAGTCTGACCACAACCTGGTTCATCTACAGCTGAAGTACACCCCCCTGGTTCAAAGGCAGCCTGCAACAACTAGCTCCATCAGGAGGTGGTCCCCTGAAATGGAAGATGCCCTCAGGGACTGTTATGACATCATGGACTGGGATGTGCTGCTTAGCCCACACTGTGAGGACATAGAGGGACTGACACACTGTCTGACGGATTACCTTAACTTCTGTGCAGACGTGGTCTCCCCCGCTAAGACAGTATGGTGTTACCCTAATAACAAGCCATGGGTAACAGGAAGTCAAAGCTGTCCTCAACAGGAAGAAGGCTGCCTTCAGGAGCAGGGATAGGGAGGCAATGAAAGCAGCACAGCAGGAGGTAAAACGCTGTGTGAGGGAAGCTAAGGACAGCTACAGGAGAAAGGTGGAGCAGAAGCTGAAGGAGAACAGCATGAGGGAGGTCTGGGAAGGTGTGAAAACCATCACAGGCCACAATACAAAGACCAGAGTCATTGAGGGGACAGTGGAGAGGGCAAATGAGTTGAATGATTTTTTCAATCGGTTCAACCAGCCCACGTCCCCCCCACCCTCTCCCTCACTGCAGCCATCTCTCCTTCTTCCCTCAACACACCTCCTCCCAGTCATCACAGCAGCCCCCTCCTCCCCCACCTCAACACAGACTCATCCATGCATTACTGCAGACCAGGTCAGAGGTCAACTGAGGAAGCTTCACCCCAGGAAAGCAGCAGGCCTGGACAAGGTGTGTCCCCGACTACTGAAGACCTGTGCTGCTGAACTGGGTGAACCACTCCAACTCATCTTCAACCTTAGCCTGCAGCTGGGGAGAGTGCCCACCTTCTGGAAGACATCATGTATCGTTCCAGTTCCCAAAAAGAATCAATCCAGCGAGCTGAACAACTTTTGACCGGTGGCACTCACTTCACATCTGATGAAGACATTGGAGCGGCTCTTCCTCAGCCTCCTCAGACCCCAGGAACAACATGCCCAGGACTGTCTGCAGTTTGCGTACCGAGCAGGTGTCGGTGTGGAAGACGCCATCCTCTACCTGCTACACTGAGCCCACTCGCACCTGGATAAGGGAACTGGCACAGTGAGGATCCTCTTCTTGCACTTCTTGAGTGCTTTCAACACCATCCAGCCCCTATTGCTTCAGGACAAACTGAACAGGATGCGAGTGGACCCCTGCCTGGTCACCTGGATCTCCAGCTACCTCACTGACAGGCCGCAATATGTCAGGCTGAAGGACATTACATCTGGCACTGTGAATAGCAGCACTGGAGCACCCCAGGGCATGGTGCTGGCCCCTCTTCTCTTCACACTGTACACCGCGGACTTCTGCTACAACTCGGAGCTGTGTCACATTCAGAAGTTTGCCGATGACACAGCCATCGTTGGGTGTATCAGTGACAACAGACAGGAGGAGTATAGGAGCCTGGTGAGGGATTTTGCTGTGTGGTGCAACAGGAACCATCTGCAGCTCAACACCTCGAAGACCAAGGAGCTGGTCATTGACTTTGGGAGGTCCAGACCAAGGTCACGACCAGTTCTGATCGAGGGAGTCGAGGTGGAGGCTGTGGATTCCTACAAGTACCTCGGGCTGTGGCTGGACAGCAAGCTGGACTGGACTTGAAACACCAAACACTTATACAGGAAGGGACAGAGCAGGCTATACTTCCTTAGGAGGCTGCAGTCCTTTAAAATCTGCAGGAAACTCCTGTGGATATTCTATCAGTCTGTGGTCGCCAGTGTCCTGTTTTACACCGTGGTGTGCTGGGGGGGTAGCACATCCAAGAAGGACACATCTAGGCTGGATAAACTGATCAGGCGGGCCAGCTCTGTGGTTGGCATGAAGCTGGACTCTCTGGTGATGGTGGCAGAGAAGAGATCTATGGACAAACTATTGAATATCATGGACGATGCCAGTCACCCCCTGCACACCATCATCAGCAACCAGAGGAGCCTGTTCAGTGACAGAATGCTCCTTCCCAAGTGCAGGACGAACAGACTTAAAAACTCCTTTGTCCCTCATGCCATCAAACTGTACAACTCCTCTCTGGGGGGAGGGGTAACAGAAGGACAGAGGATGGGAAGGAGCAGTAGCCTAGCCTAACAGTAATCAATACCGAACAATGTGCAATATGAAGTGCAATATCTCTCCTGCCGCTGCCCCCCCTTCTCCCCCCCTCCCCCCTTCTCTTCCACATATCTTATTCTTTTTATATTTGTACAGTGGGGCAAAAAAAGTATTTAGTCAGCCACCAATTGTGCAAGTTCTCCGACTTAAAAAGATGAGAGAGGCCTGTAATTTTCATCATAGGTACACTTCAACTATGAGAGACAGAATGGGGGAAAGAATCCAGGAGATCACATTGTAGGATTTTTAATGAATTAATTGGTAAATTCCTCGGTAAAATAAGTATTTGGTCACCTACAAACAAGCAAGATTTCTGGCTCTCACAGACCTGTAACTTCTTTAAGAGGCTCCTCTGTTAATGGCACCTGTTTGAACTCGTTATCAGTATAAAAGACACCTGTCCACAACCTCAAACAGTCACACTCCAAACTCCACTATGGCCAAGACCAAAGAGCTGTCAAAGGACACCAGAAACAAAATTGTAGACCTGCACCAGGCTGGTAAGACTGAATCTGCAATAGGTAAGCAGCTTGGTGTGAAGAAATCAACTGTGGGAGCAATTATTAGAAAATGGAAGACATACAAGACCACTGATAAGCTCCCTCGATCTGGGGCTCCACGCAAGATCTCACCCCATGGGGTCAAAATGATCACAAGAACGGTGAGCAAAAATCCCAGAACCACATGGGGGGACCTAGTGAATGACCTCCAGAGAGCTGGGACCAAAGTAACAAAGGCTACCATCAGTAACACACTACGCTGCCAGGGACTCAAATCCTGCAGTGCCAGACGTGTCCCCCTGCTTAAGCCAGTACATGTCCAGGCCCATCTGAAGTTTGCTAGAGAGCATTTGGATGATCCAGAAGAGGATTGGGAGAATGTCATATGGTCAGATGAAACCAAAATAGAACTTTTGGTAAAAACTCAATTTGTCGTATTTGGAGGAGAAAGAATGCTGAGTTGCATCCAAAGAACACCATACCTACTGTGAAGCATGGGGGTGGAAACATCATGCTTTGGGGCTGTTTTTCTGCAAAGGGACCAGGATGACTGATCCGTGTAAAGGAAAGAATGAATGGGGCCATGTATCATGAGATTTTGAGTGAAAACCTCCTTCAATCAGCAAGGGCATTGAAGATGAAACGTGGCTGGGTCTTTCAGCATGACAATGATCCCAAACACACCACCCGGGCAATGAAGGAGTGGCTTCGTAAGAAGCATTTCAAGGTCCTGGAGTGGCCTAGCCAGTCTCCAGATCTCAACCCCATAGAAAATCTTTGGAGGGAGTTGAAAGTCCGTGTTGCCCAGCGACAGCCGCAAAACATCACTGCTCTAGAGGAGATCTGCATGGAGGAATGGGCCAAAATACCAGCAACAGTGTATGAAAACCTTGTGAAGACATACAGAAAACGTTTGACCTCTGTCATTGCCAACAAACAGTATGTAACAAAGTATTGAGATGAACTTTTGTTATTGACCAAATACTTATTTTCCACCATAATTTGCAAATAAATTCTTTAAAAATCAGACAATGTGATTTTCTGGATTTTTTTTCTCATTTTGTCTCTCATTGTTGAGGTATAACTATGATGAAAATTACAGGCCTCTCTCATCTTTTTAAAAGGGAGAACTTGCACAATTGGTGACTGACTAAATACTTTTTTGCCCCACTGTATATGTAAATACTTAATTTATTTTAATTTATCTAGAAGTTTTCTCTATTTCTTTTCTCTGTTCCCTGAGGGAACCCGCCCAAAGGGATCAATAAAGTTTTATCTAATCTAATCTAATCTTCCAGCGGGGTGAATGGGTGACGACTCGGTGGCATAAGTGTAGAGCCAATGCTACCGCTGAGGCTCGCCCACAGGAGCACCACTCCTCTTCGCTTCACGTGTCGAACAGGTTTGCTCTCCTTGGTGATGCACCCACTGAGAAACCTGAAAGAGCTCTGGTTATAGGGGACTCTATCATACGGCACGTGAAATTAGCTAGGCCTTTTGGGGCACCAGCAGCTTTAGTCAAGTGTATACCGGGAGCCAGGGCACCGGACATAGCAGATAATCTTAGGGTCCTAGGCAAGCACAGGTTCTCAAAGATAGTTATCCATGTAGGAGCTAATGATATACGCCTTCGTCAGTCTGAGGTTACTAAGAGTAACTTTGTAGAGGTGTTTAAATTAGCAAAGGCAATGTCTGATGCTGTAGTATTCTCTGGCTCCATCCCAATGTGGTGTGGCAATATAGCTTACAGTAGGTTATGGTCACTGAACTGCTGGTTGTCCAGGTTGTGCTCTGAAAATAGTGTGGACTTTCTAGATAATTGGGCTAATTTTGAGGGCACTGCTGGCCTGTTAGGGCAGGACAGTATCCATCCCACTCAGGAAGGTGCTGCTCTCATTTCTTGCAGCATAGGTCATAGTCTCAGAACAGGTCTAGTTAACTTCTGACAATCCAGAGCCAAGACCAGGGAGCAGACGAACAGGCTAAACCGACTGTCTGCTAGCTGCACAGAGTTGTCACTCAGGGTCCACTACATTGAGACTGTGTCTATTCCCTGAGCTAAACAAAAAATTAGAAATACTCAGAGAGTTTGTTCCAGTAACCTAATCAATATAAAATTAGATCATACTCACTGTACAGCTACTGCCAGCACCTTTGATCTAAAGGTGGGACTATTTAATATTAGATCTCTTACATCTAAAGCGCTAATGGTTAATGAACTTATTACTGATCAGGAGTTTAATGTACTGTGTTTGACTGAAATATGGATTAAGCCAAATGAATATATAGCATTAAATGAAGCTAGTCCTCCTGGATACAGCCTCATCTAACTGGCAGTGGAGGAGGCATCACAGTTATTTAAAATGATTATGTAGGTGTAACACACAAACCTGGTTATAAATTTAATACATTTGAAGTTCTTCATACTCATATAATGTATGTAGCCTCAAAAAATAAGTCTACCCAGTTAATTCTGTTACTTATTATTGACAGGCCCCCTGGGCCATATTCTGAGTTTCTTTCTGAATTTGTAGATTTTATCTCAGACCTGGTTATTTCCTTAGACAAAGCTTTAGTTGTCTGACATTTTAATATTCACTTCGATAACCCAGAAGACCCTTTGAAAACAGCGTTTGTGTCCATTTTAGATTCAGTAGGGGTTAATTAGAGTATCATAGAACTGGCCCATAATGGTGGTCACACTCTCGATCTAATACTAACATTCAGGTTAAACATAGAAAATATAGTCACACTTCCACAGTCTGAAGTTATCTCAGATCATTATCTCATCTCATTCAAAATATGTCTGAGTAATATGTCTGTGAAGATTCTCAGTCATCCAGATACATACTAATCTGTGGTTGGTAGAAGAGAGCAACTGGACTTGCTTGAAGATTCTTGAAAACATTTCACCTCTCATCTGAAAGGCTTCCAGTTGTCTGCCAGTTTTCTGGAAATCCTCTCATACTCCCACACCAGTCGAAGGGATCTCATCCCAAAGTGCATAGAAACACTTGAAAGTCCAGTTGCTCTCTTCTACCAACCACAGATTACTATGTACCTGGATGACTGAGAATCTTCACAGATATGTTTCTAAGCACTTTGGGATGAGATCCCTTCGACTGGTGTGGGAGTATGAGAGGATTTCCAGAAAACTGGCAGACATCTTAGCCAGAGAGGATCGTTCATTTTTGTCAACCTGGAATGGCCATCACTGAACAGAGGTGGGTGTCTAAGACATTTTTGATCAGCCACCTGCAATGCAGCCATCAGAAGTCTGATTCTGATTCTATGATGATCCATGAGAGGATAAATACCTGATACTCCCTATTAGTCAGACAGAACTGAGGAAGCCTTTCGGATGAGAGGTGAAACATTTTCAAAAATATTCAAGCAAGTCCAGTTGCTCTCTTCTACCAACCACAGATGTCTGAGTAATAATATATGCACCTCACCACGCTACTGTATTAAACATACATTCACATCAACTACTGCACAGAGCTTTATAAATGACCTCCCAGAGTTATCAACTTTGATTGGGTCACTGTCCGCCCCTGCAGAACTTGATCAGGCAACTGAATGCTTAGAGTCAACATTCCACTATACTTTAGATAATGTATCTCCTCTTAAAAAGAAAATGATCAGAGAGAAAAAATTAGTACCCTGGTGTAACGATGACACATGCACTTTCAAACAGACCACTTGGGGTGGACTGGCAATCTGTGCATTCTGGAAAAGTCCAGAACGGCTGTCCGGTCTACGACCGTCGGCCCTGTTCAATAACCAAAATTTTCAGTCTATCAACTAACAACAGGTGGCGCTAAGACAATAATTTATCCATCAATCATTATTCCATAGGCCTAAAAGCCAACAAAGAAGAGTAATGTTAGTGTCTGCCAACAGAAAGATGGCAAGCAGAAAACGTAAGGAGAAAGGTGGATGGGAAAAGTTAAAACAAAAGAAAGTGAAGTCACTTGAAGAAGATGCTTCAAAATGTAGAATGCTCACAGAGCTTTTTGGCAGCAGTGCAACTGCAAGCAGCAGCAGTCACGTTCATGTCACGTTATCACTGAGCGAGACTGAGAACCAGGTGGACATCCAACCTGGTTCATGATGATAGTCATGATGAGGGGCAGGCAGCTGAGGGAATTTCACTCATAGACCCCTCTCATAGTAGGCCAATCTTCTATTGACTGGATTTGTGGTGTGATGATGAGAAATATGTGGTTTACTGCTGTCAAAACAAACGCGTAACTACAAAGCAAGCCAATTATGAATAGATAGGCAAGCACAAATGGCTGCGATTTCATATGTTCACCTCTGCATAATTCATGCAGATTAGGCTCTTTACGTTCAAGAGAACCAAAGCTCTAGCCTATCATTAAACAAAAGTTTGAGGGGGAGAAGTGTTTTCCATTTTGGCACTATTTATCTTTGTCTTCTCTTTCGTGGTGCATGGTGGAATGTCTGTGGAATAGGCTACAAATGTTGTTTGAAGGATGATTGGTTGAATGGTATCATAACTAATCACAGCAGCATTGCATTGTGCAATTTGTTAATAGCCTAATTTTAGATCTGTTTGTCAGGCTTACCTACCAAAAAAATCAGCATAATATTAAAACTATAAAATGTGTCAAGCAGGCTAATTCTTACACAGAATAGACCTAAAAGGCTAAAAATGTAATTGGGATTTAGGAAAAACCTCCAAATCTGTTTTATTCTTCTTGTCTGTAGCCTAGGTATCAAATGCTATGTTTATCCAAAGTTTTGGCTGGTTTTTAAAAATAGAATTTTGAGGTATAAATACAGGTTTAAAGGCTGTCATTCCAAATAATACTATTAAACAAATGTTAATCAAGCATATGTCAGTGCACAGTGTGAAGGGTTTTCCTAGATGCCATTGCGTAGCTTAGATATAATCAACAATAGCATTAGCATCCAACTTCATCTTTTCAATTGTTTGTTTATTCAGGTTGAAGATAGTGGCAGCTCAAAAGATGACAGGGAGAGTCCAGGAAAGTGCCACAATGAGGGATCAGTGCTCCAATATTTGTGTGAGTTTTGTTATGACAGACAATATACCACTATAGCACTTTACTATAGCACTATAGTATAGTATACTATAGTATAGTGGGCCTATTTGGGAGGAAAGTCCAGGGCCATTTTTTGGTCCCAGTCCGTCCCTGAGACCACTCAAAAATTGGAACATAAATGGCATCAAACAAAATTGGTAGCTTTCAAATTAGCTTGGAAGGAGAGCTTCCTGAAGTATAGAAAAGCTCTTAGTGCTGCTAGATCAATATATCTCTCCTCCATAATAGAAGATAACAAAAATAATCCGAGAATCCTACTTAATATTGTAGCAAAATTAACCAGGAATAAGTCCACTATAGACATGCACACTTGCAGTATGTAGTAGCAACGACTTCATGATTTTTTTAATGACAAAATTGAAAATATCCGACAAAAAATTCAAACTACTAATTTATGGTCAGACAATGTAAGTGACCCTATAATTAACATTATAACTGTATCAGATCATCAATTAGAATGTTTTACTCCCCTTGGAAAAAATTTAATTACTTTCATTAATCTCCACATCAAAAGCCTCAACTTGAGTACTAGATCCCTTAAGGCTCGGTCCCACTGGCCGATGGACACAAAACGTATGCAAAAAGGACAGCGGACGAGCAAAATTTCGGGGGTGGCTCTATCCGTTTTCATCCGCTCCAGAAATGGACAAAAATGGCGAAAATTTGCGAAAACAGAACGGAAAAGAACGGACGTGGGTAGTATATAGCGGGGATGTTAAACGCATGTTCATAGGAAGCATAGCGGATGAAAGCGGATGGAAGTGGATGACAGCTCCGAAGGGGTTACCGGTGATAACTGAGAAGCGGACGCATAGCAGAAAGAGCGGATGCATAGCGGATGAAGAGGATGCATCACGTACGCCTAACGGAAACAAAGGGGATGTTGCGCGGATGTATATCGGATGCAGACCGTTCACTGCGCATGCGGGGGGTATGAATTGCGTCTGCTCCGCGGATATAAAGGGATGCAGCACGCACGCCGTCAGCATAAAGCGGAAAGACGTGCTGGCGGCTACATCGATACATCTCTACTACTAGATGATTTTCTCCCCCTTTTTATACAAAATATCGATTGTCCGCTAGGTGTCCTTCTACATACTCTAGACATACTCCAGACATCCTAAATATACGAGATACATCCCAGATATAAATGCTTTGTCCGTTTTGAATACTTTATACACGAGATGCATACGCTTACATCCTTTCTATTTCCGTGCTACTAACGATGAATAGACATTTCATGTACCTTATCTTTCCTCCCTCTTTCCGTTTTCAGCTGCAGCGGATGTGAGTTGCGAGGATGCCCAGAGGATGCAGAGAGGATACAGCAGATGTTTAACGGATGATAACGGACATAGAACGTTTGTTGCTCGTATATGTCGCGGATTTACATCGTACACGGCGGAAAGTTCATCCGTTCTAAAAGTTTTGTGCAGCTCAAAACTTTTTGCGCGGATGAAATCACAGTGGACGGATGCTCGATGGATAGAGCGTATGAAGCACGTATGCAATGAGTACACAACGGATGCGTAGCGTTTTCCAACGGATGGCAAAGATTTTTTTACGTTTTACATCCTCTTTGCATCCGTAAGTGCAGTGGGACCGGGCCTTTACCTGCACGTCTATTCAAACAGATAATACCTGAAGTAATTGAACCGCTTCTAAAAATAATAAATTCTTCTCTTAGGATTGGCTATGTAACCAAATCCTTTAAACTAGCAGTTATCAAACCCCTGATTAAAAAACCTGGCCTTGATCCCAGTCAGCTGTCCAATTATCGGCCAATATCAAACCTTCCCTTTATCTCCAAGATCCTTGAAAAAGCTGTGGCACAGAAGTTATGCTCATATTTACATAGGAATAACATCCATGAAGTGTATCAGTCAGGATTTAGACCTCAATATAGCACAGAGACAGCACTGGTTAAAGTAGTAAATGACCTACTGTTGGTGTCTGATCAAGGCTGTGTCTCATTGCTTGTGTTGCTTGACCTTAGTGCAGCATTTGATACCATTGATCATTCCATTCTTCTGGATAGACTAGAAAATGTTGTGGGAGTTAAGGGAATGGCCCTCTCCTGGTTCAGCTCTTATTTAACTGATCACTATCGGTATGTGATGGTGATTTTTCTAGACATACTGAGGTAAAGTTTGGTGCTCCACAAGGTTCTGTCTTTGGTTCACTGCTTTTTTCTTTATATATATGTTACCTCTGGGTGATATTATTTGTAAACATGGTATTAGTTTCTACTGTTATGCAGATGACACACAGTTGTATGCTTCTGCAAAACCAGAAGAGAGACACCAGCTTAATCTAATTGAGGAATGTGTAAAGGACATTAGACACTGGATGCTTATTAACTTCCTTCTGCTTAACTCTGACAAGGCTGAAGTGCTTTTACTAGGACCACATGCAGCTAGAAGTAAGTTTTCTGATTACATAGTGTGGCAGCGGGGTCATGGCCAAGCGTCAGTCTTTGAATGGAGGGCGGAGTCGGGGAAGGTGAGTGGTCATATCGCTACACCTGTTGTCAATTAATGTGTGTTTGTGTGTCTCTTACAGTGATGGCACCCTATAAAAGGAGTGAGAGGAATAGAGGAGGGGAGATCGGGGACCAGAACATGATGGTGTCTGTGTATGTCCCCAAATGAAGAGTTGCACTGAAAAGCCAAATAAAGCAAACTTACAGCAAATAACTGCCTGCCATACTTCTGTGCTCCACCCACATCCAAGCCATTTCTACAATGATGCCGAAACCCGGGAGTGCAGAAGGGAACAGCCCCATGGAGTCCTCGCCGTTTAAAGATCTCATCCATGCCCTCACCACAGCACAGCAGAACCAGCATCAAGTGCTGATTGCCCTCCAGAAGGAGCAGGAACAATGGTTCAAAGCATTGATGCTGGCCCAACAAGAGGACCGCCAGGCATTCCGGCACCTACGCGCCTCGGCGGGGTCCACGACCGCCACCAGAGCAGACCCTCCCCACCTCACCCTAACCAAAGATGGGTCCGCACAATGATCCAGAAGTCTTCCACATGCTCTTTGAGCAAGCAGCGGAGGCATGGGGTTGGCCTGTTGAACAGTGTGCAGCGCGCCTCCTCCCCCTGCTGATGGGTGAGGCACAGTTTGCCACGCTGCAGCTCCCCACCGACAGCTGGCTTGTATACGCGTACCTCAGAAGAGCCATCCTCCAGCATGTTGGCCACTCCCCAGAGCAAGAGAGGCAGCGCTTCCGCTCACAGCTGACCGTTCTCATTCGGGCAGCAACTCTGGGACGCCTGCCGGCAGTGGCTGAGAACAGATGACCGCAACGCCAAGGGAATTATTGACCTGGTGACACTGGAACAGTTCATCACACAAATTCCAGAAGGAATGGCAGAGTGGGTCCAGTGTCATAGCCCAGCATCGCTGGATCAAGCCATTGAGCTGGCAGAAGACCACATGGCAGCAGTTCCGATGGCAGGAAGAAGTGCTTCTCCTTCTCCTCTTTCCTCTCTATCTATCCCTCTCCCTCTGCTTCCCGTCCTTGCCCCATTCCCCCACCACGGAGGCAGGGGCCGGCTCCCCCCCAGCCGGCCCGGTGCACCCATGGTGTCCTCCCATTTTCCCCTTCCTTGTCTGTGTCTTCTCCCCCCCAGGTGAGTGATGTCCATAACACCAGTGCAGAGGGAGAGCCTGGGCCAGTGTGCTGGCGCTGCAGGGAGCCGGGACATCTCCAAAATCAGTGCTCCGCAATGGAGGTGGGCGCAGTGGTCCGGGTCCCCAACATGCCAGAAACCGCCCTCAATCAGATCAAAGCGTATCATATAACAGTAAGTGTCCAAGGGGATATGTACCAGGCTTTGGTGGATTCCGGCTGTAACCAGACCTCAATCCACCAAAGCCTGGTGCAAGGTGAGGCATTGGGGACAGCACGAGTGGTGAAGGTGTTGTATGTGTACCGGGATGTTCACAACTACCCTTTAGTGTCCATCCACATTCTATTTCAGGGAGAAAAGCATAGTGTAAAGGTGGCAGTTAACCCTCGTCTCACCCACTCACTGATTTTGGGGACTGATTGGCCATGATTTAAGGAGGGGAAGACTCCGGACTAGCATTGGTGGGAGAAGCTGTTGCAGAGCCATCTATGTCAGCACTGCGTCAGGGAGATATGCAGAGTGAGGAGCACCCCACCCCTCCTCCCTCTTTCGGGTATTCCCTTGGGGATTTTCCATTAGAGCAGTTGCGAGACGGGACCCTGCAGCATACATTTGACCAAGTGAGAGTAATCGATGGTCAAATTCTCCAGCCAAATGCAACGCCGACCTTCCCCTACTTTTCTATTATTAAGGATAGGTTATATTGAGTGACACAGGACACTCAAACTGGTGAAAAATAACAGAGTTATTAATCCCAAAGAGCCATCGGGAACTCATATTCTAGGCGGCTCACTTTAATCCCATGGCCGGACACTTAGGGCAGGACAAAGCACTAGCCCGAATAATGGCCCGGTTCTATTGGCCAGGGATTCACGGGGATGTCCGTCGGTGGTGTGTGGAGTGCCACGAATGCCAATTAGTAAATTCCACGGCCACTCCAAAAGTGCCTTTGCACCCTCTCCCTTTAATCAAGACCCCTTTTGAAAGAATTGGGATGGATCTCATCGGGCCATTAGATCAGTCAGCATGGGGATATCGCCTTTATTTTAGTTCTGGTGGACTATGCAACACGATATCCAGAAGCAGTGCCTCTCCACAATATCTCAGCATGCAGTATTGCAGAAGTGCTCTTCCGCTTTATCTCCCACGTCGGGATTCCAAAAGAAATCTTGACAGACCAAGGCCCACTGTGCGAACTGTATGGGTTACTGGGGATTAAGCCTATCCCCACCAGTGTCTATCACCCACAAACTGATGGCTTAGTGGAACATTTTAATCGAACTCTCAAAAACATAATTCGGAAGTTTTTAAGTGAAGATGCACGTAATTGGGATAAGTGGCTCGAGCCCCTGTTATTTGCAGTACGAGAGGTCCCGCAAGCCTCCACAGGTTTTTCATCATTTGAATTATTATATAGGCGTAAGCTGCGTGGCATTTTGGATGTGCTACATGAAAATTGGGAGGAGGGAGCTTCATCTAGTAAGAACAAAATTCAATATGTTCTCAACCTGCGTTCCAAACTCCACACACTCACGTACTTTACCCAGGAGAATTTGCAGCAGGCACAAGAACGTCAAATCCGACTGTATGACAGGGGCACGCGCCTTAGAGAGTTCACACCGGGAGACAGAGTACTCATATTATTGCCCACGTCAAGCTCCAAATTGATCACCAAGTGGCAAGGGCCCTTTGAGGTCACACGGCAAGTCAGGGACGTCAACTATGAAGTGAGGCAAATGAACAGGGATGGGGCATTGCAAATTTACCACCTCAATCTGTTAAAATGCTGGAATAAGGAGGTCCCTGTGGCGTTGGTGTCAGTAATCCCAGAGAAGGCGGAGCTGGGGCCGGAGGTTCAAAAAAGAAAATTGACGTCACCAACCACTCCGGTCCCTTGTGGAGATCACCTCTCCCCAGCCCAAATCATGGAGGTAGTCCAGTTGCAGAGGGAATTTTCTGATGTGTTTTCGCCCCTACCTGGCCACACCCACCTCATAGAACACTATATCGAGACGCCCCCGCAGCTACCCTTACCGCCTGCCCGAACACAAGAAAAAGATGGTCCAGGATGAACTCAATGCCATGCTCAAAATGGGCATAATCAAGGAGTCCCAGAGTGACTGGAGCAGCCCAGTGGTCCTGGTCCCCAAGACCAATGGGTCGGTCCAGTTCTGTGTGGACTATAGAAAGGTCAACGTGGTGTCTAAATTTGACTTATACCCAATGTCTCACATTGATGAGCTGCTTGATCGATTAGGCACTGCTCATTTTTATTCGACACTGGATTTAATGAAGGGATATTGGCAGATCCCCTTGACTCCTCTATCCTGAGAGAAAACGGCCTTTTCCACACTGTTTGGCTTACACCAATTCATCACACTTCCTTTTGGGTTATTTGGGGCTCCCGCCACCTTCCAGTGGCTCATGGACAGGGTTCTCCACCCCCACACCACCTATGCAGCTGCGTATCTCGATGATGATATTATCATCTATAGCAATGACTGGCCGCAGCACCTCAAGAATCTTAGGGCCGTCCTAAAGTCACTGAGACGTGTGGGTCTCACAGCTAACTCAAAAAAGTGTGCAATTGGGCTGGTGGAAGTACAGTATCTGGGTTTCCACTTGGGCCACAGGCAGGTGCGTCCCCAAATAAATAAGACTGCAGCGATTGCGGCCTGCCCAAGGACCAAGACCAAAAAGAGGTGAGACAGTTCCTGGGGCTGGCTACTATCATAGGTTCATACCTAATTGTTCGGATGTCACCAGCCCACTGACTGATTTCACTAAAAAGGGAGCACCAGATCCGGTCCAGTGGACGGAGCAATGCTAACAGGCTTTCTCTAAGATAAAAGCTGCACTATGTGGGGGGCCACTGTTACACTCCCCTGCCTTTTCTCTCCCCTTTATTTTACAGACAGATGCATCGGACAGAGGGCTGGGGGCCGTTCTCTCCCAGAAGATGGAGGGGGAGGAACGTCCTGTGCTGTACATTCACCAGAAGCTGTCAATGCGGGAAGGCAGGTACAGCACAATAGAGAAAGAGTGCCTAGCCATCAAGTGGGCAGTCCTCGCCCTCCAGTACTACCTACTGGGATGCCCTTTCACCCTCTGTTTGGACCATGCACCCCTCCAGTGGCTCCACCGCATGAAGGATGACAACACGTGAATCACCCATTGGTATCTTGCCCACCAGCCATTCAAATTTGAGGTGGTCCACCGGCCGGTGGCGCAGATGGTGGTGGCGGACTTCCTGTCCCGTCAAGGGGAGGGGGGGTGGAGTCCACTGCAGGCCGGACAGCTCCCCAGCTTGAGTTGGGCGGTGAGGGTATGTGGCAGCGGGGGCATGGCCAAGCATCAGTCTGTGAATGGAGGGCAGAGTCAGGGAAGGTGAGTGGTCGTATCGCTACACCTGTTGTCAATTAATGTGTGTTTGTGTGTCTCTTACAGTGACTGCACCCTATAAAAGGAGTGAGAGGAATAGAGGAAGGGAGATTGGGGACCAGAACAAGATGGTGTCTGTGTGTGTATGAGTGTCTGTGTATGTCCCCAAATGAAAAGAGTTGCACTGAAAAGCCAAATAAAGTGAACTTACAGCAAATAACAGCCTGTCGTACTTCTGTGCTCCACCCACATCCGGGCCGTTTCTACACATAGTAACTCTGGATGGCCTTTGTTTCTTCATGTGCAGCAGTAAAAGACCTTGGGGTGATTATTGACCCCAGGCTTTCATTCGAAACTCACATTGATAACATTACCCGGATAGCTTTCTTTCATCTCAGAAATATTGCTAAGATAAGAAATTTAATGTCACTACACGATGCAGAAAAACTAGCTCATGCTTTTGTTACTTCCAGGTTGGATTGCAGTAATGCCTTACTGTCTGGATGTTCCAATAAGTGCATAAACAAGCTCCAGTTAGTTCAAAATGCAGCAGCAAGAGTCCTTACTAGAACTAGAAAATATGATCACATCACCCCATCTTATCCACATTGAATTGGCTCCCAATTAAATTTTGTATTGATTATAAAATACTACTATTGACCTTTAAAGCACTGAATGGTCTCATGCCACAGTACCTGAGCAAACTTCTGGTCCTTTATGACCCGCCATGCCTACTTAGATCAAAAGGTGCAGGCTATCTGCTGGTACCTCATATAGTGAAGGCTACATCAGGGGGCAGAGCCTTTTCTTACAAAGCCCCACAGTTATGGAACAGCCTTCCAAGTAGTGTTTGGAAATCAGACACAGTCTCAGCATTTAAGTCTAGGCTGAAAACATATCTGTTTAGTCAAGCCCTTCTTTGTTAATGGTGTTTATGAGGTAAAGGAGTAGATCTGGAGGGTCCTCAGACATAGAGTGTTTTGGTAAACTGGCTTACTTGCACACTCAAGTTTGTTGACGGGGTAGTGGCTGGCTGCTTTATGTCCCGGGGCTCCCTCATGCCTGTGTTACCTTCTAGCTCTCCCCTTTTAGTTATGCTGTCATAGTTAGTTTTGTCAGAGTCCCTGCTTGCACTCAGGACAAAATGTATACTGTTTCTACTTATTCAAGTGACATTGGGTATACCTAACAATGTGTGTCTCCCCCCCGTCTGTCCCTCTGAGTTACATGTCAATCCTGAGATCAAGATGCTGACCTCTTCTGCTCCTCGGACCTGCCTGATCCATCCTGATGCCCTATGTCTGGTTGGAGTCTCATCACATCGCTCCTGTGGAGGCTGCCCCCATATGGACAGTTGAAAGTCACACTTGGAAGATGCTCTGGACACTTACAGTAATCCTTTTATGGCTGAGGATTATCCTTTTATCTTAGCAGTTGACATGCTAACATTAGGACTGCAGTTGTCATGAACAGTTTTGCACTCAAGTTTCCATCAATGAAGAATTATAACATCAATGAAACTGACTTCATGTTAAAAGTGTTCATGTTATGTTGTCTGTTGTTGCCCAAATGAGGATGGGTTCCCTTTTGAGTCTGGTTCCTCTCGAGGTTTCTTCCTCATGTCATCTGAGGGAGTTTTTCCTTGCCACCGTTGCCATGGGTTTGCTCATTGGGGATAGATTAGGGATAAAATTAGTTCATGTTTAAAGTCATTCAAATTCTGTAAAGCTGTTTTGCGACAATGTCTATTGTTAAAAGTGCTATAGAAATAAACTTGACTTGACTTGACATGATCACTAACAGGAAGTTAAGAGACTTCGGCCTTGGCAAGATAAGATACATGTTGGAAGTTTCAGCACCTCTGAATCTAAGTGAGCATATGTACATTTTTGACCCTGTATGTATAATTTTGACCCTGTGTTGATTTCATAAAACCCAAAGAAAATTAAAACTTAGGCACCAAATTCTAGTGTTTTTTTTTAATTAACGATGTATGCTGTACAATCATTCTGCCATAGAAAAAGAACAGTTCAAAGAAATTACTGAAAGCACAAATATTGCCATGACATTCATATCCAAGATCACATTCATGTCACTGTATGTAAACTTCTGACCACAACTGTAGGTTATGCTGTCATGGTTAGTCACAGTGGTGCAATGGTTAGCACTGTCACCTTACAGTCAGAAGGTTCTGGGTTTGAGCCTCATGGCCAACGGGGTCCTTTTTTTTGTGGAGTTTGCATGTTCTCCCTTTGTCTGCATGGGTTTCCTCCCACTTCACAAGACATGCAGATTAGGTAGATAAGAGTGTCTGCTAAATGTCTGTCATGTAATGTAGTCTTGCTGGAATCCCTGCTTGCACTCAGTGTACATTGTCCTTAACCATTTGGTGACAACAGGCATACCTGTCAACCTGTTTTTTTCTCTGTCTGTCAGGTTACACGTCAGTCCTGAGATACTAGTCATGCTGACCTCTCCTGCTCTTTGGACCTGCCTGATCCATCTTGATGCCCTACTTCTGGCTGGAGTTTCATTACATTGCCGACCTCCCAAGTGACCCACATTTGGTTTGTCAGGCCCGCAAAATGAAATCCAAACCAGCTGACCTTCATCCAAAAAAACTAAAAATGATCTGTCAGGATTTATCAAAGCTTCAACTTGCTGATAAATCAGCCCTGTCAATAACTGCCAGCAGCCGGTGATTTTGCCACCTATAAACACTTCATCCAAGGTAATTAACACTGGACAAGTCTTGCAGTGATTACTGTTAGCATATAATAAGTTATGCATGAGAAATGGACCATGTCTCTACAATTTTCTCCAGATCTAGGATAAGTTTTAGAATGATAAGAAGCAAACAAGCAATGCTTTGCTATATAATATATAAGCCCACAAGTATAATAGGAGACTTGGGACAGTAGGCATTCCTATAAATTAATTCAACCAATCAGGTTTTAAATGACATCAGAAGTTAGATGTTGCCCTACTAACATAGAGTAACCTACTTCCTTTGGAGCCATAAAGCTGGACACCCCAGCAAGGTATGTACAGTTAAATGTTTTTTTTTTTTCAAATGCAAAACTTGTATTTTCTACTTTGCCTCCACCTCCATTCTATGGTGTAACGTATACTGGTGAATTTGGGATTTGTTAGGAATTAAAGTAAGTAGCCTAGTATTACCATATATAGTATTATTTGTTACATTTAAATTCTGGGGGAAAAACATTTAAGGATTTTTTTTTTTCCAAATGGCCAGATGGGGAGAGTTGAGACAGTTCATGCTACAGGTTTTGTTCTTGTGGTTTACAAATATAAAATAGTTTAAAATTTTTTGTTAAAAATGTGGGCGTGTACCTGCATGAGGATTAAACTAATTTCTGATAGACCAGACCTGGGCATTTTACGGCCCGCGGGCCGCTTCCGGCCCTTTGGTTCATTCTGACCGGCCCGCATAAGGTTAATTAGAAATTACAAAATAAACGTATTTTCTAATTTTACCTCATGCATGGACTGAATGTGCATTGCTTTTATTTTGAAGTTGTGTTCAACAAAAACACAATGCGCGCGACATGAAATCCCACGAAGCCTAATCCCGTGATAACTACTTCCGTAATTTGTCCAGACCAACCACAAACTTGTACATCATCCTTCAAACGGTCCAGCCAATCACATAGTGTGACGTCACCAGCAGGCACCGGAGCCCGAGCCGATCTGTAGATCTGATACCTACACCGAATCGACGTTGTTGGGAGCAGATCACAAGAAGACTTTAGCCCCCAAAATGTCCGCAAAAAGAAGAAAGGTAGATGCCGAATGCAGGGCTTTCAATAAAACATGGACTGCTAAGTATTTATTTATCATTATTATAATATGATGTATCTTGCTTGATGTTTGGAGTAGAAAGACAATATTGTGATGTCTTTATTGTGTTTTGGGGTGAATGTGACTGAAAAAAAATGATACAAACATTCACATTTTGTTAACCATTATTTTGGGAAATTTGATTGAATAAATGACATTTTTGTAAGGCAACCTCGTTTTTTCCATACTCTTACCAGTCTTAGCAGCTTGTAAAAACAATGTTATTTATTGCTTTATATAAAGAAATACAATTAATATTATGCAGAATTTAGTTCAGCCTTTTGGTCCGGCCCTCCACAAAATTTTCTGTTTCTCATGTGGCCCCATGGAAAAAATAATTGCCCACCCCGTGATAGACTCTAGCGTAGGCCTATAATAGCCTAATGTCTGTAATGATCTGACACTAATGTCTGATTTATTAAATGTCAAGTCCGTTGCCCCATCAAAGTAAACACTGCTCAGTGCTGTCAGACACTAAATATGTGCTGTTATAAACTGTCAGCAGATACACTTGCAAGTTTTGATACCAATATCAATATCATAAAAATAAGCTGAAATACTTAGAAATTGCATATTTCAATGCCAGTTAAATTTTTTTTTATTTTGCTGTTGTCGATCAGTCACTGTGCAGCATCAGGATCTATCACTTCAGAAATTTACAAGCATTTTGAAGTTGGAAACTTGGGACCTATGTATCGCGCTTGTGGAGGATGGCTTCATATGGACAGCATAAAGATACACTTAGAAGATGGCTCTGGACACTTATAGGTTTTGCACAATGGTTCAGGATGACAACTGCATAATGACATTAGGACTGCAGTTGTCATGAACAGTTTTGCACTCAAGTCTCTATCAATGAACAGTTGATAACTTCAACAAAATAGACTTCATGCTAAAACTATAATGAATTTCCTGGTTACACAACTGTACTTTATGACTATATAGGACACAGTTATAGAAGCAAGTTATTTATAATCTACCTACCTGTTATCACCCAAATGAGGGTGGGTTCCCTTTTAACTCTGTTTCCTCTCAAGGTTTCTTCTTCGTGTGATCTGAGGGAGTTTTTCCTTGCCTCCACTGCCACAGGCTTGATCATCAAGGATAAATAAATTTATTAGCGATAAAATTAGTTCATATGTTGAAAGTCTTTATTTTTCTATAAAGTTGCTTTGTGACAATGTTTATTGTTAAAAGCGCTATACAAATAAACTGACTTGACTTTTTAACTCAGTTCAATTCAATTATATTTGTAATGTACTTTTAATAATAGATATTGTCACTGTCATGAGCCAGCCAGCAAGATCTAGGTCCTGATCCGATCATTTACTCCACTCCCTGGTTTTCCCTGAGCCTTCCCCACGCTGCGGCCAGCACACCTGTCTCTCATCAGCTCATCCACAGCTCTATATTATACTGCTCAGAGATTCACTCAGCACAGGATTGTCTTTACCTCAGGATATGTATTTCACCTTTTCTTCCCCTGTTTTGTATTCTGTTATTTTGCTACTTTGCTGTACGCTGTGGAATTACTTTGCTCTTTCTGTGGGATTACTTTTGCCTCTTGTTTTTGGGACATTTCTCCTGATGCAGAAGTGCTCTGAACTTTTGTTTTTGTGCTAAGATCTTTTTTTTTTCCCCCACTGTGGGGCTGTGTTCTGGATTTTATGTTTTGGGGTTTTTTTTGCTTCTGTGCTCGTCTGACACTTCATCTGTTCCAGTTTGTCACTAGTCTCTGTTTTTTCCTAATTCTCTGTTCCAGTATTTCTCCTGTCAGCTGTTCCCCTCCACCAGTCCTTCACGATCAAGATTAAAGACCAGCCTTCTTCACTCCAGTGCATGTGAGTCTGTTTTGGGTCTCGCCAGCACCTACTGCCATTTGGCTCGTGACACAACAGTCCCACCAAACAGGAATGGACATAGCAAACATGGATACAGTCAGAGCAGCTTTGCTCTATTTTGCAAGGCTCTATTTTGGGCTACCATCAGCAGGAGATTGCAGCTGTCCACCAGAGTATGACTGCCATCACAGAGAGATTGCAGAAACTCTCCTCTCAGATGGAGAGCCTTCAGAATTCTATCTCCAGTCAGCTGGCACCTGCACCTGCTAGCTCACCCATTGCTCCTACAGTCATTCCAATGCTGCTACCCCACCGAGAGCCATGCCTGCCTGCCCCACAACCTTACAATGGGGAGCCTGGGACCTGACGCCCATTCCTATTCCAGTGCTCTTTGTTGATGGAACTCCAGACCTCTGCTTTCCCTTCCAGAACCTCTAAAGTTGTCATCATGCTTCTGACTGGAAGGGCTCAGGAGTGGGGAACTGAGGTTTGGGATGCAGGGGGGCCCCTGTTGTTCGAGCTACAAGGAATTCTCAGAAGAGATGCAGAAGGTTTTTGATCAGTTGCCCAAGGGCAAGGAGGCAGCTAGATGACTAATGGGACTCAAGCAAGGCAGCCAGCTGGTTTATAACTATGCCACTGAGTTTCATACCTTGGCTGCAGCCATGTACTGAAATCCTAGTGCCCTGTACGATGCATTCTTTCATGGACTTAACAGCTCAATATTGGATGAGATCATCTCTCATGACCTTCCTGAGACTCTGGATGGCCTCATGGACCTTGCTGGTCAGGTGGATACCCGGCTATGCCAATGGAACCTGAGAAGGAGCCTCAGATTTGACCCCAAGGTCACTCTTTTCCTCGTCTGAGGCTGCTGCGTCCCCTGAACCGGCACCCATGCAGTTAGGTAGAACCTATGTCATCCCCCAAGGAAAGAAGGTGCTATCATGAGACCAGGTCCTGCTTTTACTGAGGCAAACCCAGACATTTCATCCCTCATTGCCCGTTGAAAGGGCCTGCCCACCAGTAGCAGCAGGGATACGGGTGGGTGTATTGACACAGCTTTCCCCTGACAAGAGGCCAGTGCTTCCCACTAAGATCATCTTTCAGAACAAGAGTCACTCAATTAAGGCCTTCACCGACTCTGGAGCAGACCAAAGTTTCATCAGGACCTCTTTTGCTGAGGAGCTAGGGGTCAGCCTGCAAAAGTTAGACCACCCCCTAACCACCAGGGCACTCAATGGCATCAAACTCAGTCCTGTCTCCCATGTCACAGAGCTGCTCACCCTCAAGGTCTTGGGGAACTACATGGAATCTATCTTGTTCTTCACCATGAATAACTCTCATGAGTCAATTGTTCTTGGTCTTCCTTGGGTGCGTCTACATAATCCACATCTGAACTGGAGTTATGTTACAGTCCTTTCTTGGAGCACCCACTGTTTGGCCACCTGCCTGTCTTCTGCAAAGACTCACCTCACCTTCCAAGTCGCCAGTCCTGACGAGTTCATTGACCTTTCCAATCCAGGGACCTTTCTGTCCCTGCAGAATACTGGGACCTCAGTCAAGTGTTCAGTCAGGCCTGGGCCATCTCTCTCTCTCCACATCAACCTTATGATTATGCTACTGATCTTCTTTCTGGTACTACTCCCCCCAGGGGTCACATTTATTCCCTCTCACCCCCTAAGAAAGAGGCCATGGATAAGTATATTTCAGAGTCTCTTGCAGCTGGCATCATTCATGCCTCATTGTCTCTGGTGGTAGCTGGTTTCTTTTTTGTGGCCAAGAAGGACAAGTCTCTCAGGCCTTGCATCGACTACCAAGGCTTAAATGAGATCACCATCAAAAACTGCTAACCTCTACCTTTCATGCCCATGGCTTTCGAGCTGCTGCAAGTGGCCCAATTCTTCTCCAAGCTGGATCTCAGCAATGCCTATTATCTGGTGTGCATTAGGGAGGGGGATGGATGGAAGACAGTCTTCAATATGCCCACTGGGCACTACAAATATTTGGTCTTACCATTTGGGCTCACTAATGCACTAGCAGTCTTCCAAGCACTGGTCTACGATGTCTTGTGAGATTTCATAAACCAGTTGGTCTTTGTTTACCTCAGTGACATCTTGATCTTTTCTCTCATACTCAAGATCCACTGGTCCCATGCCAGACAGGTTCTGCAGTGGCTACTAGGGAATCAACTTTTCACTAAGGCTGAGAAATGTGAATTCCATAAGTGTACAATCTCATTTCTGGGTTTCATTATCTCCCCAGGTAAGGTCCATGTGTACCCGGATAAGGTCAAGGCAGTCTCAGACTGGCCCACCCCCTCCTCTCAGAGGGAACTGCAACACTTCTTGGGGTTTGCTAACTTTTATCGAAGGTTTATCAGGAATTATAGCTCCATTGCTGCTTCTCTGACTGAACTCATATCCTCAAAACACCCCTTTTACTAGAACAACTGTGCAGAGAATGCATTCACATCTGTCAAGACCAAGTTTTCCACAGCATCTGTCCTTACCATCCTGGACCCTGTAGCTCAATTTATGCTTGAGATGGATGCCTTGGACACAGGGGTAGGAGCAGTCCTGTCCCAGAGATCATCTAAGGATGGAAGATGCACCCCTGTGCATTTTTCTCACACTGCTTGACTCCAGCTGAGTGCACCTATAGCATAGGTGATCGGGAACTGTTGGCCATCAAAGTGGCTCTGGAGAAGTGGAGACATTGGTTAGAGGGGACAAAGACTCCTTTCGTCATATGGACTGACCATAAGAACTTTGAGTACATTAAATCAAATCTGCCAAGTGACTTAACTTGCGTCAAGCCAGGTGGTCCTTATTCTTTTAATGCTTTTTGCTTTCCTTCAGGCTAGGCTCTAAGAGTGCCAAGCCAGATGCCCTCTCTAGACAGTTCTCACCTGACTCTCAGCAAGATGTCACAGAATCTATCCTTCCCACCCACTGCCTTGTGGCTGTTGCCCGGTTTGGCATCAAGAAGGTTGTCCAGGAGGCTCTGGCCAGTGATCCAGGTCCAGGTAACGGACCACCTAATGCTCTGTTTGTGCCCCTTTGTGTACATTCCCAAGTGCTTCAGTGGGGGCACAGTTCTTTTCTTGCTTTTCACCCTGGGGTGGCCTGAACCCTCTTCATTATCAGGCAATGCTTCTGAAGCAAGACTGGCAACCAGCCCATGGCCAGACTATTAAGACTGCTACTTGTACCTCATCGTCCCTGGTTCCACATTGCCATGGATTTTATCACCAGTCTCCCCAGTGACAAAGGTAACACCTGTATCCTGACTATTGTTGATCATTTCTCTAAAGCTGAGAATTTTGTCCTTCTCCCCAAGCTGCCATCTGCTAAAGAAACTGCTGAACTCCTTATTAACCATGTTTTCAGGATTCACGGGCTGCCACTGGACATCATGTCTGACAGAGGTCCTCCGTTTTCTGCTCACTTTTGGAAGGAGTTCTGTAAACTCATTGAAGCCACCCCTAGCCTCTCCTCAGATTACCACCCTCAGACTAATGGTCAGACTGAGCACACTAATCAGAGATTAGAGGTCACCCTACAATGCTTGACTTCAGGCAACGCATCTTCCTGGAGCCAGGCCCTGCCTTGGATTGAGTATGCACACAATAGCCTCCCATCATCCTCTACTGGATTGACCCCATTCCAGTGTTGTCTTGGGTGCCAGCCACCTCTCTTTTTCAAGCAAGAGGAGGAAGCATCTGTCCCTTCTGCCCAAATCTTTATCCAATGCTGTCGCAGGGTGTGGGCCCATGCCAGGCATCGTCTGCTACACTCCAGCCAATTATATAAGAGGAAGGCAGACTGATGCCACATACCAGCCCCAGTCTACTGTCCCAGACAGTGGGTTATGTTATCCACCACCAACCTTGCCCTTCAAACCCCCACCCATGTTTTTTGGCCCTTTTCATATTTCTAAAGTTATAACCTCCCCTTTATCTCCAAGATCCTAGAAAAAGCTGTCACACAGCAGTTATGCTCATATTTACATAGGACTAACATCCATGAAATGTATCAGTCAAGATTTAGACCTCATCATAACACAGAGACAGCACTGGTTAAAGTAGTAAATGACCACCTGTTGGCATTTGATCAGGGTTGTGTCTCCCTGCTTGTATTGCTTGACCTTAGTGCAGATTTTGACACCACTGATCATTCCATTCTCCTGGATATTCTCCATTCTCCTGATCAGCTCATCCATGGCTTATATTATATTACTTGGAGAGTCACTTGGTGCAGGATTGTCTTCACCTCAGGATATGTATTTCACCTTTTCTTCCCCTGCTTTGTATTCTATTATTTTGCTACTTTGCAGTGCACTGTGGAATTACTTTGCTCTTTCTGTGGGATTACTTTTGCCTCTTGTTTTTGGGACTGTGAGCACATTTATCCTGACATGGAAGCACTCTGAACTTTTAAACTTTTGTTTTTGTGCTGAGAGCTCTTTTCCCACTGAGGGTCTGCATTCTGGACTTTGTTACTTTTTTTTTTTGCTTCCACTCTCATCTGACACTTTGTCTCTTCCAGTTTTTCACTAGTCTCCATTTTCCCCTAATTCTCTGTCCCGGTATTTCTCCTGTTGGCTGCTCCCCTCCTCCAGTCCTTCACGATCAAGATTAAAGACCAGCCTTCTTCACTCCAGTGCATGTGAGTCTGCTTTTGGGTCTAGCCAGCACCTACTGCCATTTGGCTCATGACAGTCACAAAACAGCTGGATGTACATTTAGATGCCTAAATGAACAAGTCAGAGGCCACAGTGGGTACAAAATTCACTGAGACAGCATGAGGAAGAAACCTTTCAGAGGAACCTGACTCAAAAATAGTGGGCTTATAAATCATTACAGTATCCAGGAGAAGACGAGAAAAGACAAGCAGTTTTAAGAATGTTGAACGGATGTTCATATTGTGAGTGGGATGAGCACAGGACAGTCTTTCTGGTTATAGCATAGGGTGACCATATTTTGATTTCCAAAAAAGAGGACACTCGGCCCGGCCTCGAGACACAAATTCAGATAGGCTTCTCAGAGGTTAATGAACATGCTTTATTATGCCTCAATGGTACAAAAATAACTTCTGTAATAAAATAAAATAAAATCTGTAACAACCTGTAACAAAATGATAGACCTCTTTTCAAATAAATAAATAAATAAATAAATAAATAAATAAATAATGTTTTAAATATGACCTCTTCTGTGTTAGAAAATCCAGCTTCAACAAAATATCTCTTAATACCTTTTCAATGTAATAAGATAAATAATAAAACAGTCTCACAAAGATACTAACTCAACAAACAAAAAGGATCTATACTTTTAATCTTTAGTTGTCTTCTTCATCATGTTTTTCTTCTTCATCCTCCTTGTCTGCCCATCCATATTTTGCTGTAGAGCTGATCTTTCCCAGCAGTTTTTGGTTGCTCAACAAATAAGCATAAAAGTCTTTGCAAGAAGTGTCTTTGAAATTTTATTGCACTAATAGAATCCCCTTCAGTGACTCAACAGACAGCTGGTTCCTCTCCTTGGTCCACTGGCTCTGCATCAGTGAGAAAACCCTCTCAACATTTGCATTGTGAGAGGGAAGTGCAAAGACAAACTGTGCAATCTTCAGTAGCTCTGAGTAACATGCAATGCTTTTTGCCTTCTCAAAATATTTGGTCCACTTCTGGTGCACCTGCAGGCCACTGAACTCCTCATCACTGTTGCACCTTTCTGTGAATTTCTTCAGATTGGTGACCTGGTCAAAACAACTGGCACCCCCTTCTCTCCTAGGTACTTGACGCAGGCCTCCACATCATTCCAGTTTGGTGGCTCACTCAGATCCATCCACATGAATGTTGAGAACTCTTCCATGGGAGTCATCCACTTCTGCAGATACTCCAGACATGCACTGTACAGGCCTTGCACATCAGCACAGAACAGGTCACAGCCCTTACCAAGTCCATCTTTGCACTTTTGTGCCAGTAGTCCCTTAACTTTAAGGGACATGAAGTTGTTGCTCTTGCATTGAAGAAGAATGGTGTGGATATTGTTCAATATTTTCTTCACCTCCATAATGGACATGTTCTCCTGTTCCATTTCTTGAATGTGGGTGTGGAACACAAGTGCATGTGCCAGAGGTAGATCTCAACAAAGTCATTTTCAAAAATGACTTCTTGAGTACTATGGGTGGCTTTTGCTGAGACAGAAAATATGCCTTTAAAGCTGGAAACATCTGTATCATCCTCTCAATGCTTAGGAACAATGACAGCCATCTTGTCTTGCTGTGAGAGAGCATCCTTCTGTAATCAATCTCAACAAAATCACAGTACTCCTTCAGGCTCTCAGTGCGCGCAGTGTAGATGTGGAAGTACTGGTAGATTTTGAACATGATATTCTCAAGGTCAACATCTATTGTGTCTGCCCCATGATGAACGCAATTATTCAATATGTGTGCTGGGCAACCCACACCAATCAGAGTTTTGTTCTGCAGCAACCTCTTCAAATTTGCAAACACATTCTTTCCCGCTTCATCACATCGGATTCCTCCAAAATTTGTGTTGTAATTGTCGCCAGTAAATGCAATACATTTTTCAGACAAATTGTTTTTTGCCAGTGTTTCAGTGAGATATTGTGCAATGGTTTCTGCTGTCCCATTAGGTGTGTCTTTAACCTCAATCAATTTTGTTTGCACACCACCCTTCTTCCAGTCAAACTACTGGATTATGATTGGGAATATATTCACTGCTACATGGTTACTCCCATCTGTAGAAACACCACGGTACTGGATTTCTTTGAGTGCTTCATGAGCGACTTCAACAGAGTGGGGTGCTATAACACCATTGACAATGGCACTACTAAACCTTTTAGCGATGTCAGAGTCTGGAAATGCCTTTTTTAGCAAGTACTGGTGCAATCCATGGACCTGTAGCTGTTGTGCTGTTTCACAGTATGAAATGCCATCGCACCTTACACTGCATTTACAACATCCTCTGTTTTCCCAGGTCTAACAAAGTAGAACTCAGTCAACTTTGCAGAAGAACTCTCACCTCGCACAGCTTTTTTATGTTTTTCGGTGTCCATGTGAGCTTTGAGATCTCCAACACCTTTATTAGACACTGAAACATATATGTGCCAGTTTTGCACATGGTGCACTCAGCCTCCCACTTGTCCCGACCGGGACGGTATGTGGGAAATTTTTTTTGCAGTTCATCTGTGAAGCTGCACTTTTACTTCAGCATTTTGTGTGCAATGCTGCTCCACTGTCTGCTCTGTTCCCTCTGTGTGTGTGCATCACAGAGCCACCCACAAGGCAGCCTCTCGGGAATTACGTCACGCAACAAAGTACCGTAGTATTCTGTGCAAAGCGCCAGTCAATTTAAGTACACGCTTAATGGTCCCATGAAAAACAGTGAAAACTGGACATTTTCATGAATTTATAAACTCCCCTCCCCACCACCCCCCGGACGCCCTGGACAGGACATAAAAAGTGGACATGTCCGGGCAAAAGAGGACGTTTGGTCACCCCATTATAGCAGCAGTTGTTAAGTACCAGTCTACAGGGTCGAGGTGAGATTATTCCCTGAATCAAAGGTGAGACTTAAGAATGAACTGTATGTTATGAGTTTGAATATCAGGTGACAAGTTCAGCAGGTTATTCTGTAGCTGGTGTCATCAAATCGTAATGCATGTGCTCTTTTTAATTTGGAGCAAGATTTCTGCACAGGAAAGACAGTAATCATAAAACCTGAGGCACATACCAGCAGCTAAAGCTTTCAGAATGTATCACAGATCAGTTCTGTGTACTGCTATGAAAAGGGGGAGTGAAGAAGAGAGAGAGAGAGAGAGAGAGAGAGAGAGAGAGATCTCCAGCAGTTTCAGACAACTGGGGTCTAGAATAACCATCACCTCCTGATCAGTGGAGTGCGTGCACACACACCCCTCTTTTACTCCACACAATAACAAGGCACACATATTAAGCTCCTCCTCCCATTATTCTTACCAAGCCCCCTGGGGATTCCCCATACAGAGGCTATCTACTGTAATTCACAGTTTCTGCTGGTCAATGTTGTCTTGTCATTCTGTCTGATAGGAGAAGCTTCAGAACAGGGAACAGAACCTGTCTTCTTCCCTCCCTCTTTTTTGTATGTCAGCAGTTGTTTCTCCTACAGGTCTGATTTATTTGAAACAAAATCTACTTTGCTCTTACTATACACTGGGTCAGATGGTAGCAGTTTGTGATGCACCACTTGCTATGTGCAATTTCAATATTTTAGTGCAGTATAGCATGGTAGTGATTCCACATTTTGTCACAATTTCCATTGCCAAGTAACAGACCTGGCTGTTTTCTATTATTGCCTGGGTAGTAATAGTACCGAACATGGACAATAGATTGGGGTTATTACAGGGGTGAGATTCAAATTGAATTTTTAAGAGCAATCCAGACATTCTGTAAATGCTGGAATACTTGCATTGACCAAAGTGGAGTTTATATAGAAAAATGGTATATATTGAGGTACCTCTATGCCCTATGCATATGCCACATGCAAAGGAGGGAACCAAAACAGTGGTGAAAATATACAGAAGTGAAGATGTGTCTTTGTTGTCAATTGTTGTTGTGTTTTTTTTGTTGTTTTTTTTTGGGGGGGGGGGGTCATTTAAAATAGATACCTGCTATATTTGACATTACAGCCAGGTCTAGCTCAATCAAACAGACAAGACAGGGTACTCATTCATTATAGCTGCGGTCCAATATCTGTATCAATCTGGCACGAATTTAAGGGGGGACACACCCAGCACACACCCCATCCAAAAAAAAAAAAGCTTTAGTAGCAGATCCCTGCTGTTTTTTTATTTAATTAATAAGGTTTAAAAAATAAACAAACTAAATGATTGTGAGATTGAGCTGAAGAGTTTATGGTATAAATTTATATTTAACAGTGGTCCGAGCTTAGGTTTTTTCACTCGTGACACGAATGCAGTGAAAAGTGAGCTGGGTGAGTCCTGTTGGATTTTAACAGGGCGTGGGAATGTCGTGCATCAACATAATAACATTCTGTATTCCCAGAATGCACTGTAGACTACATGTAAATGGTGTGCACCATCATTTTATGTTTATGGTGTCGTTAACATGCATTTTCACAAGCCAAAACAATAAGATGCTGCAGCAGGCTTACTGCGTACACACACGTTGGCTGTCTGGCTACTGTTCGTATTTATTAATAGGGTATTCCTGTACGTATTATACCCTGTATGTACATGGGACATGTGCCATTTTGGGGGTGAGCCTCACTTTGATTTTTTACAAAAGCAGCTGGATAGGTCTGTGAGAGATGTTGACTTTTGCAATGGCTCTGAAGAAAATCTGCTTGAAATCCCCTGAATATTGGGAACTAAGACTTGTTCACATGCAACTCACACAATCATTGGATAGTTATCTCAGTCTATTAGACTCAGGAGCTCAGACTGTAGTTATTGACTTTGTATTATAGACATGAAACTCTTGCAGTCTTTGTTGATAGTTATCTTGGTATTAAGCTCTGTCTTAAGTGGACACTTACATTACCTCAGTTTATCTGGGTATATTCACTGTCTTATATTACATTGAATGTCCTGAGCAGGAGCTCAGATTGCAGTTGCTAAAATAGTAATAATTTTTAATCTAAGGTGTTTTGTGGTCAGCGTCCTACACTGTAGTGTGTCATGTATGCATTATATGACAATGCAACTTTCATAATTATTACCATATATCAGTTGTAATTATGTTCTACGCATATACAGTGGTGCTTGAAAGTTTGTGAACCCTTTAGAATTTTCTATATTTCGGCATAAATATGACCTAAAACATCATCAGATTTTCACACAAGTCCTAAAAGTAGATAAAGAGAACCCAGTTAAACAAATGAGACAAAAATATTATACTTGGTCATTTATTTATTGAGGAAAATGATACAATATTACATATCTGTGAGTGGCAAAAGTATGTGAACCTCTAGGATTAGCAGTTCATTTGAAGGTGAAATTAGAGTCAGGTGTTTTCAATCAATGGGATGACAATCAGGTGTGAGTGGGCACCCTGTTTTATTTAAAGAACAGGGATCTATCAAAGTCTGACCTTCACAACACATGTTTGTGGAAGTGTATCATGGCACGAACAAAGGAGATTTCTGAGGACCTCAGAAAAAGCGTTGTTGATGCTCATCAGGCTGGAAAAGGTTACAAAACCATCTCTAAAGAGTTTGGACTCCACCAATCCACAGTCAGGCAGAATGTGTACAAATGGAGGAAATTCAAGACCATTGTTATCCTCCCCAGGAGTGGTCGACCAACAAAGATCACTCCAAGAGCAAGGCGTGTAATAGTTGGCAAGGTCACAAAGGACCCCAGGGTAACTTCTAAGCAACTGAAGGCCTCTCTCACATTGGCTAATGTTAATGTTCATGAGTCCACCATCAGGAGAACACTGAACAACAATGGTTTGCATGGCAGGGTTGCAAGGAGAAAGCCACTGCTCTTCAAAAGAACATTGCTGCTCATCTGCAGTTTGCTAAAGATCACGTGGACAAGCCAGAAGGCTATTGGAAAAATGTCTTGTGGACGGATGAGACCAAAATAGAACTTTTTGGTTTAAATGAGAAGTGTTATGTTTGGAGAAAGGAAGACACTGCATTCCAGCATAAGAACCCTATCCCATCTGTGAAACATGGTGGTGGTAGTATCATGGTTTGGGCCTGTTTTGCTGCATCTGGGCCAGGACGGCTTGCCATCATTGATGGAACAATTAATTCTGAATTATACCAGCGAATTCTAAAGGAAAATGTCACAACATCTGTCCATGAACTGAATCTCAAGAGAAGGTGGGTCATGCAGCAAGACAACGACCCTAAGCACACAAGTCGTTCTACCAAAGAATGGTTAAAGAAGAATAAAGTTAATGTTTTGGAATGGCCAAGTCAATGTCCTGACCTTAATCCAATGGAAATGTTGTGGAAGGACCTGAAGCGAGCAGTTCATGTGAGGAAACCCACCAACATCCCAGAGTTGAAGCTGTTCTGTACGGAGGAATGGGCTAAAATTCCTCCAAGCCAGTGTGCAGGACTGATCAACAATTACCGGAAACGTTTAGTTGCAGGGGCGGCACGGTGGTGTAGTGGTTAGCGCTGTCGCCTCACAGCAAGAAGGTCCTGGGTTCGAGCCCCGGGGCTGGCGAGGGCCTTTCTGTGTGGAGTTTGCATGTTCTCCCCGTGTCCGCGTGGGTTTCCTCCGGGTGCTCCGGTTTCCCCCACAGTCCAAAGACATGCAGGTTAGGTTAACTGGTGACTCTAAATTGACCGTAGGTGTGAATGTGAGTGTGAATGGTTGTCTGTGTCTATGTGTCAGCCCTGTGATGACCTGGCGACTTGTCCAGGGTGTACCCTGCCTTTCGCCCGTAGTCAGCTGGGATAGGCTCCAGCTTGCCTGCGACCCTGTAGAACAGGATAAAGTGGCTAGAGATAATGTGATGTGATGTGATGTTTAGTTGCAGTTATTGCTGCACAAGGGGGTCACACCAGATACTGAAAGCAAAGGTTCACATACTTTTGCCACTCACAGATATGTAATATTGGATCATTTTCCTTAATAAATAAATGACCAAGTATAATATTTTTGTCTCATTTGTTTAACTGGGTTCTCTTTATCGACTTTTAGGACTTGTGTGAAAATCTGATGATGTTTTAGGTCATATTTATGCCGAAATATAGAAAATTCTAAAGGATTCACAAACTTTCAAGCACCACTGTACCTATGCCTGGTTGGAGTCTCATCACATCGCTCCTGTGGAGGATGGCCCCATATGGACAGTTGAAAGTCATACTTGGAAGACGCTCTGGACACTTACAGTAATGCTTTTATGGCTGAGGACTACAGTTGACTTGCTAACTTTAGAACTGCAGTTGTCATGAACAGTTTTTCATTCAAGTTTCCATCAATGAAGAGATATAACATAAACGAAACTGACTTCATGTTAAAACTGTTAATGTTATAGTCATGTTGTCTGTTGTTGCCCAAATGAGGATGGGTTCCCTTTTGAGTCTGGTTCCTCTTGAGGTTTCTTCCTCATGTCTGAGGGAGTTTTTCCTTGCCACTGTCGCCACAGGCTTGCTCATTGGGGATAGCTTAGGGATAAAATTAGCTCATGTTTTAAGTCATTCAAATTCTGTAAAGCTGCTTTGCGGCAATGTTTATTGTTAAAAGCGCTATACAAATAGACTTGACTTGATATACCTGCAACTCTGACAATATAATTTTCAGTGATTAATAAAATGGTTTTGAAAGTTCCTACTTCTAAAACATATTTTTGATCTGGTAGTTTTCTTGAAGAAATTTCATTTACAACATGTCTCAGAAAGCTCAAAATGCACCTCCGGGCATCTAAAAACTGCAGAACTTCCAGGGGCCTCTGGTGACCCCCAGACCCCTGGCCTTACTGGGTTGATGCCCCCCCCTCCCATTTTCCTGGATCCGCCCCTGCCAATTGTGAGAGTTAAAATGTTGTCATAAAAGCTTCTAAAGCATGAGACTTTGTGGCACCCTGTGATCTAAGCTGTCAACTTTTTATGACATAGAGAAGAGTCAAGATGGAGAAAGCTGAAAAGAAACTGTCAAGGGCATAGAACATGAAAAGAAAAAGGGAAAAGGAAAAAGCATGTGAAAGAATGAGAAGAAAATTGTCTATGTGGATGAAAGACTACAGGTAGAATGTAAAGTATCTCTTCAGTGAAAACCTTGAGAGTGAAGGCTCACTGATTCGCATAAGGCACAAAGGCTAGCCCATATGGTCCAATCCCACAGAAAGGCTACTACAGCACAAACTGCTGAAAGAGTTAATGCTGGCTAAAACAGAAAGGTTTCAGAATTAACTTTCTCAGCAGTTTGTGCAACAGTAGCTCTTCTGTGGGATTGGACCATATGGGCTAGCCTTCATGCCCCATGCAAATCAGTGAGCCTTGGCCACCCATGACCCTGTCACTGGTTCACTGGTTGTTCTTCTTTGGACCACTTTTGGTCGATACTAACCACTTGAACATCCCACAAGATGTACCATTTTAGAGATGCTCAGACCCAGTCATGTAGCCATCACAATTTAGCCCTTGTCAAAGTCGCTCAGATCCTTACGCTTGCCCATTTTTCCTGCTTCCAACACATCAACTTTGAGAACTGACTGTTCTCTTGCTGCCTAATATATCCCACCCCTTGACAGGTGCCATTGTAATGAGATAATGTTATCCACTTCACCTGTCAGTGGTCATAATGTTATGGCTGATTGGTGTAGTGTAGTTCATGAGCTGCAAGCCCCTCCAAAGACTTTCAAGGGTACTTGTCCTTCTAGAACTCATGGTCTGGTGGAAAAATGCAATTAGTAACACACAAAAGCCTCAAATTCTTAGGTACTAAGAGAGGAATGATCTTACTTGTTAGAATACTACAGCAACATGGTAATGTCTTCATCTTCCCCATAATTATTTGCTATTTTAAATGTGATACATGAAACGAAAGTGTAAATCCCTTCAATTTCATTGAAGGAACAAATGTTTAGTGGAACTAACCACATTTTCACTCTCCAGTTAACACATCACTTCACAATTTAAGATACAGCTTCAGAAAAAAAGAGAAGCAGGTGAGGGAATGACTGTTTATAGCTGCTATAAAATAACTTACTTGTTCTGCAAATGTTCCATGACATTAAATGGATCTTTAATTAATTAAAAAAACCCACACACACAATCTTTGGCACATTGCTGTGCTGTAGAAATGAGCCGTCACTTTGGACAAATTCTTCTTATCACAGCAGGTGACCCTTAATGCTTACAGTAGTCATGTTTGATACACAGTACCTTGGTGAAACTGCCATGCAACTTCAGAGATTCGTCCTGATTCTGCCATCACTAATATTCAAATCAACAAATCATCAAATAATGAACACCACCCAATATGGCAAAAAACAGTAATGTTTCCTAAGTAGTGATTCATCTGGAATGTGGTTTAAATCAAAACAACATGGATGAGAATAATAAATGCTGTATTACATTGAGCAATAATCTTTGCGATTGTTTTGCTACGTGGTGAGTTGCATGGTTAATACAGAGGGAGTGAAGGGGCAGATGTAGAATCCCAGCTGTGGGAATAGCAACTGGCTGGAGTTCATCTGTGTATGTGTGTTTTTGGAAACAAGTTGTAAACTGGAGCATAAAGCTACAGTGACAGAGCTGAAAAATAGATGTAGTTGTCACACTGAATTAGAGAGACGCAGTGTGTGTGTGTGTGTGTGTGTGAGAGAGAGAGAGAGAGAGAGAGAGAGAGAGAGAGAGAGAGAGATACACACTCATACTGGCTGTTAGCAATTTGCATCTTTAGCACAACAGAAGCTTGTTTTCTACTTTCTGTATATTTAGTTTAGTTTTAAACTGTCTTGATTAGTTTATTTTTAGACTGACATATAATGTGCATTCTGTGTTTTATTTTTATGCTTTTATTATTATATACAAGAATTATATTTAAACCAGTGTCAGCACTGGCGTGCAGTTAGCTAGCTTTTACCTCACAACCTGACAACTCACTGCCTTAGAGCTAACTAGCATATGCACAAGCGACTGTAAAAAGCATAATAAGGTGTCCTCGTTTCTTGAACATGTCCCTTTTCACTGAGGCCTAAAAAGAACAACAAAAAAACTGGTAGGGATTTTTTAAAAATACCTTGGGTGGATGCCCACCCAGACTGCTCAGCAGAGACGCATGCACTGGCTTGGACACGTTGTGCATATGGGCGATGGCCAGATCCCAAAAGAGCTCCTGTGTGGCGAACTGGCACAGGGAAAATGGCCCATAGGCTGACCTCAGCTGCAATACAAAGATGTTTGCAAAAGAGACTTGAAGGCCTTGAACATCGACCAGACTGACAGACCCTCCTCAGTCTTCATCTGCCAACTGTGCCGGAAGGACTGCCATTCCCGCATCGGACTCATTAGTCACACCCGATGTTGTTCCTGACCCTGATTGACAACCAGGGTGCAGACCCATAGTCTCCCAAGACTGAAGGATGCCTACTACTACATGCATGCAAATATCTTATCTCTGTTTATACCACAGCATTGTACAATTCTCAAATATGATTGGCCTGAAGGTGTTTATTAAAGGCAAACCATTTTATATTATTAAATTATTTATATTAATGCGCTAGTTCTAATGCTTCATAATTTCTAGAGCTTCTAACGTTTCTCACAGCTCACTCACAGGACTTGTACTGTCTTATAGCAGAGCTCCCCATGTCTGAAGCATGTGGTGCAGAGCGCCATACTTAAGAAAATATGGTAATGCATTAACCTGATTTTTTTTATGGTTTTTGTGACCATACAATGTCTGTACATCTGTGCATATGAATGACGTACGTGTATCACCACGGGGAACCCTATCAGAAGTGCAAGGCACCATATCTCATAAACCAGACAACAAAATTTGTATCTTTATTTACACAAGCTAGATTGGCTTTCATGCAGCACTTATTTGTAATTTGGTTTTTAAAAAATAACATAAGATTATTTACTAACAGATTTTATGGAAACTTTTCATGACAGTTCATAGAAAACTAGTTAAAACAGTTTTATTAGTCCACTAGCTTGTTGGACAATTGAAAGTTTCTGTCATGTAAAGGTGATAGACGGCTGTAAGTGCAGGGAAAGTTTTATTGAAAGCAGGCTAGCAAACTGATCCAAAATGTAGACAAAGGCAGAGTTGAAAAACAGGCAGTGGTCGAGTGAGGCATAAACAGGATATCAGAGGTAATACAATACTCAATATTCAAAACCATAAACAGGGTCAAAACCAGAAAAATAGAAGGTTTGGTAACATCAGAGGCAAGGTTTTTTTGTTTTGTTTTTTTCTCTCCGTGCTTCCACGGAAGGCGGTCGCATTCTCTGCTCTCCCTCTCCTTCCTTTTTTCCCTGCTTGTGCTTCTTTGTCTTGTCTCGTCTGCTGTACTTTTTGAAGAGACTGTCCCCGCATTACTTTCCAAACTAAAAAAAGCATGGAATTGATAAACTGGTCTCCTAATGAAATTGACACAGTTTTCTCAACAAGAAGCCTGGGTTCGGGGGAACCCGCCTGTCCTGCCGGAACGTTTGCGGCTGGTTACGCGATGGACGCGTGGGAGCGGTGGCGAGTCGTGTGCCTGGCGATTCTTTCTGTGGAGGACACTGAAGATATCTACCTATTCGGAACCATGATTACAGGACTTTTGCTGATTGGATTAGGCATTGCCCTGGTATATCGAGGAAATCAGACAACGGTGACAGCTGTTCAAAGCCCCACAAAGCTGCCCGATATGATTAGAGCAGTGGGCAAAGCTGTCAGCACTCAGACTGTGGATATTCAGAACTTGAACCACAATATGGTTGTTATCTTGGAGAAGCTTTCGGCTTTGCAAGGAATAAGTTTTTCGGAGACCAATTTGAACAGAATGGACGGAATGGACAGATATGGACGAGCGGTATGGACGTGCAAAGACTGCATCTGGAAAGACCAAACAATTCATATCTTATTGACATTCGGCTCCCTGAGACAGCACCGGCCTTGGTTAAGGCCATTGCTGAGGCAACATTTCCCCCTGAAGGTCACTGCTGGGAGACGCTCTTGCATTCCTCGCATTCCTTCTCCAACTTTCCGCGGTCACCATTTTCATCCCCAGTGTGACAAGCGGGTGCGTGACCAGCGCCTTCATGGCTGCAGGAGCGGACGGCTGCTTGCTTGTGCTGGGTTACCTCTACCTCCTCCCCCCCTACCCCCCCACCCCTGATTGCCCCCTCCTTTCCCCCCCTCAAGTCCCGTGTTTAAAGTGTACTTGTGCTATTGTGTGCTTATGTGCAAAGGTTTTTTAAATGTTCCCACACTGTACTCCTGACAGGAGCATAGTGGGGGGGGGTGTTCTTTTTTTCCTTATCTCTCCACATGTTGTGTTTCCTTTTCTTTTATCCCTGTCTTCCTATCCTGTTCCCCCTCTGTAAGGACAGGTTGATGGTCAATTTCACTGGCAACAGTGACAATAAAGGGTTCATTAATTCATTCATTCATATACTTCAACTTCTGTGTGTTACTAAGACTCCTTATATGTATGTGCTGTGATTGAGCTCTAATCAGGAACAGGTGCATGGTAATTAATCTTAATAGTGCTGCACGCTGCAAGCACCAATGCATGTGGACATGACAGCTGTAACCAAACAGCTGTTGGACATATCAAGCTTGATATTCGATGGTAACTATATAGTAATGATGTAAAGTGAAAGTGTGGGTTCACTGCTGTCAACCAGGCACACAGCAGAGTCACACCATAATAAATGTCATGGCATTGTTTCTGGTGCATGGTATGCGGTGTCAAAGAAAGAAATAACTTTCTTGTAATAACAGTATTTGTAACTGTGGTGCATTTCTCATGAGAGGTTGTATTCAGTCATGTGACTTTTGCTTGTGAGTTTACTTCCGGTGAATGAAGGGGTGGTCAGACAAATCAATTTGCCTGCCTTTATGCAAAGAAGGATTTTACCTATGAGTTGGAAAATTATCCATCTGTTGAGTTCCCCGACATCTCAAACTACTGGGTGCTGCACACATCATTCTACACAGACAAAAAGATGAAAGCCTGGAAGATCATGGAGGTGTACAACTTTTTTTTTATATGTGGCTGGGTTAAAGATCTGGGGATCAAAACACTTGACAAGAAATCTTTTATCATTGATGCCTGGGCAAGTAGGCATTTTTGGTCTTTTGTATGTGTCTTTGCGCTGGTTGCTAGGATACTAAAAGTTTTAGCATTGGGTGTAAACAAACCACAGCTGCTTGATTCTCAATCCTCCCTGCTCTTCTCTTCTGGGTAAATCATTCAGAAAGATCCACAGAAGCCCCTTTAAAGACCGGGTATTGGTGAAACAGGACAGAGAAGTTATCATAGCTCACTGTAACTGCATGACTGGCTAAGCAGTTTAGTACTGTTCACTCATGAGCTCTGCTTTTGTGTTTACGTGCATCATCTGATTATCTTTGGGACTCTTACATATCCAGGGTATCTGCACATTTTTCAAGTACAAATTTAAAGACTTTTAAGACCTTTTCAAGACCTCTAAATGGAAAAATTAAGACTGTACCGTGGCAAAGAAAATGATAAATACGACAACTTAAAACTGTTTTCTGCAATAGATTTTTTTTTTACTAACTTTAAGAAGAATGCACACAATTGGTGAACAACAGGGTGCATCAATGGTAACTGTTAGACATGCAAACAGCTGAAGCAAAGTCATGTGTTTTGGGCCTGCAGAACTACTGTAGCAGCAAGGATAAGACTGGTGTTTACTGGAGAAAACACCATGAATCATTTCAAAAACGAAAACAATAAACGGCAAGTACAACCAGCTGAACAACCTTAGCTGGCATTATTTCAATCCCCAAAGATTATCTTTGATGTGTGATTTTGTGTCCGACAGCAAAATCAGTCTGAGTGTCGTACAGTATACAGCTGGCTGAGGAAGTTCTCGAGTATCTTCTGCATTATAGCAGGTAACAGCATAAACCTGTTTATGCAGTCATACAATCAGAGCATTACATTAAACACAGAAAAACGACTGTCACCTTTCATAACCATTATCAATATTAATCAATGTGTTGTAATAACTGTAATTATCATCAGTGCAATTGTTATATCAATGTTCATTATTCAAAAATAATCATTAATTATCTATAATCCATGAATAATTTTGCATTACTACTAATAATAATAACTACTTTTTTAATAATAATTTAAAAAAATTAACTCAATTTTATAACATTTTAATAATCACTACTTATTAGCTATATTAATTAATAATTAATAGAGTAGCAATTATTATAATTCAGTATTATTAATTACCACTTAATAAGCAGTGATTATCAAAATGTAATTTAATAATTAGTAATTATTATCAACTACTAAATTATACTAATAAATAATAAGTAGTGATTATTAAAATGCTATAAAATTGAGTTATAAGATTAGTTAAATTTATTTAAAAAGTAGTAATTATTATTAGTAGTAGTAGTAGTAGTTGTAGTGATACAATTATTCATGGATTATAGATAATTTGTTTTTAATAGTGAACATTGATAACAATTGAACTGATAACATTAACAAGTATTACTAGTAGTATTATTGTTTATTATTAGTAGTACAGTTATTTTATATCAATGTTCACTATTTAAAAAAAATTATCTATAATCCATGAGTATTTGTTTGTATTCTACCAATTACTACTTTTTAATAATTATTTGTAATAATTTTTAATAACTTAATTTTATCTCATCTCATCTCATTATCTCTAGCCGCTTTATCCTTCTACAGGGTCGCAGGCAAGCTGGAGCCTATCCCAGCTGACTACGGGCGAAAGGCGGGGTACACCCTGGACAAGTCGCCAGGTCATCACAGGGCTGACACATAGACACAGACAACCATTCACACCTACGGTCAATTTAGAGTCACCAGTTAACCTAACCTGTATGTCTTTGGACTGTGGGAGAAACCGGAGCACCCGGAGGAAACCCACGCAGACACGGGGAGAACATGCAAACTCTGCACAGAAAGGCCCTCGCCGGCCACGGGGCTCGAACCCGGACCTTCTTGCTGTGAAGCGACAGCGCTAACCACTACACCACCGTGCCGCCCAATAATAATTACTATTACTACTAATTATTAGTGGTTGTTAATATTATTCTTATTATATTAAAAAACACTTGTAGACGATAAGTAATAAAACAAACTTTTTGTACAAATTATATTGTACTATATTTAGAATTATTGAATTTTCTGGAGTTCTTTTTGAGTTTTGAAATAAAGGTTGTTTATATATTTATATTAAACTTTGTTTATTGTACTATGTTAATTATGTAAAAAATGATGCTAATCATTATTATTAATATTATGTCCTAGAAGTCCAATTTTCCACCTGACTCTTGTGCACATGCGCAAACCCCCCTGCGTTTCACTTCGGAGCGCTTGACCTCTTTAACACGCGCGCACGCGCGCCTCGTGTCCGTGAAAAGCCAGTTTCCCAGTCCGCCGTGTCCCTGGCGCTGCGTTACCGTCTTTAAACACATTTGTGCGATCCAGCGCTTTTTATCGTAAACGATTGTTCTCCTTATTTTGGGGGTATTTGTCATCCCCCAACCACTTGTCGTTAAACAGACATCTTCCCATAATTATCAACGCTTTCTAGCCCCCACGTAAGCTACCTGCGTATCTCTCACTCTTCACAACCACCGCACCACACTTCCTCCAGTAGCCTCCTAATGTTAGCTCTTGATCTACGGAATGCACAGAACCAATGCTGCCCCCAGAAGGTACGCTGGTCACTTTTAAAATTACGGTTAAAAAAAAATACCCCAAACCGGATGGAGACATTTCACTCGTTCGGTCCAATATTAAATTTAATACCTCCCTTTCGAAAATTCCAGTCATTCCAAACAATTTAAGATGTTTTTAGGCCTTGAAAACTGAAAGTTGTATTTAAGACTTTTTAAGGACCCGTGGGAACCCTGATATCACAGAGTGGAGTGAAACTTTTTAATGGAGTGGTTTTGGTTACAATGTTGTGTCTTGAGTCTCTTTCAAGGGTAGCTGAGTCCTGTTCGCATGTTTGGGCCATCTTATATGCCTTGGAAACTGGGGTTAGGATGAGTGAGTCAGTCACCTGCACTATGGAAAAAAAGCAAGTGGCTAGTGCCATTTCACGTCAATAAAATAAGCATAAATCATGATATATGCCTTTATTTACACAGGGGGGTTCTGCTTAAATGTGTAAAAAAAAATAATAAAAACTTAACTATCTTATTTACTACCTTCATATTTAATCACAGATGCCAGTGTCCCCTGTGGAAACTTTAATCAGTTTCATGATTTGTTCGATGCAAACAGCCCAAAACAATGCAAGGGTAGGGTGTTTTAATAATAAGCAAGGCACCCCAACAATAGTAACACTTTGTGAGCAGTGAGCTTAGCTGACCGCAACTTCATGTCTTGTATATCTAACGAGGCGGATGTGATGTTGGATGCAACCCACCTATTGGTATCACTGTCACAAGACAATGCAGCAATTTATTGACATGAAATGCACTACAGTACACAATTCAATGGTTCGTATGTGTGGCAGCGAGAGTGTGTTCGAGCATCAACTGTGAATGGCAGGGAGTCAGGTTGAACCAGCAGGTAACATGTAATAAGTTATACCTGTGTCTAATTACTGGCTGTCTATTAACATGCATCTCTGTGTCTTTCAGATAGCCAGTAACGAGAGAGAGCTGTGCTCCCCCAACGTGTGTGGCATGTGAATGTGTGTATTCGACATCACTGAAAAGTGAATGCTAAAAATAAAAGTGCACCTTGAATTGTAGCACCTGTCTCCATTCCTCATTGCCCCAACTCAGGGAATTGGTACAATATGCTATATTATGATTATTCTATTCAGGTTGATTTGTGCTCTTGCAAATATTTTGCTCATACACTCATCAGGGTTAGCCCATGTTTCATATCATGTGATCATGTTTGCCCACCACATCCGCCATCTGGAAATGCTCCACCAGAGATCACTATGGCAAATTCTTAATATCAAATGGTGGCAGCATGTAACCAATGTGGAAGTTTTACACCATGCAAGTACAACACCAATTGAGACCACACTAAGAGGAAACAGAATCCGCTGGCTTAGGCATGTGGCAAGGATGGACAACTCCAGAATCCCCAAGCAACTGTTATTTGGTGAATTCAGACACAGGAAACATGTGAGGGGGAGGCTACAGAAAAGTTGGAAGGACTGTGCAAAGGAAGACCTACAAAGCTTTGAATTTGATAGCCAGTCTTGGTACCAAACCGCAATGGAATGCCAGAAGTGGAGGAGCAAATTACACACCAGAAAGCAGCTTTCCAAAGATAGGCTGACAGCAAGAGCTATCAAGAGATGCAGAAAGCAGCATGAAAGCACTGCAAGGGTCCTTCATCATTGCACCTGACAGGGACCATACAGAAGAAACACTCATCAGGAGCTCCGCTTTTAGGCAGTGCCTAAATATCTATATTAATCTAAGACTAACAAAGGAAAATGTACAAGTTTTGTATATAGAGACAATTATTCCACATTTATGGAAGGAGTCTCCAGTGTCAGCACTTTAGAATGGTCAATCAAAGGACTGTGTGCTTTCTATTTACTATTTTTATTTTGTTTATTTTTGTCTTATTAAATTCACAAGAAAGAAAGACTGGTAAAGGGAAGCCTGTTTAGAGCTAAAATAACAAATTAATTGTTGGCTATTCACTGTAGTATAAGAGGAATAAAACACTTTATAACATGCTGTTATTGGAAAATAATCAACTCCAGGGTGGTGATAGTAACTCCACCTCATATTGGGCCATCATTGATTACAACCCCGATTCCAAAAAAGTTGGGACAAAGTACAAATTGTAAATAAAAACGGAATGCAATAATTTACAAATCTCAAAAACTGATATTGTATTCACAATAGAACATAGACAACATATCAAAATGTCGAAAGTGAGACATTTTGAAATTTCATGCCAAATATTGGCTCATTTGAAATTTCATGACAGCAACACATCTCAAAAAAGTTGGGACAGGGGCAATAAGAGGCTGGAAAAGTCTCATCTCATCTCATTATCTGTAGCCGCTTTATCCTGTTCTACAGGGTCGCAGGCAAGCTGGAGCCTATCCCAGCTGACTACGGGCGAAAGGCGGGGTACACCCTGGACAAGTCGCCAGGTCATCACAGGGCTGACACATAGACACAGACAACCATTCACACTCACATTCACACCTACGGTCAATTTAGAGTCACCAGTTAACCTAACCTGCATGTCTTTGGACTGTAGGGGAAACCGGAGCACCCGGAGGAAACCCACTTGGACAAGGGGAGAACATGCAAACTCCGCAGAGAAAGGCCCTCGCCGGCCACGGGGCTCGAACCCAGACCTTCTTGCTGTGAGGCGACAGTGCTAACCACTACACCACCATGCCGCCGGCTGGAAAAGTTAAAAGTACAAAAAAGGAACAGCTGGAGGACCAAATTGCAACTCATTACGTCAATTGGCAATAGGTCATTAACATGAGTGGGTATAAAAAGAGCATCTTGGAGTGGCAGCGGCTCTCAGAAGTAAAGATGGGAAGAGGATCACCAGTCCTCCTAATTCTGTGCCGACAAATAGTGGAGCAATATCAGAAAGGAGTTCAACAGTGTAAAATTGCAAAGAGTTTGAACATATCATCATCTACAGTGCATAATATCAAAAGATTCAGAGAATCTGGAAGAATCTCTGTGCGTAAGGGTCAAGGCCGGAAAACCATACTGGGTGCCCGTGATCTTCGGGCCCTTAGACGGCACTGCATCACATACAGGCATGCTTCTGTATTGGAAATCACAAAATGGGCTCAGGAATATTTCCAGAGAACATTATCCGTGAACACAATTCACCGTGCCATCCGCCGTTGCCAGCTAAAATTCTATAGTTCGAAGAAGAAGCCGTATCTAAACATGATCCAGAAGCGCAGACGTCTTCTCTGGGCCAAGGCTCATTTAAAATGGACTGTGGCAAAGTGGAAAACTGTTCTGTGGTCAGACGAATCAAAATTTGCAGTTCTTTATGGAAATCAGGGACGCTGTGTCATTCGGACAAAAGAGGAGAAGGACGACCCAAGTTGTTATCAGCGCTCAGTTCAGAAGCCTGCATCTCTGATGGTATGGGGTTGCATTGGTGCATGTGGCATGGGCAGCTTACACATCTGGAAAGACACCATCAATGCTGAAAGGTATATCCAGGTTCTAGAGCAACATATGCTCCCATCCAGACGACGTCTCTTTCAGGGAAGACCTTGCATTTTCCAACATGACAATGCCAAACCACATACTGCATCAATTACAGCATCATGGCTGCATAGAAGAAGGGTCCGGGTACTGAACTGGCCAGCCTGCAGTCCAGATCTTTCACCCATAGAAAACATTTGGCGCATCATAAAACGGAAGATACGACAAAAAAGACCTAAGACAGTTGAGCAACTAGAATCCTACATTAGACAAGAATAGGTTAACATTCCTATCCCTAAACTTGAGCAACTTGTCTCCTCAGTCCCCAGATGTTTACAGACTGTTGTAAAGAGAAAAGGGGATATCTCACAGTGGTAAATATGGCCTTGTCCCAACTTTTTTGAGATGTGTTGTTGTCATGAAATTCAAAATCACCTAATTTTTCTCTTTAAATGATACATTTTCTCAGTTTCAACATTTGATATCTCATCTATGTTCTATTCTGAATAAAATATGGAATTTTGAAACTTCCACATCATTGTATTCCATTTTTATTTACAATTTGTACTTTGTCCCAACTTTTTTGGAATCGGGGTTGTATTTTACTATCACTGCACACCCCATTGTCTTTTATTACTTACATACTGTATATAATATATATAGTACAAATAGGTGACAAATTAAAGGAAAAACTCACATATGGTGTCTTAGTAAGGTGTTCGGTCACCAAAACCTCAAAGGCTTTGTAAGTCTCTGGAACTGGACTGGAGCAATGAACACTGTTCTTTCTAGATTAGATTAGATAGAACTTTATTGATCCCTTTGGGAGGGTTCCCTCAGGGAAATTAAAATTCCAGCAGCATCATTACAGGATAAACAGAGAATAGAAAATAGAGAAAACTTCTAGATAAATTAAATTAAGTATTTACATATACAAATATAAAAAAGGATAAGATATGGGGAGGAGGGGGGGAAAAGGCCAGCAGGAGAGGTATTGCACATTATATTGCACATTTATATTGCACATTGTCCAGTATTGCTTTTTGTCAGGCTAGGCTACTGCTCCTTCCCATCCTCTGTCCTCCTGTTACCCCTCCCCCCCCCCCCCCCCCAGAGAGGAGCTGTACAGTCTGATGGCATGAGGGACAAAGGAGTTTTTAAGTCTGTTAGTCCTGCACTTGGGAAGGAGCATTCTGTCACTGAACAGGCTCCTCTGGTTGCTGATGACGGTGTGCAGAGGGTGACTGGCATCATCCATGATGTTCAGTAGTTTGTCCATAGTCCTCTTCTCTGCCACCATCACCAGAGAGTCCAGCTTCATGCCGACCACAGAGCTGGCCTTCCTGATCAGTTTGTCTAGCCTGGATGTGTCCTTCTTGGATGTGCTGCTCCCCCCAGCACACCACGGTGTAAAACAGGACACTGGTGACCACAGGAGTTTCCTGCAGATGTTAAAGGACCACAGCCTCCTCAGGAAGTATAGCCTGCTTTGTCCCTTCCTGTACAAGTGGTTGGTGTTGCAAGTCCAGTCCAGCTTGCTGTCCAGCCACAGCCCGAGGTACTTGTAGGAATCCACAGCCTCCACCTCGACTCCCTCGATCAGAACTGGTTGTGACCTTGGTCTGGACCTCCCAAAGTCAATGACCAGCTCCTTGATCTTTGAGGTGTTAAGCTGCAGATGGTTCCTTTTGCACCAAATGGCAAAGTCCTTCACCAGGCTCCTATACTCCTCCTCTCTGTCATCCCTGATACACTCCGCGATGGCTGTGTCATCGGCAAACTTCTGAATGTGACACAGCTCCAAGTTGTAGCAGAAGTCCGCAGTGTACAGGGTGAAGAGAAGAGGGGCCAGCACCGTGCCCTGAGATGCTCCTGTGCTGGTAATCACAGTGTCAGACATGATGTCCTTCAGCCTGACGTACTGCGGCCTGTCAGTGAGGTAGCTGGAGATCCAGGTGACCAGGCAGGGGTCCACTCGCATCCTGTTCAGTTTGTCCTGAAGCATAAGGGGCTGGATGGTGTTGAAGGCACTTGAGAAGTCCAAGAAGAGGATCCTCACTGTGCCAGTTCCCTTATCCAGATGCGAGTGGGCTCGGTGTAGCAGGTAGAGGATGGCATCTTCCACACCAACACCTGCCCGGTACGCAAACTGCAGACAGTCCTGGGCATGTTGCACCTGGGGTCTGAGGAGGCTGAGGCAGAGCCACTCAAATGTCTTCATCAGATGTGAAGTGAGTGCCACTGGTCGGAAGTCGTTCAGCTCGCTGGGCCGGTTCTTCTTGGGAACTGAAACAATGCATGATGTCTTCCTTCTATCTAAGGATACTTTCTCAGTTATTGTTTTTGAGTATGATGCATTTCTCCAAAATCTCTCTCAGTTGTACTCAATTGGCTCCCCAACTATTAATTGTTACTTGGAAAGTTGGATTCTCTTTAACGCTTGACTTCCCATATAGTGCATAGCATTTCTGTTTATGATACTCTTTAAGATCACTAATCACAAGAGGATTGTTCAAAATTGTTGAAAAGATCATTTGATTTCAAGAAAAAAGTGAAAATAAAATAGTGCTAATAATCGTACATTACCATCGCAAACATCTTACATCTTCCAAAATTAACAACCAAACAACTCTTCTTATACACTTGTAAAACTATTTGATACCTTTCTAGAATAATACACAAAGTCAAACATTTACATCAGATGTATGTACACCCAGTACACCAGTAGTCTGATGTTGTGGATCCAGAGGTGAATCTCATCTGGAAGTTGTCATAATAGTCCAGGATGAGTCTGTTGATCTTGTGGAGCACGTGGTGTCTCTGAAGGGCCTCCTCCACCAGCTTAGGTGGTATGGAACCATAGGCATTAGCGAGGTCCAGCCATAAGACCACCAGGTCCCCCTTCCCCTCCTTTGCCTCTCTTAGGAGCTATATGACTGCCCCTATGTGTTCCAGGCAGCCAGGCGTTCCAGAAATCCCACCTTTTTGTACCGAAGTATCAATGTAGTTGTTCTTAAGGAGAAACTCTGCCAGCTGTCAAGACAGGATGCTGAAAAATATATTGCCTTCTGTGCTGAGCAGTAAGATGGTTCTAAACTGCCCAGTGGCTTTAGGGTTCTCCTCTTTGGGGATCCAGATGCCCTCAGTGCATCTCCACTGGTTGGCAACTCTTCCTTTCCTCCAAATCACCTTCAACATCTGCCAAAGCTGCTGGAGGAGTCTCAGGCAGCATTCATACATGTTGAATGGTACTCTGCTTGGTCCTGGGGCAGAGGCTGATCTTGCTGCCTTAATGACCTGTTGGATCTCTTTCCAGCTTGGTTCTTTCAGGTTGAACTAAAATGATGGAGGATCTGGGTTTATTAGGGCTTTGTTGTAGCCAAGCTCCTGCTCTCTTACAGGGTCCCTGAGGGTGTTGTACAGGTGGGTATTGATTTCATCCAGCGAACACTCAAGGTGGCCACTCCGTTTATCACCAAACAGCTTCTTAGTAAAACAGAAGGGGTTGGTGATGAAAGATGCCCTCTTCTTGGTTCTTTCCTTTCCCCACCTCCTTCACCACTCTGCTCTTCGAAGGGCCATGAGCTTTTTCCTGAGGATGTCTCACACCTCCGTGAGTGGCTGATGTTCCTGTTCACCTGCGACCTTGTACTGCTTCTTTAGGGTTCTAAGTTCAGTCCACAGCTGATGTATTTTAGCCACTCTATGGTTCTTGTTGTAAGGTTTCTTGCTGGGCCCTGGTTCTGTGTGGCCGAACCTCTCTGATGCATAGCTGACAACGATGGTTGTCATCGCCTGCAGCTGTCTCTCAACATCAACCTTAGCTGTTATCTGTATGATCCCACAGACATCTTCCTCAAACTGGTGGCACTTGTTCTTTTTGCTTGCAGAGGGCCATTTGATCCACTGTTGAATGACTCTACCTGGACTTGTTACTGCAGGCGCTTGGAGGGGCTGGGCTCTGTGGGGTGAGTCCTGGCTGGGCTCCTCCTGCATCTCACCAGGAACTGGTCCTGTGCATTGCACCTGTCTCTCCTTATCCAGACATTTCATCCTGGCTTGATGGATTTTTAGCCCATGCAGTTTTTTTGCAAACTTTGCCACAGATACATCTTGCTTCAGTTGTTTTCTGGCCATTCGCATGAGTCAAAAACCTTAGGTCTGTCCTGTTGGGGATCTCCCAACCTCCTCCCCTCTCTTTATCCCCTGGGGGTATATTTCAGAAGCTTCACTTGTAGCTTGTTTGGAAGGGGAGCCATACGCTCCATCACTGAAGCCACAGAAAGAGCCACAAGGTGGCTTTGGATGAAGAGGGGAGACCCATGGCTTGTTGCTGCTGGGATGCAAACCGGGACCTGATCAACCCCGGCTGGGTCACCTGGGTGAGGGGGTCTGATGCTGCAAGACCCAAACCCCCCAGTGACCCCAGGGACATCACTGAGGATGCATCCCAGTGCATCATAAAGATGTATCTTGAAACCTTATCTTCTGGATCAACCAGTGATATCTGGGAAGAGGCCAGATGACAACCAAGAACAGATTGGTGACAACTGGAGAGGCAGTTGACAGCACGGAAAGATGGCAGCTAGTTTAAGTTGGGCTAGCACCCCAGCTTGTACCTTCCATGAGGAAGGAGCCAAACAAGCTACAAGTGAAGCTTCTGAAATATACCCCATATGGCTCCCCTTCTTTGTGCTCCAGTCACTCCCAGCACTGTCAGAGCTTTGCAGAGAGAGCAGCCTATGAACCCTTGACAGCCCACTTCGATGGCATAACAGCAAGCTTGCCAGCTGTTGCTTCTACAATCCTCCATGAGCTCCTGGTATTTGCCCAATTTCCTCTCATGGGCCTCCACCAAGTTTTCTTCACAGGGCACTGTGCATTCCCACATGATGACTTGTCTGGTGGAGTCTGAGAAGATGACCAGGTCCAGGCAGAGTATGGAATGGGTGATGTGCTCTGGAAACTTTAGCTGTTTTCGAAGATCCACTCTCAGCTGCCAGTCCAGGGCTGTGGAAAGCAGGCACAATCTTGTCCGCAGTGGTGGAGGAGCCTCGCCAGCTTTTAGGAAGTTGATGGAAACCTTCCCAGGATAGAACTTGCTGGAGTTGATGGCAGTGCTTACCACTTCCGCAAACACCATCAGCACTTGGTCGTGGTGCCAGCAATAGCGACCATCAGCCAGGGCCTTAGGACAGCTGCTAAGGAGGTGTTGCAGCATTCCTCTCCTGCCACACTGAGGGCAGGAAGGTGACTCTGCCTTGCCCCAAGTGTGGAGGTTGGCAGGGCTTGGTAAAGTGTCATACACTGCCTGGACCAGGAATGTGATGCAGTGGAAGTCAGACTGCCAGAAGTCTGACCGGGTGATCTTGCACTGCTCCACATTCTCCCACCTTGTCCAGGCTCCTTGTTGGCCAAGTCCTGCTACCCTGCTGACACGTACTTCCTCCACTCCTGCCCAGACCTCCTCCTGGAGGAGATGCCGCCTTTCCTTTCCTGTGACTTTGTTGATGTTGTAACTAGGAGAGTATCCCAAGCCTGCTCTTCCTGTTGCCACAGTTCCAACAAGAGCCCTTTGTCTCAGCCGAGACTCCGCCACCTCCAGCTCTCTGGCAACACTCCACTTTCTGCCAGTGCAGACCTTAATTCCTGCAGCTGATATTTTTGGGTCCCTGGAGTCTCTGTGCTGCATGACCTCCTTTGTTCATGTCACCACAAACTCTTACAAAAATACAAAATAAAAGAAGTTCCATGTTCAGCGCACAGCTGGTTAGTGATTTGGATAGTCTTTGGACCATGTTTGCTTTTTTTATTTTTGAGCATGGCTCATTTTCTGAATAATAGAATCATTATTCATGGTCTGCTTGGAACTCTTAATGGATTCTCCACAATATGATCACATTTGTGATGTTGCAACTCACTTCTTGTAACTTGTGTCAAAATCTTAAATATATATTCAACAGGATAAATGGAAAGCTGTCATTAAAAAGTGATGCTGAAGAAAAGAAATCCTGAATGGAGAAAACTGAACAAAAATACCATGTTTTGCTTTTGAGGTCATATCTTAATGTTCAGAATGAGACTCTCTGATCCTACAGTATAAATTACGGTACATTACTGGAATTTAGGTTGACACCTGAGCCCAAAGGAATTAGTCATATGTCTTGTACTTGGCAAATGACATTACTGGTCCTGCTGAGAGAGAGAGAGAAAGAGAGAGAAAGAGAGAGAGAGAGGGAGAGCAGTTTTAAAAAAACGCACCACACTGACTGAATTGCTAGCCTCTCTTCTCCACTCTGTGTAATCTTTCTGAAGCAAATTTCAATAAGAGGTCAAATGGGTTGAAAAGGTATCTGGGGAGCAGCAGCCAGGCTGTCTGTCTGACAGGAGACATTTATCTACAAGACACACACTGAGTTTAACACCTCACACCGACTGAGAGCAATTACACACCCGCAGAGAGACACACACACACACACACACACACACACACACACACACACACACACACACACACAAAGTGATGGTTGTATCCACAATTTCTTCTCTTTCTTCTTCAGTTTAAGTTTATGTACCCTTTAATTCAAAGGTTATATAGACACACACACGCGCACACACGCACGCATGCACGCACACACACACAGTGTTCTCCCCAGGATTAAAGTCCTAATTTTTGGGAGGCCTCAAGTCCAGAGGGCCTCTCCCAGAAAATTTTGAAAAAAGGGAGCCCATTTGCTGGCATCTGGTAACTTTTAGGAGCATTTTATGATGGTACTGACACTGTCACTTTTTTATTGTTAACATGGTTGAACATAGCTGTCGAACCCCAAAATGAAAAAAAGAAGTGAGAAAGCCAGGGTCAAGGGGCAGCAGGCCCCGGTCAAGTCCAGGGCAAAGCCCCCAGCTGAAAATAATTTTGCCAACATCAAGAGGGGATTGGTTGTTTTAGGATGAATATTTAGTTTTCACCTTCTTGTTACGGCGGCACGGTGGTGTAGTGGTTAGCGCTGTCGCCTCACAGCAAGAAGGTCCTGGGTTCGAGCCCCGGGGCTGGCGAGGGCCTTTCTGTGCGGAGTTTGCATGTTCTCCCCGTGTCCGCGTGGGTTTCCTCCGGGTGCTCCGGTTTCCCCCACAGTCCAAAGACATGCAGGTTAGGTTAACTGGTGACTCTAAATTGACCATAGGTGTGAATGTGAGTGTGAATGGTTGTCTGTGTCTATGTGTCAGCCCTGTGATGACCTGGCGACTTGTCCAGGGTGTACCCCGCCTTTCGCCCATAGTCAGCTGGGATAGGCTCCAGCTTGCCTGCGACCCTGTAGAAGGATAAAGCGGCTAGAGATAATGAGATGAGATGAGACCTTCTTGTTACTGGGGTGGCACGATGGTGTAGTGGTTAGCACTGTCACCTCACAGCAAGAAGGTCCAGGTTCGAGCTCCATAGCCGGCGAGGGCCTTTCTGTGCGGAGTTTGCATGTTCTCCCCATGTCCGTGTGGGTTTCCTCCGGGTGCTCCAGTTTCCCCCACAGTCCAAAGACATGCAGGTTAGGTTAACTGGTGACTCTAAATTGACCGTAGGTGTGAATGTGAGTGTGAATGGTTGTCTGTGTCTATGTGTCAGCCCTGTGATGACCTGGCGACTTACCCAGGGTGTACCCCGCCTTTCGCCCATAGTCAGCTGGGATAGGCTCCAGCTTGCCTGCGACCCTGTAGAACAGGATAAAGTGGCTAGAGATAATGAGATGAGATGAGACATTTCAACATGATCATGGAATGAAAGATGTGCAATGATCACATTTCAATAAGCTTTCACCACATATGCATGTCACTCCATAGGAAAACAGGAAACACAATTTGTGTTGCCACCAAGTCAGTTCTAAATCAAGGTTTTAACTCGGTAAAAGTGCATGTGTGTCAGTGCACCTGAAGGCGCACTGAGTGGGTTCCAGCATGCGCTCCGTGAACAAAGCGCACTTGAGTTATATCAAAGAGCTATGCATGTGCTGATTTAAGGACTGTGCTGATGCATTCGCATTGCGAAGTATTACAATAATTGTAAATTCAGTATCATAGTCGCCACTGAAGTCCACTCGATCCTTGTTTACCATCAATGGGTCGGTCACTTGTCAAACAGTCCGCCAGAATCTGAGTAGGGAATGGCTGAGCATAGCTGTCAGTCAAACACAAGTTACCCAATGGGAATGCATTCCTGGACAGCCCACCCACACGTGAAGTTTGTGCCAAAACTGCAAGCAAAAAGTCAGGGAGCGCAAACGAGAAAGCTGGAATCGCAACCAAAATAAATTACGTCAAACAAAACTGAGAAAGACGCGGAACAAAAATAAAAGGTTTCTGAAGAGTAATAGACTGATATTTTGTACGATTACACAATTTGTTTGCCAGTCTAAAAAAAATTGACTTTTTTGTTTTTTTGTATTTTTATTTGTCGTTTTTGTTTGATATTTCAAAAGTATTGTATGAACATTTTGGCACAAAATTGATTCCATATTGTCTCACTGTATATATTCTGCACTTGATTAAACTGTATACTTCTGTACATACATCTGCCTCCCTCGCGTACCTGACAATGTGTTTGCAATTTATTGCAGTAGAGTTTGTTTATTTTGCCCTTTGTTAAATGAAAGAGTAAATAAATAATTATCATTATAAAAAATTATCTACAAGCTGAGTAAATGTAATATTCTGTCCTATGTATTAAGACTTCAATTAATTTATAAAAGATTTATTCATTAGAGTTTATAACACCAATAGGCCATTTGCAGGAATTGGTCACGTGTCAGTTTTCCTCATAGCAACAAGCCTGTGGTGGGCAAGCTAACTTGACAACCATAAGAGTTTGACTGGCGATGCGAAGCAATTCATTTCTATAATAACTGTTTTTACCTTTTCTACTGTCTTTTTTGACCCAAATTTTCGTGTGTACTTGGAAAAAGTTTGTGGTTTTAACTTTTCAGTAGAAAAGGTAAAAACAGCTATTATAGAAATGGATTGCTTCGCATCGCCAGTCAAACTCTTATGGTTGTCAAGGAATGTCAAGTTAGCTTGCCCACCACGGGCTTGTTGCTATGGGGAAAATTGACATGTGACCAATTCCTGCAAATGGCCTATTAACCTAAAGCCTAGGTCACAACCGGAAGTACGATTTTTTGGCTGTGCAATTTTTGGCGTTTCCCCAAATCGCTGCGTTTTTTTTGTTCGTGGAGAAAGACGCACATTGGCCGTAAGTTTGTCTTGCAACCTGAAAAAAACGTAAGCACCCGTAGAGTTTGTTTGACATGACAAAGAACCTCTGCGGCCAGTCTGCGGCCAGTCTACGGCTCGAAAATCAGCACGTCACACGCGCGCCCTCCGTGCGTTTCTTGCGTTTTTTGCACATAGACCAGCCGTAGGAGCACGTACGGCCGGTTGTGACCGAGGCTTAACCTGCATGTCTTTGGACTGTGGAGGAAACCGGAGCACGCCCATGCAGACACAGGGAGAACATGCAAACTCCACACAGAAAGGCCCTCGTCAGCCACTGGGCTCAAACCCAGGACCTTCTTGCTGTGAGGCAACAGTGCTCACCACTACACCACCGTGCCACCCTAGGCTACTATTGTAACAGTAATAAACATACCAAACACAGCATGCAAAGTTCCTGTTGAAAAAAAATATTTGGCTATACATTTATGATAACATATCCTTGGGACAGTTCAAAATAAGCTATTATTTTACTTTAACTTAGCAACTTTGTAAATAGATCTAGGTAAGCTTAGATTAACTGAAACAAGGCACATTTAACTTTTTTCAAACACGATAAAATATAAAAATATACCTTCTCATTGACAGAAGTCTGTGCTGCAAACGCGATCAAGAGTGATCCTGATGACAAGCTTGCTTTTTCAAGATCTTTGTGAGACTTTCTTTGCATGTGAAGTTCAACATCTCGAAGGTCTTGGTGTTTACAACTGTCCTCACAAGTGACATGTAGAGATTTATGTCATGTTTTTGGCTCTCTATGTCCTGGATAATAGCTTGTATGAAAATAAAATAAAATAAATAAATAAATAAATTATATATATATATATATATATATATATATATATATATATATATATATATATATATATGCATATATATATATATATATATATATGCATATATATATATATATATATATGCATATAATATATATACACACACACACACACACAACCCCGATTCCAAAAAAGTTGGGACAAAGTACAAATTGTAAATAAAAACGGAATGCAATAATTTACAAATCTCAAAAACTGATATTGTATTCACAATAGAACATAGACAACATATCAAATGTCAAAAGTGAGACATTTTGAAATTTCATGCCAAATATTGGCTCATTTGAAATTTCATGACAGCAACACATCTCAAAAAAGTTGGGACAGGGGCAATAAGAGGCTGGAAAAGTTAAAGGTACAAAAAAGGAACAGCTGGAGGACCAAATTGCAACTCATTAGGTCAATTGGCAATAGGTCATTAACATGACTGGGTATAAAAAGAGCATCTTGGAGTGGCAGCGGCTCTCAGAAGTAAAGATGGGAAGAGGATCACCAATCCCCCTAATTCTGCGCTGACAAATAGTGGAGCAATATCAGAAAGGAGTTCGACAGTGTAAAATTGCAAAGAGTTTGAACATCATCTACAGTGCATAATATCAAAAGCTTCAGAGAATCTGGAAGAATCTCTGTGCGTAAGGGTCAAGGCCGGAAAACCATACTGGGTGCCCATGATCTTCGGGCCCTTAGACAGCACTGCATCACATACAGGCATGCTTCTGTATTGGAAATCACAAAATGGGCTCAGGAACATTTCCAGAGAACATTATCTGTGAACACAATTCACCATGCCATCCGCCGTTGCCAGCTAAAACTCTATAGTTCAAAGAAGAAGCCGTATCTAAACATGATCCAGAAGCGCAGACGTCTTCTCTGTGCCAAGGCTCATTTAAAATGGACTGTGGCAAAGTGGAAAACTGTTCTTTGGTCAGACGAATCAAAATTTGCAGTTCTTTATGGAAATCAGGGACACCGTGTCATTCGGACTAAAGAGGAGAAGGACGACCCAAGTGGTTATCAGCGCTCAGTTCAGAAGCCTGCATCTCTGATGGTATGGGGTTGCATTAGTGTGTGTGGCATGGGCAGCTTACACATCTGGAAAGACACCATCAATGCTGAAAGGTATATCCAGGTTCTAGAGCAACATATGCTCCCATCCAGACGATGTCTCTTTCAGGGAAGACCTTGCATTTTCCAACATGACAATGCCAAACCACATACTGCATCAATTACAGCATCATGGCTGCGTAGAAGAAGGGTCCGGGTACTGAACTGGCCAGCCTGCAGTCCAGATCTTTCACCCATAGAAAACATTTGGTGCATCATAAAACGGAAGATACGACAAAAAAGACCTAAGACAGTTGAGCAACTAGAATCCTACATTAGACAAGAATGGGTTAACATTCCGATCCCTAAACTTAGCAACTTGTCTCCTCAGTCCCCAGACGTTTACAGACTGTTGTAAAGAGAAAAGGGGATGTCTCACAGTGGTAAACATGGCCTTGTCCCAACTTTTTTGAGATGTGTTGTTGTCATGAAATTAAAAAATCACCTAATTTTTCTCTTTAAATGATACATTTTCTCAGTTTAAACATTTGATATGTCATCTATGTTCTATTCTGAATAAAATATGGAATTTTGAAACTTCCACATCATTGCATTCCGTTTTTATTTACAATTTGTACTTTGTCCCAACTTTTTTGGAATCGGGGTTTTATATATATATATATATATATATATATATATATATATATATATATATATATATATATATATATATTCAATTTAGAGCCATCAATTAGCCTAACCTGTATATCTTTGGACTGTGGGGGAAACCAGAGCACCCAGAGAAAACATGCAAACTCCACACAGAAAGGCCCTCAATGGCCACTGGGCTTGAATCCAGAAGCTTTAAAGGAACAGTCCACCGTACTTCCATAATGAAATATGCTCTTATCTGAATTGAGACGAGCTGCTCCGTACCTGTCCGAGCTATGCGCGACCTCCCAGTCAGTCAGACGCAGTCAGACGTGCTGTCACTCCTGTTAGCAATGTAGCTAGGCTTAGTATGGCCAATGGTATTTTTTGGGGCTGTAGTTAGATGCGACCAAACTCTTCCGCGTTTTTCCTGTTTACATAGGTTTATATGACCAGTGATATGAAACAAGTTCAGTTACACAAATTGAAACGTAGCGATTTTCTATGCTATGGAAAGTCCGCACTATAATGACAGGCGTACTAACACCTTCTGCGCGCTTCGGCAGCGCATTGATATCTGAGCTCTGTATCAATGCGCTGCCGAAGTGCGCAGAAGGTGTTAGTACGCCTGTCATTATAGTGCGGACTTTCCATAGCATAGAAAATCGCTACGTTTCAATTTGTGTAACTGAACTTGTTTCATATCACTGGTCATATAAACCTATGTAAACAGGAAAAACGCTGAAGAGTTTGGTCGCATCTAACTACAGCCCCAAAAAATACCATTGGCCATACTGAGCCTAGCTACATTGCTAACAGGAGTGACAGCGCGTCTGACTGCATCTGACTGACTGGGAGGTCGTGCAAAGCTCGGACAGGTACGGAGCAGCTCGTCTCAATTCAGATAAGAGCATATTTCATTATGGAAGTACGGTGGACTGTTCCTTTAAGTGTTTGATTGAACCTCTCTACCAAACCATCCATTTATGGGTGATAAACGCTGGTGCGGATGGATTTAATCCCCAATAACCCATACAGCTCGTGCAGTGTGCACGACATAAACGAAGTGCCTTGGTCTGTCAGGATTTCTTTCGGAATCCTGATCAGGGAGATAATACGGAAGAATGCTTCCACAATACTGCATGCTGAGATATTGTGGAGAGGCACCACTTCCGGATATCGCGTTGCATCGTCCACCAGAACTTAAATAAAACGATATCCTCTTGCTGACCGATCTAATGGTCTGATGAGATCCATACCAATTCTTTCAAAGGGGATCTCGATTAGAGGAAGAGGGTGCAAAGGCGCTTTTGGAGTGGCCGCAGGGTTTACTAATTGGCATTCATGGCATGCCGCATACCACTGACAAATGTCCCCACAAATCCCTGACCAATAGAACGAGGCCATTATTCAGACTAGTGTTTTATCCTGCCTTAAGTATCCGGTCATGGGATTAAAGTGAGCCGCATGGAAGACGAGTTCCCTACAGCTCTTGGGGATTAACAACTGGGTCATTTGTTCACCAGTTTGAGTGTCCTGCATCACTCGATACATTCTATCTTTAATAATTGCAGTGTAAGGGAAAACAGGTGCCGCATTTGGCTGGAGAGTTTGACCATTGATTACTCTCACTTGGTCAAATGCATGCTGCAGAGTCTCATCCCATGACTGATTGAAAGGGAAATCCTCAAGGAAATCCCCAAGGGCGGGAGGAGGGGAGGGCTGCTCCTCATTCCTCGTATCATCCTGACGCAGTGATGACGTGGATGGCTCTGTGACAGCTTCTCCGGTCAATGCCACACCGTGATCCCCCCGTGACATTTTATGGCAGGACCCACTCCCTACTACGTATTCCAATAAAGTTCGAAACCCTGGCCAATCTGTTCCCAAAATCAGTGGGTGGGTGAGACGAGGATTAACCGCCGTCTTAACTCTATGCTTTTGGCCCCGAAATAGAATATGGACAGACACTAGAGGATAATTGTGAACATCCCCATGCACACCCAACACCTTGACCACTTGTGCTCTCCCCAATGCCTCACCTTGCACCAAGCTTTGGTGGATTGAGGTCTGATTACAACCAGAATCCACCAACTCATGATCCCCTTGAATGCTTAACGGTATGCGATACATTCCGGCCCGATTGGGGGCAGTCTCTGGTGCATCGGGGATGCAGATCACAGCTCCCACCTCCGTTGTGGAGCCCTGACTCAGGAGATGCTCCGGCTCCCCACTGCGCCAGCACATCAGCCCAAGCTTTCCCTCTGCAACAGTGTTATGTGCGTCACTCACCTGAGGGGGAGAAGACACAAACACAGAAGGGGAAAATGGGAGGACTCCACAGGTGCAACGAGCCGGCTGGGGAGGAGCTGGCCGCCGCCTCCGCAGTAGGGGAATGGGGGGGGAAGAGGGGGGGAAGAGGGGGGAAAGGAGAGAGAGAAAGAACATGAGGAGAGGCACCTTGTCCGCCTGCCGTCAGAATCACTTCCAGATGGTCCTCTGCCAACTCGATGGCTCGTTCTAGCAATGCCAGGCAAGGACACTGGACTCACTCCACCGTTCCTTCCGGAAGTTGAAAGATGAACTGTTCCAGTGCCAACAGATCGATGAGCCCATTGGCATTGTGGTCTTCCACCCTCAGCCAGCAGGCATCCCGGAGTTGCTGGCCAAGTGCAAACAGCTGGCTGACCTCCTCCAGTGTCACTGTCCAGAAGCGCTGGCGGTGTTGTTCTGGGTAGCGGCCAACACACTGCAGGATGGCTTTCTTCAGGTCAGTGTACCTGAGCTGGCTGTCAGCAGGGAGCTGCAGCACTGTGAGCTGTGCCTCGCCAGTCAGAAGTGGGAGGTGGCGCGCCACACACTGCTCGAACGGCCACCCCCACATTTCGGCTGCTTGCTCAAAAAGAGCGAGGAAAGCTTCCGGATCATCCTGTGGGCCCATCTTCGCAAGGGTGGTGTGAGGGTCCACCGTGGTGCTGGTCGAAGCCCCTGCCAATGCGAGCAGATGTCAGAATGCCTGGCAATCTTCCTGCTGGGCCTGCATCAAGGCTTCAAAGCGTTGCTCCTGCTCCTTCCGGAGGGTGATCAGTGCTTGATGCTGGTTCTGCTGGGCGGTAGCGAGGGCATGGGTGAGCTCTTGAAATGGGGAGGACTCCATGTGGTGATTCCCTTCTGTACTCCCAGGTTTTGGCACCACTGTAACAGTTCCCTGATGACGGTAGAGCACAGCAGGCAGGAATTGATGTTCACACACGCTCTTTATTTTCGTTTTATTTTCTGCTTTTCAACATCATACACTCACACTCTCCCAGTCTCACGCACACCCACACACATGTTCTGGTTGGGAGAGCTCCCTTCTCTCTGCTCTCTCCCTCCTTTTCTATCCTCTGTCACTGCAACACAGACACACATTAATTAGACACAGGTGCATTGACTTTGCCACTCACCTTGCCTGGCCCCACCCTCCATTCACAAACCCACTCTAGCCCACACCCCCGCTGCCACAGACCACTTTAAGCCATACATGCCACAGAGTGGGGCTTTATGGAAGAGTGGCCAGAAAAAAGTCATTACTTAAGAAAACACATTTGGAGTTGCCCAACAGCATGTGGCAGACTCCCCAAACACATGAAAGAAGATTATCTGGTCAAATGAGACTAAAATTTAGCATTTTGGCCATTATGGGAAATGCTATGTATGGCACAAACCCAACACCCTGAGAACATCATTCCTACAGTGAAGCATGGTGGTGGCAGCATCATGCTGTGGGGATATTTTTCATATGCAGGGACAGGAAAGCTGGTCAGGACTGGCGGAAAGATGGATGGCACTAAATACAGAGCAATTCTGGAAGAAAACCTGTTTGAGTCAGTCATAGGTTTGAGACTGGGATGAAGATTCATGTTCCAGCAGGACAATGATCCTAAATGTACTGCTAAAGCTACACTGGGATGGTTTAAAGGAAAACATTTAAATGTCTTGGAATGGCCTAATCAAAGCCCAGACCTCAGTCCAATTGAGATTCTGTGGCACAACTTGAAGATTGCTATACACCAACGCAACTCGTCTGACTTGAAGGAGTTGGAGCAGTTTTGCCTTGAGGAATGGGCAAAAATCCCAGTGGCAAGATGTTCTAAGCTAATAGAGACATATCCCAAGAGAGTTGCAGTTGTAATTGCAGCAAAAGGTGGGTCTACGAAGTATTGACTTTGGGGGAGGGGGTGAATACCTATGCACACTGCAGATTTCTGTTTTTTTATCTTAATTATCATTTGTGTTGCAATAAAACAATTTTCACATTTTAAGTGGTAGGCATTTTGTGTAAATCAAATGGTGCTAATCCCCCAAAAATCCATTTTAATTCCAGCTTGTAATGTGACAAAACATAACAAATACAAAGGGGGATGAATACTTTTGCAAGACACTGTATACCCAAGAAAAGAGTAGCACACACAGGTCAATTCCATGTCTAGAAAAAAGTGTGTGTGGGGGGGGTCCAGTTGGTTACAACTTACTCGTACTCATATATAGGTACTATAATAACACTCATGAAACATTATGTCAACAATGACTTTTTTATACTATGTTTATAATAAGTCTACGGTATAAGAAATTTAGTAATTTCAGAGACAACTCTTCTTACATTATAGAGTTAATATTTTGAGTATGAGATTCCAAGTAACTTTGTAACAAAATGACTATTAAAATGACTCAAATCTCGGCATGGTAATATCATTTGGCATTCAGACTAAAATCTGCTCAACTACAACTTAGATAATAGAAGAAAACACCATGAAAGAGAAATCAATCAAAACCGAAAGAGTGGACGCGATTATCATCCATTACCATGTGAAGACTCTTTTGAATGCATAAGTGGGCGCTCACACTGCAAAAAAAATTTGAAAACTGAATTTGAGGAGAAAAATACTTAATACTAGTGAAATTATCTTTCCGCATAGACAGATATTTTTACTTGGTAAGACATCTTGGAATAAGTTGGTTGCAATCTGCAACTTGGTTTAATAATCTCAGAACTGGTGTCTTCTTCTAATAGGAAATGCTAGATCATTTCAACTATATTCAAGATATTTTCATTTGCTAAGACAATTTTTTTTGCAGTGCAGCGCTTCAACCCTGGTGTGACTGAGTAAGGTGAGAAGTTTAATGTTTCATCTAATTTAGGTAATTTAAAAATATAATATTTGACAGTGGGCACATAGGAAAGTGTAAAGTATAAAGTTTCTGTTAATATGTTTATCATGTTTGTATGATAAAAACTCACAAAGATATTTATCTAAATATATGACCTACTTCTAAACCTGCTGAGCTTCATCGGCAAAGCACTCAACCCCTGTAATGGAAACTTCTAATAAACACTTCAGAACGCTTAGCAGTTGTCTTTTCAGCTATTTATAGTAGATCATATAAAACAGAGATATAAAATAGGAAAGGAAAAAAAAAGAAGAAGAAGAAGAAGACGACACCACTTCAGTGATGCCGCGAGTATGCGCACTCTGAGTTGTATCTTAGTGAATGTTATCTATTATACTCTAAAGGCATTCGCTTACTGCTCGCATCTTCACGTGATTGGCTCAAGGTTTTCTATGAAGCTTTGTTAAATCATGCACCTGGCATGCTCTGGGATGTGCAGGAACTCAGACACCCTGCTTATCACCAGCCAAGGCCACAGAAAGGCGATTACAGCATATGGAAAAACAACACTTCTCAGTACACTAGGCCACTTGAGCTCAACACAGAGAATAGGAATGTTCATTCACTAAATTTCCTTCACATTTTGCCCCTTTTTATCCTACAGGATAATAATTGCTAAAGGAAAGAAATGTACACAATTTCAGTGGTGAGTTCTCGGAGAGATTCGACTTAACACATCATTGAGTGTACAGGGATAATGCTAAGGCTGTTTTGTAAGACATAGACATCTTAAGTTAATGCTAGCAAGTTATATACGTAGATCAGGAAACAACAGAACAGAAAAGCAACCACAAATGAGAGTGTTTTAAGCTAGGGCTAATTTCATATCAGCTGTGCTGATGTCATCAAACGGTGGGTTATAGTCTTCGCGTGGGTTTGGAGGCCAGTCAGGCAAGTCGTCTGGGTCTATTTTCACCATCTGGTAACCAGTATTTGTCAGCTGCCTCTGAAACACAGACATACAACATTGACAGAAAACAGGGAGCAAACATAGCATCACAATCACTAAACCCAGGACCAGTATGGTGGATGGAATCAGAGCCTTCCATCCACTACACCAATGCCATCAACTGTCTTCGACTCCTCCATGTTTATCTGCTCGTAATTGTTCAGCAACCTTGCGCATCTTGTTCAGTGCCTCAGTGATGTTATTGAGTTAACCCTTGCCCTTCTTGACGTGTATTGGTGCTCAGAGGGTGGGCACACCCTATCAGCCCTCGTCCGACCTCACCGGAGCTTGGAGAAACTCAGGACTTCTGAAACCAGTTTACTGACTAGATACTAAAATACTCTTCTCTATTGAGGGTGCAACAGAGTAACTGTGCTGCCGCGCTCAGTTCCACAGAACTTGCTCGCCACGTGGTTTGGATCAAGGTAGGAAAGCGGACATGTGGGGCACCTTCTAAATGATAATTCTTTACCTCTCCTCCTGAGTCTCAGGTTACCACTTGTCTCACCTTATGTTTGGGGTTCTGTGCTAAGATGTACTCAATTAACACTTCTTTCTCCTCGTTGGTGTCATTCAGATTTGTCCACTGGGATTGTCCTCCTGGAGCTGTCATCCTGACCTCTTCGTCCGTGATAAGGAGCCACAGCCCGTCTCCTAATGGGTTACACCTTCCAGTGTCCACTAATTCTCGGGTGCGTGTGTGAATGATGTGATACTCGCACTGTTCCATGTAGTGATGCCTTTCTTCCTCACGAGCTTTACCAGCATCTGGGTCACTTAGGCCTTCCTCTTCCTCCTGCTCAGCTGGTTCAGGAACCCTCCTGCAGTGGCTAGCGTGGATCCACGTCACTCTGCCTGTGACCTTCACTGCCATTGGGGTCGTGAGCAGGACCTGGAATGGGCCATTCCACCATGGCTTGTTCCATTCCACCATGGCTTGTTCCACTAGGTTCGTCAGAAGTCCTTCACCACTATCCAATCCCCTGGTTGTAGATCGTGCAGAGGTCCCTCAGCAGGCTTGGGAAGCACTTATTTTACCTGTTTGTGGATAGATTTCAAAGCAGAGGACAGCGTTGGGGCGGCACGGTGGTGTAGTGGTTAGCGCTGTCGCCTCACAGCAAGAAGGTCTGGGTTTGAGCCCCGTGGCCGGCAAGGGCCTTTCTGTGCAGAGTTTGCATGTTCTCCCCGTATCCGCGTGGGTTTCCTCTGGGTGCTCCAGTTTCCCCCACAGTCCAAAGACATGCAGGTTAGGTTAACTGATGACTCTAAATTGACCGTAGGTGTGAATGCGAGTGTGAATGGTTGTCTGTGTCAGCCCTGTGATGACCTGGCGACTTGTCCAGGGTGTACCCCACCTTTCGCCCGTAGTCAGCTGGGATAGGCTCCAGCTTGCCTGTGACCCTGTAGAACAGGATAAAGCGGCTAGAGATAATGAGATGAGATGAGGACAGCGTTGCACAGTAATTCAACATTGCATCTTCACACAGTCTGGTGTCCGGCAGTGTTCCTTGGGCTGGCCCTATCCCCGTGTTGGGTACTCGTTCAAACAGAATTTCAAATGGGCTTAACCCATGTTTAGGCCTAGTTTGCATCCTCATTTGTGTGAGTACTACAGGCAGGACCTTTGTCCATCCTAGCCCTGTTTTTGCACAAGCTTTGCTTAGTTTATTTTTAAGGGACCCATTTTCCCTCATAAAGTGTCAGTTCAATGAAGTCCATTTGGAGATGATCAAATGGTTTGTCTGGTATTGGGTGTGCTGCTTGAGTTAGTTTGATATCTTGACCTGCATTATGTTGTGCGCATATCAAGCATTGCTTGCAAAATTTCACAGCGTAATTTGAAAACCCCTTTGTGAACCATCTCTTTGTTACTTCTGCTACCATCTCCCCTTTTGACACATGGGTGAGTCCATGGGCCAATTTTGCATAGAAAGGGAACATGTGTTTTGGTAGACAGGGACAGCCCGAAGGACAAACCTAGACCAAGTTTGCAAAGATACAGCTGGCCTGGGTGGCAGTGCTCTGAAGGCCACTAGCTGTAAACAGGGGGTAGAAACCTGAGGAAAAGCAAGGTTAGAGGGTGAACTGGAAGTTGAGGCTGCACACTTAGCTGCCGCATCCGCCCTGACATTTCCTTGAGACACAAGATCCAGTATTGTTAGTATGGGCAGCACACTTACACACAGCAATGGCTCTAGGGAGTAGAATAGCATCCAACAACTCAGAGACCAGTTTATGATGTGCAATGGGAGATCTTGTGCTAGTGAGAAAATTTCTGTGTTTCCAAATGGTGCCAAAATCGTGCACAATGCCAAATGTGTACCTGCTGTCTGTAAAAATATTGACAGATTGCCCTGCAGCCAATTTGCATGCCTCGATAAGGGCACAGAGCTCTGTGGCCTGCGCCGACAGGTTTGAGGACAAACACGATGCCTTGAGGACCTCGTGATCTGAGACTACGGCAAAACCTACTTTGCTCTCTCCCATCTCTGAGTCTCTGGAGGCTGAACCATCCACATAGAGGACCAAGTCTGGATTTTCCAAAGGGTTGCTCTTTAAGTCTGCCCTGGGGGAACAAAAATCGTTAGTGAGAGCAACACAGTCATGTGGCTCTCCATCGTCCTCTGTAGGGAGAAGAGAGACAGGATTCAGAACAGTACAACATTTCACAATGATGTTAGGCATATCAAGTATGACAGTGTTATACTTTAACCATCTCTGTGCTGACAAATGTGACATCTTTTTCCCCAACAGAAGCAGGGAGACAGCATGTGGGACCAAAAGGGTGAGGTTAGAATACCCCACAATATTTCTGGAACCAGTTACCACCTTTTCAGCTGCAGCAACTGCATGCAGGCAAACAGGAAGTCCAGCCGCCACTGGGTCCAATTTGCTGGAGAAGTAGGCTACAGGTCTTAATCTATCCCTGTGCTTCTGCAAAAGAACAGAGGTCATGAAACCCTTCTTTTCATCTACAGTTTGAACAAATGGTTTATTGGGGTCAGGCAATCCCAGAGTGGGTGTGGTCTGCAGAGCGCTCTTTAGGGACGTCAGGTGTGTGCGGAACAACCGCAGCATTGACTGCTTGCAGATCTTGGACAAACCTCCACTCATCGGGCTGGGACGGTTTTCTTGCCTTCTTAACTGGGAAAATAGGAGTGCGCACTGGAGAGTCCTGGCAAGGGACAATTACACCTGCCTTCAGCAATGAATCAAAGACCTGTCTTATGCCTGCGATTGCTTCTGGTTTGAGTGGGTATTGGGTCTGTTTAGGCCTGAAATCTGATTTGGGGGTGATCACCACTGGTTCAGCATTCTTTATTAGGCCTACCATAGCAGCCATTGAATTTGTTCCACGTTTCCGTGACTGGCCCTCTGCAGGCCCTTGGCCATCCCCTGACTGGTCCGTGACTGTCTGCCGATTGGTCAGTGCAGATAATTTATCCCCCACAATGACGTAGTCAATGCAGTCCTGACTGGTGACGCCCCTAAGCAGCTTGTTGAAAACCAGCTGCTATCCCTCATTTTTCCACGGGGAGGAGCAGTGATTGTCCGTTTCACAAAGCAGGTTTATCAAACGCTGAGAACAGCTGTTTTCAGTTAGTTAATTCAACCCGGAGGAGTTTCACCGGGAGTTAAAAAGCCATAAGATTTTAATGCACTCATACAGCGAGTTTGAATATGTTTATATATAACTGAAATAAAAGATTGATTGATTGATTGATTGATTGATTGATTGATTGATTGATTGATTGATTGATTGACTGAAGTGCGCATGCTCTCTTCATAAACACTGTCTAGTGCAGACATCCCAAGTCTCCTGGAAGTTCTGGGAGTCTCCTGCATATTGATAGCGGCTCCCTGATGCCCGCAAATTGGAGAATATCTCCCGGAATCTAGAGCAAGTGAGCAAGAGCGTGCACACGAAACATTAAGAGACTGCTAAGTAAGAGACTGAGAGTTTGTGTGTTATTTGTGCGTGTCTGTATGTGTAGAGACATTCTGAGCAGTAATGTAAAGGCATCAGTCTATCTGGCTGTCTTGAATTGAGATCCATTTACATGCATTCTCTGAAACAGAGTGTTCTCACCATTGCCTGTAATGCAAGTTTGGCTCATAACACATTTACTTCAACAACTCTAAAACTGTGCCATCATAACTGTGGAGTTTTGTCTGACATAAAAGTCAAAACTGAACTGAACTGAGTGTATTGCTCAGCTACCTGAAGTATTGGCATTATTTACATTTCATTATCTTAAATTACATTAGAATGTAGGGCTATTAGTTCTGTGTGAAGACTATGTATTAGAGAGAGTGTGTGAGAGTGTATTATTTGTGTGTGTGTGTGTGTGTGTGTGTGTGTGTGTGTGTGTGTGTGTGAGTGAGTGAGTGAGTGAGTGAGAGAGAGAGAGTTATGAGAGAAAGAGAGAGAGTTACTCAAACAAGCCCGTTTAGTCAGCCCTGCACAGGGCTGCCTGCGACAACGTAGTTTTGAATGTTTCTCGAAATGCTAACTAAAATGTAATAGGCAATGACAATGAAACGTTTCCCCCTGGAAAGTTGTCATGACACCGCTGAACGGTCTGCCACTGCACTGACAATATTTTCTCACCTTCCCTCCTTCTCTTTCCCTGCTCTTCTGTTGGCTGTCCAAACCTTAATTTAGTTTGTTGCAACGTTTTCATTTTGCACTCAGGTAAAGCTCTATAATGCGATGTTACTATTAGCCTACGTTAGGTTAGGTAGGCATATGTGATAGAGCGTAGACTACACCCTGCCTGTTTTATCCAAAACCCAACTTCCCCGGCCGACACTAGTATAGGCTACGTCGAGTGACGCTGCGTTAGACACGGCAACGATAGAGATAGAGGCTGAGAGATTTCAGATGACATTAGACAAATGTGAATTTTATTGGGGGGAATACAGATGACATGTGGATGTGGATGCTGCGTTTTACATTGATCACTGCTCGAATTCAGCGTAGACCAATTTTAAATTTCTGAAAAAAATACCGAGGACATGACCTCAGTGTCCTCAATGGTAGTTACGGCCATGACTCTGAGTCTGTAAACCCTGAAATGAGAGAAACTCTGGGTTTTCCGTAGAGGTCAAGTCAAGTCAAGTCAAGTTTATTTGTATAGCGCTTTTAACAATAAACATTGTCGCAAAGCAGCTTTACAGAATTTGAACAACTTAAAACATGAGCTAATTTTATCCCTGATCTATCCCCAATGAGCAAGCCTGTGGCGACGGTGGCAAGGAAAAACTCCCTCAGACGACATGAGGAAGAAACCTCGAGAGGAACCAGACTCAAAAGGGAACCCATCCTCATTTGGGCAACAACAGACAGCCTGACTATAATGTTAACAGTTTTAACATGAGGACAGTTTTGTTGATGTTATAACTCTTCATTGATGGAAACTTGAGTGCAAAACTGATTCATGATAACTGCAGTCCTAAAGGTAGCAAGACAACTGTAGTCCTCAGCCATAAAAGCATTACTGTAAGAGTCAAGAGCATCCTCCAGGTATAACCCTCAACTATCCTCATGGGGCCGTCCTTCACAGGAGCGATGCGATAAAACTCCGACCAAACACAGGGCACCATGATGGATCAAGCAGGTCCGAGGGGCAGAAGAGGCCAGCATCTCAATCCCAGGACCAACATGTAACTCAGAGGGACAAATTGGGGGGGAAGAGAGAGAGAAAGAAAACACATGTTGTTAGGTATGCCCTAAAAATGACAAGTATTAAATCTGTGTGGTAGGCTCGCAGAGATGAGAGTCTTGACATCAGGCATAAAACACAACAATGGCATGTTAATATGGTAAAAAATATATCATGACCTGCTCTGGCTGGATGCTTGATTGGGTGATGGGAGCACACTCCTCAGCAATGATGAGATACAGATGGGACCCTTAGGGCTGGCCAAGACAATTCAGTTACATTTCACCGGGTCTGGGACATGCAACAGAAGTCTGACGGCCGATTCCCTGCAGGCTACGATAGCCAGTCGGGGTCTCCACCCTCTCCACCAAAAGATTTCCTGTTGACTCCATGTAACTCAGAGGGACAGATTTGGGGTGGGGGAGGGGGGAGGGAAAGAAAACCCAGGTTGTTAGGTATGCCCAATGTCACCTGAATAAGTAGGAGCAGTATACATATTGCAAGCAGGGACTCTGGCAACTAAGTAAGACAGCATAACTAAAAGGAGAGAGCCAGAAGGTAACACAGGCATGAGGGAGCCCCGGGACATAAAGCAGCCAGCCAATACACCGTCAACAAACTCGAGTGAGCAAGCGAGTGGGGACTGACAGCATCCATACATCCCAGTTTACCAAAACACTCTATGTCTGAGGACCCTCCAGATCTACACCTTTACCTCATAAACACCATTAACAAAAGGCTTGACTAAACAGATATGTTTTCAGCCTAGACTTAAATGCTGAGACTGTGTCTGATTCCCGAACATTACTTGGAAGGCTGTTCCATAACTGTGGGGCTTTGTAAGAAAAGGCTCTGCCCCCTGATGTAGCCTTCACTATACGAGGTACCAGCAGATAGCCTGCACCTTTTGATCTAAGTAGGCGTGGCGGGTCATAGAGGAGCAGAAGTTCACTCAGGTACTGTGGTGCGAGACCATTTAGTGCTTTAAAGGTCAATAGTAGTATTTTATAATCAATACGAAATTTGATTGGGAGCCAATGCAGTGTGGATAAGACAGGCATGATGTGGTCATATTTTCTAGTTCTAGTAAGGACTCTTGCTGCTGCATTTTGAACTAACTGGAGCTTATTTATGCACTTATTGGAACATCCAGACAGTAAGGCATTACAATAATCCAACCTGGAGGTAACGAAAGCATGGACTAGTTTTTCTGCGTCATGCAATGACATTAAATTTCTTATCTTTGCAATATTTCTGAGATGAAAGAGAGCTATCCGGGTGATGTTATCAATGTGAGTTTCGAATGAAAGACTGGGGTCAATAATCACTCCAAGGTCTTTTACTGCTGCACGTGAAGAAACAGAAATGCCATCCAGAGTCACTGTGTAATCAGAAAACTTACTTCTAGCTGTATGTGGTCTTAGCACAAGTACTTCAGTCTTGTCAGAGTTAAGCAGAAGGAAATTAATAAGCATCCAGTGTCTAATGTCTTTAACACATTCCTCAATTCTATTAAGCTGGTGTCTCTCATCAGGTTTTGCAGAGACATACAACTGTGTGTCATCAGCATAACAGTGGAAACTAATACAATGTTTACAAATAATATCGCCCAGAGGTAACATATAGAGAGAAAAAAGCAGTGGACCCAAGATAGAACCTTGTGGAACACCAAACTTTACCTCGGTACGTCTAGAAATATCACCATTTATATCAACATACTGATAACGATCAGTTAGATAAGACCTAAGCCAGGAGAGGGCCAGTCCCTTAACTCCCACAACATTTTCTAGTCTATCCAGAAGAATGGAATGATCAATGGTATCAAATGCAGCACTAAGGTCAAGCAACACAAGTAGCGAGACACAGCCCTGATCAGACGCCAACCGTAGGTCGTTTACTACTTTAACCAGTGCTGTCTCTGTGCTGTGATGAGGTCTAAATCCTGACTGATACATTTCATGGATGTTATTCCTATGTAAATATGAGCATAACTGCTGTGCCACAGCTTTTTCAAGGATCTTGGAGATAAAGGGGAGGTTTGATATTGGCCGATAATTGGACAGCTGACAGGGATCAAGGTCAGGTTTTTTAATCAGGGGTTTGGTAACTGCTAGTTTAAAGGATTTGGGTACATAGCCAATCATAAGAGAAGAATTTATTATTTTTAGAAGCGGTTCAATTACTCCAGGCATTATCTGTTTGAATAGATGTGTCGGTAAGGGATCTAGTACGCAAGTTGAGGCTTTTGATGTCGAGATTAATGAAAGTAATTCAGTTTCTTTTAGGGGAGTAAAACATTCTAACTGATGATCTGATACAGTTATATAGTTAACTACAAGGTCACTTTCATTGTCTGACCTTAAATTAGTAGTTTGAATTTTTTGTCGGATATTCTCAATTTTGTCATTAAAAAAATTCATGAAGTTGTTGCTACTACATACTGTAGGTGTGCATGTGTCGATAGTGGACTTATTCCTGGTTAATTTTGCTACAGTATTAAATAGGAATCTAGGATTATTTTTGTTATCTTCTATTAGGGAGGAGAGATATGTTGATCTCGCAGCACTAAGAGCTTTTCTATACTTCAGGAAGTTCTCCTTCCAAGCTAATTTGAACACTACCAATTTTGTTTGATGCCATTTACGTTCCAATTTTCGAGTGGTCTGTTTTAATGTGTGAGTGTCATCATTATACCAGGGTGCTAATTTTTTGTCTCTGACCATTTTCCTTTTTAGAGGAGCTACATTATCTAAAGTATGGCGGAATGTTGACTCTAAGCATTCAGTTGCCTGATCAAGTTCTGCAGGGGCTGACAGTGACCCAATCAAAGTTGACAGCTCTGGGAGATCATTTATAAAGCTCTGTGCAGTAGTTGACGTCAAAGTACGTTTAATACAGTGAGGTGCATATATTATTACTCAGACATAGTTTGAATGAGATGAGATAATGATCTGAGATAACTTCAGACTGTGGAAGTATGACTATATTGTCTACGTTTAATCTGAATGTTAGTATTAGATCAAGGGTGTGACCACCATTATGGGTCGGTCCTATGACATTCTGCTTAATCCCGACTGAATCTAAGATGGACACAAACGCTGTTTTTAAAGGGTCTTCTGGGTTATCGAAGTGAATATTAAAATCTCCGACAACTAAAGCTTTGTCTAAGGAAATAACCAGATCTGAGATAAAATCTGCAAATTCAGAAAGAAACTCAGAATATGGCCCCGGGGGCCTGTAAATAATAAGTAATGGAATTAACTGGGTAGACTTATTTTTCGAGGCTACATACATTATATGAGTATGAAGAACTTCAAATGTATTAAATTTATAACCAGGTTTTTGTGTTACACCTAGATAATCGTTATAAATAACCGCGATGCCTCCTCCTCTGCCAGTTAGACAAGGCTGGTGTATATAACTGTATCCAGGAAGACTCGCTTCATTTAATGCTATATATTCATTTGGCTTAATCCGTGTTTCAGTTAAACAAAGTACATTAAACTCCTGATCAGTAATGAGTTCATTAACCATTAGCGCTTTAGATGTAAGAGATCTAATATTTAATAGCCCCACCTTTAGATCAAAGGTGCTGGCAGCAGCTGTACAGTCAGTATGATCTAATTTTATATTGATTAGGTTACTGGAACAAACTCTCTGAAAATTTCTACCTTTTTGTTGAGCTCGGGGAACAGACAGTCTCGATGTAGTGGACCCTGAGTGACGACTCTGTGCAGCTAGCAGACAGTCGGTTTAGCCTGTTCGTTTGCTCCCTGGCCTTGGCTCTGGATTGTCAGAAATTAACTAGGCCTGTTCTGAGACTATGACCTATGCTGCAGGAAATGAGAGCAGCACCTTCCCGAGTGGGATGGATACCGTCCCGCCCTAACAGGCCAGCAGTGCCCTCAAAATTAGCCCAATTATCTATAAAGCCCACACTGTTTTCAGAGCACCACCTGGACAGCCAGCAGTTCAGCGACCATAACCTGCTGTAAGCTACATTGCCATGCCGCATTGGGATGGGGCCAGAGCATACTACAGCATCGGACATCGCCTTCGCTAATTTAAACACCTCTACAAAGTTACTCTTAGTAACCTCAGACTGACGAAGGCGTATATCATTAGCTCCTGCATGGATAACTATCTTTGAGAACCTGTGCTTGCCTAGGACCCTAAGATTACCTGCTATGTCCGGCACCCTGGCTCCCGGTATACACCTGACTAAAGCTGCTGGTGCCCCTAAAGGCTGAGCTAATTTCACGTGCCATATGATAGAGTCCCCTATAACCAGAGCTCTTTCAGGTTTCTCAGTGGGTGCATCACTAAGGAGAGCAAACCTGTTCGGCACATGATGCGGAGAGGAGTGGTGCTCCCGTGGGCGAGCCTCAGCGGTAGCTTTGGCTCTACGCTTATTGTAGAGACCCAATAAGCCCGCAAATCCCACATGATGCAGATGTTCGCGTTATTTCTCACGAAAGTTCTTGTCATTGGCTTGGGGAATTAAACATGCTGAGCCGAGTCGTCACCCATTCGCCCCGCTGTAAGGGCTCTAGTGCCGGAGTTGGGGGATTACTAACTCCACCTAGGGCATCCAGACTTTCCCCTACAGAAACTACACTGTTCTCACACTCACTAACCTGCTCTAAAGCCTGGACACGCGCTTCTAGCACTGTAATCTTCTCCGTCAGAGAGCTAACTAATCTGCACTTATCACAAATAAAGCTAATAAAGCTATCGCTAGTGACGGAGGAAGAATGACTAAACATCCTGCACTCAGCACACTGAACAGGCTGAAGGTGTGCCATGATGAAAAGATTCACATACCTTAAATGAAGATCTGTTGATATTAAAGCAGATCCGATGTGGATGGCCTCCGCTTGTGGTCTTTACACAGGAGGAGAGAAAAAGAAAGCTTCCGGTCTCAGCGTTCTTCCGAAAAAAGAAAAAAAAGAAAAAAAAAGGTCTGCGCGGGACAGAATTTTCAGTCCCGCTCCCGCAAAGAATTATGATTTTCAGTCCCGCTCCCGCCCGCAAATCCCACATGATGCAGACGTTCGCATTATTTCTCACAAAAGTTCTTGTCATTGGCTTGGGGAATTAAACATGCTGAGCTTAGCTGAGCTCTCCACTGACCGATCCTTCACCTAGCGCACGTAGCGAGGGTGCGCGTTGCCAGGCGGCATGCGCAGCTGAGGCTTTAAGGCCAATTTATGCTGACAACCCAGTCCTTGCAGATGACGTCTGCGAAGCCCCCCCCCTTCGCAGACGCTCTGCGCGCACCTCCCAAAAATTGTGACCACCGCAGACAGCTTCGCAGACAAGAGGGCTCTGATTGGTCCACTCTACATCCGCTGTACACGCACTTCCGCTTCCCTACTTTCTGGGTTTGTTTTGTTTTCATGACCGCCATTTTTAAAAACACGAGCGAAGATGGAGCAGCACGAAGAGCGGTTGATCGAGGAAGTGAGGAAGTACGTACATCTATACGACTCCAGTTCTAGTCATTATAAGTAACCGGAGGATAAACACTCCACTAACCACACCCACCAACTACTCCTAGCGATTTCGCGACTTCGCGCCCCCTTGCGTTGTGGCAGTGAATAACATCGCACATGCCTATTACTCCCCATTCAATGATAAATTACAACTGTCTGCGAAAAGCTATCTGCGAAAGCCTTGTCGCAAGAGCATGCAGAGCCCCTTACATATCTATCTATCTATCTATCTATCTATCTATCTATCTATCTATCTATCTATCTATCTATCTATCTATCTATCTGTATCTCTGTCTGTCTGTCTATCTCTCTGTCTGTCTGTGTCTATCTGTATGTCTCTCTCTCTCTCTTAATCTTTCTCTATCTGTCCGCATGTTGTGTGTGTGTGTGTGTGTGTGTGTGTGTGTGTGTGTGTGTGTGTGTGTGTGTGTGTGTGTGTGTGTAAAACCCTGACAGCTTTTGGCCAGAGTGTCATATTACAGGTGAGAATGGTCCCTTTTCACTGAATGGGGGGTAGGGCAGCTTGCGCATTCCAGCCAAACGAGCTGTTACGCATTACAAAAGGTTAGACGCCATACTGTAGTTTACCCTGTAAGACCCATTGCTTCAATATTACAACATCACTTTTAGCGATTTTAACAAAAGGTCTGCAAAAGTTTTTTTTTTTTCTCAAGACCACATTTACACCATAATGTAATCATCTGAAAAATACCATTACAGACTGGTGGAGCAGCGTGCCGAAAATAATATGTATTTGGTCCAAGGTGTGGGTTTTTTTCATACGTCACTGGCTCTTTTGCCAGTAGCGCATCACTTGCGCAGGTCTGGGGTTACCCTGCAATTTTCGGGTTGTTCTATTATTATTAGGCTACCGCATAAAAGCGGTCACATTGTGTGCTCAATACCTGTATACAGCGCTGAAATAAACATTTTGCAATGAATAAGAAGTGTTTTGAGTTAACAGCATATTTTTAACACTAGAAGGCCCAAAGTGCAGACTTTAGTCTGCAATGAAATCCCCCCAAATTTGTGAATAAGTCTAACGTACCATTACCTGCCTCCCATTGTTGTGTAAAGAAGCCTAATTATTGTGTTACCTGAGAAATAGCCTCTTTGTTTCAGACTTCACAATGTCACAACCAGACTTCACAATGTCACAACCTGTATACAGCACTGAAATAAACGTTTTGCAATGAATAAGAAGTGTTTTGAGTTAACAGCATATTTTTAACACTAGAAGGCCCAAAGTGCAGACTTTAGTCTGCAATGAAATCCCCCGCAAATTTGTGAATAAGTCTAAGGATCAGTTCTAACCCTAAACCCAAATCCTGGATCTAACCCCAACCTGAGCTCACCCCAACCCAACCCCTAGCCTTAGCCCCTAGCCCAAAACCTAGCCTCAAATAATAATGGAATAATAACCCAAATATAACATGGGGGTACTGACCAGGCACTTGTGGAGCATTGAGGATGGGGCTTGGGAAGGACAGTGCACAACACAGCCTTGGCCTAGGCCAGGACGTGGATCTTTCCAGAAACCCTAACCCAAGTATGTGATTGAGCAGGACAGTTCAGACACAGAGGCCACATCAGATGAGGAGGAAGACACAACGCACATCAACCCCCCTTGTAATAAAAAAACAAAAAGTTGCAGATGTGGGCATAACACCTGGATCCACAGAGAAGGCAAAAGATGGCACTGTGTGGTTCCACCACAAAGTTGGAGACTTTTCTGCTCATGAAACTCCACAGACAGCATTCAATGGATCTGGAGGGCCAACAGAGTTTGCAACACGCAAAATCACGAGTCGCCTTCAAAGCTTCCTGTATTTGTTGGATATCAGCATGTTGTTGGCCATCAGAGACTGCACAGTCCTGGAGGGCCATAGAACAAATCCCAGCTGGCAGATGAGTGTCTTCGAGCTGATGGCGTTCCTCGCAATCGAAGGGCTGCCAAGGGCTACATTGGTGCCATGCGACTCATGTGGGCCAATAGATTCGACAACCCAGATATCAAAGCCATAATGCCCCGTAACCGCTTTCTTGAAATAAAGCGGTACCTTCGCTTCGACAACAAGGACACCCGCAAGGAGCGCATACAAACAGACAAATTTGCAGCAATTTCAGACATCTGGCAGGAGTTTGTTCAGAATTGTCCTACAGTCCAGGGCAACATGTTACCATGCATGAGCAGTTATTTCCTTCAAAGGTTCATTGTCCCTTTCTGCAGTACATCGCATCCAACCCTGACAAGTTTGGAATCAAGTTTTGGATTGCAGCAGATTTGGACACAAAATACATGTGTAATGCCATCCCTTACTTGGGAAAAGATCCCACTTGTCCAGCGGGAGAGAGGCTATCAGAGAATGTTGTTTTGAAATTGATGGAACCATTTACTGTATGAACCAGGGAAGGACTGTAACTATGGATAATTTCTTCACCTCTCTGTCTTTGGCTAACAGGCTTCTTCAACGAAAAACAACTCTGCTTGGCACCATCAACAAAAATCGTCAGGAGCTACCAGCAACTGCAAAGGAAACCTCGGGGCGCCAGTTGTACTCCACACAGGTGTTCACATCTGGAAGTGCCTTGCTGATGGTGTTTGCAACAAAAAAAAAGAAATCTGTTTGTCTTCTGAGCACCATGCATCAGAAAGTGGAAATTGTGGACACCCAAAAACAAAAAACAAACACTGTTGTCGATTACAACCATTTCAAATGCAGCGTTGATATCATGGACCAGAAATTACGCAACTACTCAGTGTGTGCAGGAACACGGAGATGGCCCATGGCTGTGTTTTACAACCTGCTTGACATGGCTGTCACAAATGCAAATGTCTTGTACACAGCATGTACAGGATCCAAAGAAAGTCACCAATTGTTCATGCTGGAGCTTACAGAGGAACTTCAAAACAGGCTTTTGCAGGAAAAGGCACAAGGGGAAGAACACAAACAGCAGCGTGAGATGAAAGTTTCTCAGAAGAAAAAGACACAGTGCCAGGTGCGCATACTCTGCAATAATAACAGAAGCACTGAACTTTGTGTACGCTGCCACAAATACACCTGTGGCAAATGTACCGTAGGAAAGACTCACCATGGGAATGTGGAAACTACTAGATGGGACAACTGTATGCTACATTTCTGTGCTTTGTATAGCCTCCATGTGTAGTGAGCCTGCTTTTCTTAGTGTGAAATAAATGTTTATTTTCTTCCTGAAGTTATACCGTCTGTAGTTTTTCCAAGCTGAAATTGTGTTTTTTGGGGCACTAATTCCAGTCCTCTGTCCTCTGACATTGGCCCTTTTCCACTACCCTTTTTCAGCTCACTTCAGCTCGCTTCAGCTCACTTCAGCCCGACACGGCTCGCATTTCGACTAAGAACAGCATGACTCAGCTCGCTTCAGCCCTGCTCAGCCCCCAAAACTCGCACGGTTTTGGAGTAGGGCTGAAGCGAGTCAAACCGAGCTGAGTGAGGCTAGGGGCGTGAGGAAACACTCCCCTGTGCACTGATTGGTGAGGAGGAGTGTCCTCATACGCCCACACACACCCCGCGAGCACGCTGGGATCTGTAAACACCGTAAACCCGGAAGAAGAAGAATTACGAATTACGAGAATTATGAAGCCTTATGCGCCTTGCCTCATCTATACGCTCTTGCCAGTATCTGTTGGCGTTGTCGGTGACAACAAGCCACAGCACCAAGACCAGCAACACTAACGGCTCCATGTCCTCCGTGTTTATTGTTTACTCTCTGGGTCATGAGACTACCGCTTAAAAGCTCACTGATGTCACTGTTTGCGCCGCCTAACGACATCACCTGACGTCCACCCACTTTCGCTAACTCCACCCAATGTGTCCACCCACTTCCAGCCAGCACGGTTCAGCGCGGTTGTAGTCGAAATGCAACGCCAACAGCCCCGCTCAGCTCGACTCAGCCCAACTCAGCACAGCACGGCTCAGCCCAACTCAGCCACGTTGGTAGTGGAAAAGCGGCAACTGTGAGCTTGGCAGAGTAAATTGTCATTGAAATTGGGGTGTAACCTAAAACCAAATTACCATTCATGAATAGCAACCTCAGTGGGGGGTGGAGTGGCTGTTCACAATACAATGGAGACAGTTAGCACCTTGAGAGGAATACACAATTTTTGCAGAGAGGAGGGGGCATGCAGCAGAAGTGAAAATCTCTGGGCCTTTTAACGAACCGTGTTTATCACATATGGTAACACATTATCAACAAAGAAAGAAAAAAAAAACAATGCCATGGATCAGGAAAAGAACCACAGCGCTGTGATTAGTTGGACTATCAATGACTGACAGAGCCCCGGCACGTAACTAAGCATTATAAAGTTAGAAAATATTATTTTTATTGAAAAAACAAGAATGTAATGATTTCTAAAATTTCGAAAATGATTTTACCTAACGAAATTTTCTGCTTTAATCCACATTTGCTGGTGTTGAGCATTTTTTTTTTTTTTGCTTCTCAAAATCATCTCATCACAGATCACTCGCTGCTGGAGTGTGCGAGCTTCCCTGCCCCCTATTTGTTGAAAATCTTCTGTAGATGTCAGGGTTTTATATTGATTTATTATTATTATAATTGTTAATAATTAAATGTGATAAATCTGGTTATTAGGAACAAAGGAGGGCATAGTGGGAAATGATACGGTAACTGTCTCTTGTCGGTTCAAACACGATACTGTTTTGTGATTACACTGTACCGGTACATTTTAATAAAAATAGACAAATGGCATGAACCTCTCTACTGTCTCTTATTACACTAAAGAAAGGGCCTGGCCGAGTCATTGCGTATTACTGAAAAAAAAGAAAGAACAAATGATACACGGATTGTGTATCATTCGTTCTTTCCATTTTTAATTGACAATCAAAAAATGAAAAAAATGACTTGTTTTTCATTTCAATTTTAGGCTCATATAAAAAAAATATGAAAAAACAGTCATTTTTTTCATTTTTTTGTGTTAAAATAAAAACAAATAACAAAATAACCAGTCACTTTTTCATTTTTTGATTTTTGATTGCCATTTGATAATAGAAAGAACGAATGATACACTGATTCAAACAATTAAGCTATACGGTACTTTCATCACAAGCATGTTGTTTAGCGTGCCCTATAAGGCCTACTTCATGAAACAGTAATCAGTGGCTACATTCAACTTGTAATATATTTCAGTAGTTAGTAAAGTCTTCTCATTCTCATCTCATTATCTCTAGCCGCTTTATCCTTCTACAGGGTCGCAGGCAAGCTGGAGCCTATCCCAGCTGACTACGGGCGAAAGGCGGGGTACACCCTGAACAAGTCGCCAGGTCATCACAGGGCTGACACATAGACACAGACAACCATTCACACTCACGGTCAATTTAGAGTCACCAGTTAACCTAACCTGCATGTCTTTGGACTGTGGGGGAAACCGGAGCACCCGGAGGAAACCCACGCGGACACGGGGAGAACATGCAAACTCCACACAGAAAGGCCCTCGCCGGCCCCGGGGATCGAACCCAGGACCTTCTTGCTGTGAGGCGACAGCGCTAACCACTACACCACCGTGCCGCCCATTTAGTAAAGTCTTATAAGCAAAAAAAAAGTCTGTTTTCAGTCATCCCAACATTGCCACTATTTAATATTGTCTAGCCTATTTGAAAGCAGGACCTACATGTAACACTAAAAAGTGCACAGTGCTTCATTGCAAGAGTCACTTTTTTTAAATATCTATTTTTGAGTGAGTTTGCCTTTGTTTAACAGTAGCTGGTATAGAGGTTGGCAGAAAACAGGGAGAGAGGAGTGAGGGTGAAAAACCCAAGGCAAGAATTGAACCATGTTTCAGGAGTTACCGGTACAAGACATGTGCAGTAACCACCAGACTACCAAGACCCACAGTTTCGCCTGCCCCTGCAAAAAGTAACCTATGGTATAGAATTTACCCAATAAATCTGAGGTAACAATTTGCATTGACTTGTTTGGGGTAGATTTCATTCCATATATTGAGTATAAAATAACTGAAATAAAAAGCTATGAAATACTTAAATAAATTGGGTAAAATTTACCTCACATTTATGTATCTATTCAACAGCTATTTTCTCACTGAAATTGGGTAAAATTATCTCTTGTTTGCTAGTAGGTAATACCTGATAATTACTAATCAAAGGTAATTAATATCACTTAGTAACCATTACTTATTCGGAGAAGGTAAGATGTACCCCCCCAAAAAAGACTTTCAGATGGTTCATCATCTCAATGTTTTTAATCCATAAGGTCATAAAAAAAACAGAATAAAGTGCAGTACAACAGCTTCACACAACATTTCAAGTAATGTTTTTTTTTTTTTAATGAGAGAAGCGCCATCTAATGGCGACACTGTGGAATCGAATGAATGGGCGTGTTTAGAATTAAAATAGGAGAGGGAGGGGGTCTGAGCCATGCATGGCAGCCGCCTGGCGTTCAGCTGGGAACTGCACGGCAGTCGCATGGCAGTCGCATGGCGTGCGGCTGGAAAGGGAAAAATTCAATGGCTGCTACCGTACATCATGTTTACCCTTCGCCCAAATGGAATTTGGAACTCCCGCCAATTTGGGGTGCACCTCTGCTGGAGTGATGCCTGTGGAAACAGAGACAAACAGGCCACTATGGCCGGGGTCCCCAGGACCCTGGTCATCAGTGGCTAATATTACGCTGCACTTAACATGCACACACATAGCATGACTTTGTTTATAGACCCCAAGCTTTTGGCAAAACAACACACTAGGGTCCTCTGTTTGGGACCATTCATTGCCATTGACTGTGCACTTCTTGACCCATTTCCCCACGTCTTTCCAATGAGCGGCTTGTGGCTTTGCTAATGAGACATGGGGTATAGAATTAACGATGTCAAAGAAATCATGCTGGCAGCAGCTGACCTCAGAGTCTTCTGACACGAGGCCGCGAATAACATGTTTGAGAAGACTGTGATGAACATTGATGTAGTTGTTCAGACAATGAGTAAAATGGACCTGCACAACGCAATAATGTTTAGACCAATATGTAGTTTTGAGGGTCAATCTTTCACATGCGTGGGGTCTGCAAATCAAGTCTTTTCAAACTCAACATCTTGCCCCTGGTGAACATGTGCTGTGCAATGCAAATCTTCCTTTTTCATATTAAAGTTAGTTAAAGTCCTTCCCATGCCATACAGTACCTGGTATTCCTAGGCAGTCTCCCACTCAAGTACTAACCAGGCCCAACTCTGTATGTGGCGCATCGGGCGGCGCCGATCTCCGTTTCCATAGCCCTCGGCCTCTCGCCTATTACATAGCTAGGGTTACAGTGGGGGGCTAGTCCTCTGGTAACCACGAGAGTTTAACTCCCCATGCACATCTGTATTGCAGCGTGCCTTGCCAGATGGCACCATTTTTATGATGGTCTTTGGTATGACCCAACCGTGAATAGAACTCACGATCTCCCGATCGAGAGGCAGACACGCTACCACTAGGCCACTAGTCGGTTTCCTTTTTCATATAATCTGTGTCAACTGATGAGGTGTTCAAGTGTGCGAGCTGTACAAGGTGTTTGGGAGTTTGTGTGAGTTGATAAGAGCAGAGCCGCCAGACATACACATACAGGGGGCTTCCAAGACCATACTGCACACCGCACATTTCACTTACTTCAACAGTTAGTCCATCTGGAGTGGACGTGAGATTAAATCACATTAAATCACATGCTAACAAATTTACTGGACATGTTTGTGAGATGAGGAATGAGTGGAACGTAACTATTCCTCCCTCGCTTTTAGACGGGAGGTTGACTGAGAAAGTTTCGGTCACAGGTCATCCTGAGATGCCCATCGTCTGAATAGAATTTGAGCTGAGCTGTGGGTCTACTGGAAGTACCCCATGTTGTATGACTGAGTGTCCTGCTCCAGAATCTACTAAAAAGTCAACACATGCCCACATACAGTGAGGGGCATACAAGGGAGTTTAGAGAAGGGAGTAGTTGTGTATTTTAACAAACTTAATGCAACTTCAGGTGTATCTACCTGGACTGGTGTATCAGGCGTTTCTGTGTAGTCTTGCTGTGGCATGCAGGTGCTGCTACTAATGTGTTTAACTTTATGTGAATGTTTCTGTCTATGTGTATGTATATCATCAGGTGTGTGTGTGTGTTACCTCCCCTGTTCTCTGTGCGGGGCCCATTCCCAGAGTCCGCCCGTCAGTCTGCTTTGCTGTACTCCTCAAGGGGCCTCTGTTTGCTACTGTGGAGACAATCTCGAGCAATGTGTCCCTTCTGATTGCAGTTGTAGCAGGTTGTGCCTTTTATCCAGGACGGGTCACCCCAGGTCATCCTGCCTCGGCCCCTACCTCAACCTCTTCCTCTAGGTCCAGGCTGAGCAGTCTGGAGAAGAGTGAGAGTGACGGCGTGTAGGTCTTGGTCTCTTTGTGTTGACTTTGTCTTCTCCTTCTCTTTCATCAGCCTTTCTGCATGCACAGCGTACTGTTCGATCTTGGTGAGACTGGCGGTTTCCCACAGGAGACATAGCTGCTTTACTGACTTGGCCACTGCTGGATTCAGACCGTTCATGAAACTGTTCCGCAGGTGAGCTTCCCAGACCTCAGGAGTGCCTTCCACTCCAGCCAGGGTCACATGTCTGGTCAGGCCACTGTGTTTCTCGTGCGTGGTGGTGAGATGAGCGAGAAACGCTAACACCACTTTACCATCTTCTTGCTTACACATACTGATCTTAGTAATGTCTATGTTCAAGGGAAAAGCTTCGATCAGACAAGCACAGAGAGCAGTGAGGGTATTTCTATACTCACTATTGCTATCCGCTGGTCAGCTTCTAGCCACTCTCTGGAAACCTTGTTCCAATCTATACCCATCTTGGTCATGAGTAGGCGGCGAAGTTCACGGGTGGTCGGCTGGAATTCTCTGCAAAACATCAACAGTTCATTACCAAATCTCTTTCCTCCTACCTCTCTCACGTTAGGAAGAGAAGCCATGCTTTTCTTCATGTCAGCTGTCGTCCAGGGTCTGTGGACTAGAAGCACGCCATCAGCTCCAGCCACTTCTACCACTGGAAGATGAAGGACTTCAGACTTTAGGTTACGGCCTTGTGGACCCACTGGTGAGCATGTGGTCAGGTCCAGGAGGGTGTCTCTTCCGTCGCCATATGCAAGACCAGATCTCATGTGTGATGGAGAAGCGCTGACGCTGGAGGCAGCTGGGAGAGATTCCAGAGGCTCGGGTTTTTTTTTTTTTTTGCTTTGTCTCGACTTCTCCCCCTTTCTGTGGGTGAAGCGCTTGTGGGAGTGATGCTCCGCCTTGCTGAGGAGGCACTGTGTGTCAGGGTGGTGGGGCAGACTCCAGGTTAGGGTCCATCTGAAATTTCAAACACTGAGAAGAGGGTGAGAGCCCTGCCTGTCGTTTCTCTCTTTTGTACTCTCTCTTAAGTGTTTTTTCTTTCCATGCAGAAAACGCCCTAAAGTCCCCTAAGAACTTAACATTATCTGCAGACTCTTCTTTTCCCTTCCATTTCAACTTTTCTTCTAACTGTTCTATCTGCCTGGGACTAAAACTGCCCTTCTCAGGGAATCCTAAGTCCTTTACTTGTATGTCAAACTGTGCCAAATAATCCTCGCCATACAAGGTAAACTGTATGTTCATAAACTGGATGTTTGGGCTGTCATAGGAACATCTCATCTCATCTCATTATCTCTAGCCGCTTTATCCTGTTCTACAGGGTCGCAGGCAAGCTGGAGCCTATCCCAGCTGACTACAGGCGAAAGGCGGGGTACACCCTGGACAAGTCGCCAGGTCATCACAGGACTGACACAGACAACCATTCACACTCACATTCACACCTACGGTCAATTTAGAGTCACCAGTTAACCTAACCTGCATGTCTTTGGACTGTGGGGGAAACCGGAGCACCCGGAGGAAACCCACGCGGACACGGGGAGAACATGCAAACTCCGCACAGAAAGGCCCTTGCCGGCCACGGGGCTCGAACTCAGGACCTTCTTGCTGTGAGGCGACAGCGCTAACCACTACACCACCGTGCCGCCCTGTCATAGGAACATCCAATTCTTATTATAGCACATGTAGCCTAGGGTGCATCAGTTGCCCCCTAAAAATGAAAAGTTCCTCCAATCATGATGCATTTTTGTTTTTATGTTCCTTTTGGTAAGAAAACACACTGGGTGAAATATTTTGACAAAATTCAAAAGTTTAATGGTGGCACCAGGAGCTCAAAGTTATGGAAAAAGCTGCTATTTTATGACTTTTATGACAAAATTTCGATCACTTTTCATGAAACATTATGGCACCTTATAGAGTATATCAAATATCTTAGATACACATTTTTAGTGCATATTCTAAATATATTATCAAGCACAGTTTGAGTTTTAGCTGTTCATTGAATCATTGTTCAACTACTTTTAAACAATACAAATGTATTATGAATCACATTAATGCTTCTCAATCCCTTGCAAAGGTTCTTAACATGATCTCTGGGTCACAAGAAATCAATAAATGGAGTCCAACATTATGATTCAAACCTTACGCGAAAACATAAAATAAGCATTTTTGGCAAAAAATGAACCTCATGGTGCCACCATTAGACTTTTGAATATGGTCAAAAACTTTTACAGGATGTCTTTATTGGTGAAAAGGAACACCCAAACAAAAATGCATCAGATTTTATGAAAGTGAGGGCAACTGATGCACCCTAATGTAGCCTCACACTTACTTGCTTTTTTCTTTTCTTTCCCTAACTTATGTTTCTGTTCCTCATTGTACACTGTTATATCAGTAGGTTATGACAACAATGGCTGAGTTTTTTACTAGGATCACAAGAACAGCAGGTTGGACTATGTCCAAAAATGCGACACAATAATCCTTTAAGTATGTTCTTATTAGTAAACAATTTATCTGACATTTACCTTAAGCTAAAAGTAGGTATCATTTAGCACAATAACCTCAAAGACAACTCACGCATGTGTACAAGATCTATTACTCTGTTTCAGAATTTGGAGGAGCACAGTACTATGTTAATTCATCAATATTTTGCGTGCACACCGGTGTGTCTTGGCGACTTCATGATCGAACCTCTCTATCCTGTTCCTACGACGGGCCAGTTGTTCACACAGAACAAAGGGAGCAAGATTCAGTTCTTTCACAGTTACTAATCACTGAACGTGAATCCGTCGAAGCACGCACCCGTACTTCCCTCGCTCAAGTAGGTGAGCCATTACCCAGTCATCACTTCGGCGGATTTTCTCTTACACAACCCAATAAACTACTCGTGGTTTATTGTCTCAAAATTGTTTTTCATCCGTTTTGGCAAACATATTGATGGTACTACAGCTTAGCATTCCTCCTGGGCTCAGACAAACTTCTGTCCGTCTCTTATATCAGTCTTCATTGACTAGGACAAATCTCTGTCCATCTCTTGTATCAGTCTTTAAATACTGTTTCCACTAATTTCTTTACACAAGAATGCAAAGTTATCACTTACTGGTTTGGTGAGCCCTGACAGTCTGGTCTCTCGTCCGAGTTCTCAGCTCTGTACCGTAGCCTTGGGAGTGTCCCGTCGTCCGAGGATCAGACGCGTAGGGCTCACCCAGGGCCGCCAAATTGTAATGGAAACTTCTAATAAACACTTCAGAACACTTAGCAGTTGTCTTTCAGTTATTTATTATAGTAGATCATATAAGACAGAGATATAAAATAAGAAAGGAAAAAAGAAGAAGAAGAAGAAGAAAGAAAGAAGACACCACTTCAGTGATGCCGAGAGTACGCACACTCTGAGTTGTATCTTAGTGACTGTTATCTATTATACTCTAAAGGCATTCGCTTACTGCTCGCATTTTCATGTAATTCGCTCAAGATTTTCTATGAAGCTTTGTTAAAGCATGGACCTGGCATGCTCTGGGATGTGCAGGAACTCAGACACCCTGCTTATCACCAGCCAAGGCCACAGAAAGGCGATTACAGCATGTGGAAAAACAACTCCTCAGTACACTAGGCCACTTGAGCTCAACACACAAACACAGAGAATAGGAATGTTCATTCACTAAATTTCCTTCACACCCCAGAGGGTTAAAATACAATGGAAAAAGACATTTGGTCAGGGTCCAAAACCTGTAGTAGTCTATTTTCTTTTAACATTAATGGTATACCTACCCAGCTGATAACAGCATCATGTGGTGTGATGCCAGAATGCACTCCTACTCACTGATGAGAGGTGACTTGTCATTCATTGACAGCATCCACGATCGGCCAATCACAGGCCATGTTACAACATAATATATGCGCCCAGTGTAACATTTGGAAGAAAATTAGAAGTAGATTAGACCCACATCTTTACAATTTTGCATGAGACATACGGTTTGACGCTCTTGAAATAAAGATGGGCACATTAGAATTATTTTTTTATTGGCTATCCGGTCTGATGCTTTTGAAATGCAAACAGACAAATGCGAAAATTACCAGTGAATGTCCGCCAGTCCGGCCTTATTTCTCATACTGCTTTACCAGTTGGCCAGTAATTTAAATTAAACACATTAGTCATGAATGGTAGACTAGAATCACATTAGAAATACAAATAATTGTTTAAAAATAGCTTACCTACAATTTTAGGTTCCTTAATTAAGCAATTAAAAAAAAGTTGGCTAGTGGACTGCTGCCAGCAGCCAACCAGAAACACACACACACAAAGCCCTGATATCAATCAATTCAAAGTTCAATATTCATGCTATATTGTGCACATGAGCTATATCTCAACTCAATGCTGTCAAAGTTTATTTCTAACTAAAATTATTGTAATGCACAATTTTCTGATGGTCAAGACATGACATTTTTCCCCCCATGACATTTGTGATGTATCTCTTCTGAAGTAAACAGTGTTGATACTGTACTATGTAGGAATGTAAACATCAGTCACTATGTTTACATGCACAGAATATTCCAAAAAAGGCAATATTCCTACTGAGCTGTTTACATGGCGAATGAAAATGAGAATATCCCATTAATATTCCCGTTTTCATTCCGCCATGCATACTCTGTCTAGTTGGTTTGTGTACAATGCACGGAGCTGACCATAAATAGGTAAGAGGCCATGTGTTGCAAGCAAGCTGCCGTAAAAATGCTGGTTAAGATGCAAATTCCGAATGCGTTGTATACATGTATAAAGAATGCTCCTAAAACCTGAATAATATCCGCATTTCCAACACGTCTTAATTGGAAAATGTTAAATTCAGAATAAGGCCAATTTCAGAATATCTCAGGTCAAGTCAAGTTTATTTGTATAGCGCTTTTAACAATAAATATTGTCGCAAAGCAGCTTTACAGAATTTGAATGACTTAAATGAGCTAATTTTATCCCTAATCTATCCCCAACGACCACGCCTGTGGCGACAGTGGCAAGGAAAAACTCCCTCAGACGACATGAAGAAGAAACCTCAAGAGGAACCAGACTCAAAAGGGAACCCTTCCCCATCCGGGCAACAACAGACAACATGACTATAACATTAACAGTCCTAACATAAAGTCAGCTTCATTGATGCTATAAACATCCCACCAACAGAAACCCGAGCGCAAAACTGTTCACAACAACCGTAGTCCCAAAGTCAGCAAGTCAACTGCAGTCCCCAGCCACAAAAGCACCACTGCAAGAGTCCAGGGCATCCTCCAGGTGCGACCCCCAACTGTCTACATGGGGCCGCCCTCCACAGGAGCGATGCAATGAGACTCCAACCAGACACAGGGCACCAGGATGGATCAGGCAGGTCCAAGGAGCAGAAGAGGTGGGCATCTTGATCCCAGGACCAACATGTAACTCAGAGGGACAGATTGGGGGGGGGAGAGAAAACACAGGTTGTTAGGTATGCCCAATGTCACCTGAATAAGTAGGAACAGTATACATATTGCACTGAGTACAAGCAGGGACTCCAGCAACTAACTATGACAGCATAACTAAAAGGGGAGAGCCAGAAGGTAACACAGGCATAAGGGAGCCCCGGGACATAAAGCAGCCAGCCAATACACCGTCAACAAACTCGAGTGAGCAAGCAAGTGGGGACTGACAGCATCCATACATCCCAGTTTACCAAAACACTATGTCTGAGGACCCTCCAGATCTACACCTTCACCCCATAAACACCATTAACAAAAGGTTTGACTAAACAGATATGGTTTCAGCCTAGACTTAAACACTGAGACTGTGTCTGATTCCCGAACACTACTTGGAAGGCTGTTCCATAACTGTGGGGCTTTGTAAGAAAAGGCTCTGCCACCTGATGTAGCTTTCACTATACGAGGTACCAGCAGATAACCTGCATCTTTTGATCCAAGTAGGCGTGGCGGGTCATAGAGGAGCAGAAGTTCACTCAGGTACTGTGGTGCGAGACCATTCAGTGCTTTAAAGGTCAATAGTAGTAGTAATAAATCAATACGAAATTTGATTGGGAGCCAATGCAGTGTGGATAAGACAGGGGTGATGTGGTCATATTTTCTAGTTCTATTAAGGACTCTTGCTGCTGCATTTTGAACTAACTGGAGCTTGTTTATGCACTTATTGGAACATCCAGACAGTAAGGCATTACAATAATCCAACCTGGAGGTAACGAAAGCATGAACTAGTTTTTCCGCGTCATGTAGTAACATTAAATTTCTTATCTTAGCAATATTTTTGAGATGAAAGAAAGCTATCCGGGTAATGTTATCAATGTGAGTTTTGAATGAAAGGCTGGGGTCATTAATCACTCTGAGGTCTTTTACTGCTGCACGTGAAGAAACAGAAATGCCATCCAGAGTTACTATGTAATCAGAAAACTTGCTTCTAGCTGCATGTGGTCCTAGTACAAATACTTCAGTCTTGTCAGAGTTAAGCAGAAGGAAATTAATAAGCATCCAGTGTCTAATGTCCTTTACACATTCGTCAATTCTATTAAGCTGGTGTCTCTCATCAGGTTTTGCAGAAACATGTGTCATCAGCATAACAGTGTAAACTAATACAATGTTTACGAATAATATCACCCAGAGGTAACATATATAAAGAAAAAAGCAGTGGACCCAAGACAGAACCTTGTGGAACATCAAACTTTATCTCAGTACGTCTAGAAATATCACCATTTATATCAACATACTGATAGCAATCAGTTAAATAAAACCTGAGCCAGGAGAGGGCCGTTCCCTTCACTCCCACAACATTTTATTTTATTTTTTTTAAACTTCTTTTTATAGGGGCACTTTCTGGTACAAAACAAAAACATCAATTTCTTCCATTTACAACCCCGATTCCAAAAAAGTTGGGACAAAGTACAAATTGTAAATAAAAACGGAATGCAATGATGTGGAAGTTTCAAAATTCCATATTTTATTCAGAATAGAACATAGATGACATATCAAATGTTTAAACTGAGAAAATGTATCATTTAAAGAGAAAAATTAGGTGATTTTAAATTTCATGACAACAACACATCTCAAAAAAGTTGGGACAAGGCCATGTTTACCACTGTGAGACATCCCCTTTTCTCTTTACAACAGTCTGTAAATGTCTGGGGACTGAGGAGACAAGTTGCTCGAGTTTAGGGATAGGAATGTTAACCCATTCTTGTCTAATGTAGGATTCTAGTTGCTCAACCGTCTTAGGTCTTTTTTGTCGTATCTTCCGTTTTATGATGCGCCAAATGTTTTCTGTGGGTGAAAGATCTGGACTGCAGGCTGGCCAGTTCAGTACCCGGACCCTTCTTCTATGCAGCCATGATGCTGTAATTGATGCAGTATGTGGTTTGGCATTGTCACGTTGGAAAATGCAAGGTCTTCCCTGAAAGAGACGTCGTCTGGATGGGAGCATATGTTGCTCTAGAACCTGGATATACCTTTCAGCATTGATGGTGTCTTTCCAGATGTGTAAGCTGCCCATGCCACACACTAATGCAACCCCATACCATCAGAGATGCAGGCTTCTGAACTGAGCGCTGATAACCACTTGGGGCGTCCTTCTCCTCTTTAGTCCGAATGACACGGCGTCCCTGATTTCCATAAAGAACTTCAAATTTTGATTCGTCTGACCAAAGAACAGTTTTCCACTTTGCCACAGTCCATTTTAAATGAGCCTTGGCCCAGAGAAGACGTCTGCGCTTCTGGATCATGTTTAGATACGGCTTCTTCTTTGAACTATAGAGTTTTAGCTGGCAACGGTGGATGGCACGGTGAATTGTGTTCACAGATAATGTTCTCTGGAAATATTCCTGAGCCCATTTTGTGATTTCCAATACAGAAGCATGCCTGTATGTGATGCAGTGCCGTCTAAGGGCCCGAAGATCACGGGCACCCAGTATGGTTTTCCGGCCTTGACCCTTACGCACAGAGATTCTTCCAGATTCTCTGAATCTTTTGATGATATTATGCACTGTAGATGATGATATGTTCAAACTCTTTGCAATTTTACACTGTCGAACTCCTTTCTGATATTGCTCCACTATTTGTCGGTGCAGAATTAGGGGGATTGGTGATCCTCTTCCCATCTTTACTTCTGAGAGCCGCTGCCACTCCAAGATGCTCTTTTTATACCCAGTCATGTTAATGACCTATTGCCAATTGACCTAATGAGCTGCAATTTGGTCCTCCAGCTGTTCCTTTTTTGTACCTTTAACTTTTCCAGCCTCTTATTGCCCCTGTCCCAACTTTTTTGAGATGTGTTGCTGTCATGAAATTTCAAACGAGCCAATATTTGGCATGAAATTTCAAAATGTCTCACTTTCGACATTTGATATGTTGTCTATGTTCTATTGTGAATACAATATCAGTTTTTGACATTTGTAAATTATTGCATTCTGTTTTTATTTACAATTTGTACTTTGTCCCAACTTTTTTGGAATCGGGGTTATATAAATAATTACATATGTGTTTAAATACACAAACACTCGCATTCACACACATATATACACATAAATCACTGGGTGTTATATTCAAAAATATAAATATGCTTAAACACATTTCCCTATTTACAAACATTCTCAAAATAAATAAATAAATAAATAAATAAAATAAATAGAAAAATAAAATTCGGTACAATAGTCAACACTTAGCATCTACAATGTTTGTAACATACTAGGCTGGTTTTCAGGTAGGTTCAGTACAGTATTATTGAAATAATTTATAAATGGTTGCCATACAGAGAAGAATTTGGCTGTATTCCCCCTGAGTGAAAATTTTATTTTTTCTAACTGGAGGTGTTGCATAACGTGTTTTAACAATCCAGCATGGGATGGAGGTATTGTTCATTTCCAGTTAAGTAAAATCAGCCTTCTGGCTAACAATGTTACATATGCAACCATATTGTTTTGATTGCTTGTCAACATTAAATCAGGGGCTGTAACCCCAAAAATGGCTAATATTGGGTCAGGGTTAATGAGTCTCTTCAGAACAGCAGAAAGGGCTTGAAAGATTTTAAACCAGTAATTACTGACGTTGGGGCAATTCCAGAACATGTGAGCCAGTGATGCTGGCAATTGCCCACAATGATCACAAGCTGAATCAACTGGTGGGAACATTTTTGAGAGCTTTAATTTAGAAAGATGCAGTCTGTGCAGTATCTTAAATTGCAACAATCCATGCCAGATGCATATTGAACTTGCCCAATTGCTCTCTCCCATTGCTCTTCAGTGATATCTACTTTTAGGTCTTCCTGCCGTGCCACTCTTAGGTGTTCTAGTGTGGTTGTGTGCTCAAATTGGGCAAGTTTATCATGTATTCTAGATGTCCCGCCTTTAATGAAGGGGTTTGTTAAAAACAATGATTCCATTGGTGAGCTGGGTGGTTCTTGGGGAAAAGATGGAAAGTTTTTCTTCACAAAGCTGCGTACTTGCAGGTACCGTATTTTTCGGGCGATAAGGTGCACCAGATTATATGGGGCACTGTGAATTAACGTGTCCATGTTCACACATTAGGCGCACCGGACTGTAAGGCGCATTAAGCAAAACAACACAGTCCGGTAAATCAAACTTTATTCCACTCAATTGTAACAACAAATACCGGTAGATGGTAGACTGTAGAGACGCTTCTTCCTGCTGTTCTCTGTTCAATAACCCACTATTCAATTTTGTCCTCTAACTGTGGCCATCTCACTTTGTTCCCACGGAAGCTCTGTTTGGTCTTCTTTACTTGGCGCAATTCATCTTCTTGCTTCCTCCACTTCCGTACCATTGATTCATTGATGTTTAATTCTTTCGCGGCTGCTCTATTCCCATGTTCTGCTGCATAGCTGATAGCTTGGAGTTTGAAACCCGCTTCGTAAGCATGCCTCTTAACAGTTGCCATTTTGGGGGTCCTTTTACATACACACAAATGTACTGTAATATAATGTTGAAGCGCAGTAGGTATTACATATAAAAAGTGGCAGGGGTAAGCGTACTAAATACTGTTCTCTGATTGGTTTATTGTTGCTAGTGTGTACTCCAGGCCTGGGCTGCCTTACATGAATGCACTTCTAGTTTAGACATTACAGTCAGACAGTCTTGTAGACTGCTCAGGGGTCCTGTTACGGGGCCGATCAGGTAGTGACACAGCGTACCGTAATGCTCCGAATATCCATTGAGCGGAGCGGCTTCATTGCTTACCAAAGTCGTACTTACACATTTCGACAAATTTTTGAGTGCACTGTACCCCATAAAATCGGTCAGTAAGCACAACAAGTAATCATACATAAGGTGCGCTGGATTATAATGTGCACTGTCAATTTTTGAGAAAATTTAAGGATTTTAAGTGCGCCTTATAGTCCCAAAAATACGGTATTTGAAAAAGTGAGAGTGGGGCAGGTTAAATTTGCTTTGCAACTTTTGGAATGTGGGAAAAAGTTTATCAATGAATAGGTCCCTAAAAGAGTGTATACCTTTACTGTGCCAGAAACAAAATGCTGAATCTGCAAAGGAGGGGGTAAATGAGTGATTAGTAACCAGTGGGCCCTGGATTGAGCATTCCTGCCATCCAAAATGTCTCCTAATCTGAGACCAGATCTTAAGCGAATGTGAAACTACCGGATTCATTAACCGATATGGGTGGGGTGCAGGTTGAGCAGTAAATATCATTGCAGATAGAGAGGAAGGGGAGCAGCTATGACTCTCAAGGTTCGACCAGTCAGACAACCCCTCTGACCAATAGTAGCGCTGAAAATGGGGCAATCCCATACCCCCCTGTGATTTAGTTCGTTGTAAGAACAGTCTCTTAATTCTGGGAATTCTTTTGTTCCAAATGAAATGGGTTCTGATTTTGTCCAATCTCTTGAAAAAGGTTTTGGTAATATAAAATGGGATACATTGGAAAATAAATATAAGTTTGGGTAAAATGTTCATTTTTACAATGTTAATTCGGCCAGCCAGAGAGATAGGGAGGTTTGACCACCATTCATAATCCTGCTCTATGTGATTATATAATTCCAGAAAATTGTGTTTAAACAATTCATTAAATGTTTTAGTAACTGTGACTCCCAAATATTTGAATTGATTTGAAACTGTAAACGGGAGGGAGCTAAATGTTTGTTGTCAGGCAATAGAGTTGATGGGGAATAAAATGCTTTTTGAGTGATTAATTTTATAACCGGATATCTTCCCAAATTTATCCAGGATTGACAAAATGACTGGCATTGATTTTGAAGGATTCGAGATATATAACAGCAGGTTGTCTGCATATAATGAAACTTTGTGTTCAGTCCCTCCTTTAATAATCCCGTGAGAGTTTGTGGCGTGTAGAGAGATCGCAAGTGGTTCAATAGCCAGCGCAAATAAAAGCGGGGACAGGGGACAACCTTGTCTGGCAGAACGACTAAACGGAAAATATTCTGAATTAATACTATTTGTCTGTACCAAGGCCTGGGGGTGCGCATAAAGTAATTTAATGAGAGAAATGAATCTGGGACCAAACCCGAATTTTGACAGGGTTGAGAAGAGATAGTCCCACTGAACCCTCTCAAAAGTTTTCTCCACATCTAAAGAAATAAGTAACTCAGGAGGTTGAGTGTTACTATTTGAGGTATATATAATATTTAGCAATCTCCTAATGTTAAAAAATAAAAGCCTATTTTTAATAAAACCTGTTTGGTCTAAAGAGATCAGAGAAGGCAGAACCTTTTCTAAACGGGTGGCTAAGATCTTTGCTAGTATCTTATTATCCACATCAAGTAGGCTAATGGGCCTGTACGAGCCTGGATTTAATGGGTCTTTATTTTTTTTATGTAATAGGGAAATACTCGCCTGATAAAAAAGTAGGTGGGAGACAGCCTTTTTCAAGTGATTCCTCAAAGACATCAAGTAGCAACGGTGAAATTTTGTTAATAAAGGTTTTATAAAACTCTGCCGTGAAGCCATCGGGCCCCAGAGCCTTTGAGCTTTGCATATTTTGTATAGCCTCAATTATTTCTTCTTTAGTCAGAGGTTTTTCTAAAGGTTCCCTATCTTTAGCACTAATTTTTGGAACATTCAGGTCATTAAAAAAATTCTCTATGAGTGATAAATCTCCCGTAGATTCTGAAGTGTAAAGATCACTATAAAAATTTTTTAAAAACATTATTTATTTCCCATGGGTCTAACGTAATCTGTCCAGCATCATTGCGAATTTCTGTAATTAATCTTGAGGCTGCAGTTTCTTTAATATCACGTGCTAAAGTCTTACCGATTTTTTTGCCATGTTCGTAGTTTCTATGTTTTGTTCATGTCAAAAGACTAATCGTCTCTGTAGTAGAAAGCAAATTAAATTCTGTTTGAAGGGATAGCCTTTTTTATATAAATCTGGGGAGGGTGAAATTAAATATTTGCGGTCCAACTCTAAAATTTCATCAGTGAGCTTGATTTTTTGTTCACGGTTCTTTTTATTAATTGAGGAGCTAAAGGAGATGATCTGTCCACGAATGTAAGCTTTAAGTGCTTCCCAAAGGACTGACCTTGAAATCTCTGGGGTGTCTTTATAAGTAAATATGAATTAATATGTTTTTTGGTGGGACGGCATGGTGGTGTAATGGTTAGCGCTGCCGCCTCACAGCAAGAAGGTCTTGGGTTCGAGCCCCGGGGCTGGCGAGGGCCTTTCTGTGCGGAGTTTGCATGTTCTCCCCGTGTCCGCGTGGGTTTCCTCTGGGTGCTCCGGTTTCCCCCACAGTCCAAAGACATGCAGGTTAGGTTAACTGGTGACTCTAAATTGACCATAGGTGTGAATGGTTGTCTGTGTCTATGTGTCAGCCCTGTGATGACCTGGCGACTTGTCCAGGGTGTACCCCGCCTTTCGCCCATAGTCAGCTGGGATAGGCTCCAGCTTGCCTGCGACCCTGTAGAAGGATAAAGCGGCTAGAGATAATGAGATGAGATGAGATGGTTTTTGGTTTGTTCAGTAAATGTTTTTTCTGATAATAAATTATTATTGAATCGCCAGCTTTTGGCTGTACTTTTGTTATCAAATGCTAGTTGTAGTATCACAGGACTGTGATCCGACAACACTATTGCTTCATAATCGCAATGTCTCACCAATGACAAGAGACTACAATCAATTTTAAAAAAGTCAATTCTAGAATAAGTGTGATGAACTAGCGAAAAAAAAAGAGTATTTGCGTAGGTTTGGTAACATGAATTTCCATGGATCTGTTATTTTACATGTATTTAAAAAAGTATGAATCACTTTTGCTGACTTAGAAAGAGGTATTGATTTATTTGATGATCCATCCAAAGTAAGGTTTAGTACCAAGTTGAAGTCCCCACCCATTATTAATTTATGTGCATCAAGACTAGGCAAGGTATTCATAAAAGAAGATATAAATTGTTCATCATCAAAATTGGGAGCATAGACGCTGGCCAGAACCACTGGAGTATTATAAAGCTTTCCTGTTACTATTATATATCTCCCATGGGGGTCTGGTATAACCTGGGTTGAAATAAAAGGTATATTTTTCTTTATGAGTATAGCCGCTCCCTTAAATTTAGAGCTATAACTGGAATAATAAACCTGCCCAACCCATTTAGAATGCAAACATTTCTGATCAAGGTTTTTAAGGTGCGTTTCCTGTAAAAATGAGATATCAGCTCCTAAACTACCAAGATGAGTCAAAATGTTTCCCCACTTCACTGCTCCATTAAGCCCTTTACAATTACAGGAAATGTACTGGACCAGATTTAGATGTTTTTTCCTACTAGCCATTATCAGGTTTTAAAAAGGATAAATTGTAAATAGAGTGTTCACCACTTGACACCTGCTCAAAAAAATAATAAAAATGCGTACCAAAGTTAAGACTACTCCGTTCAAACTGAACCCAAACCTCCTCCTGTCATTCTCCTAACATAGAACATAGAAAAGGAAAAGAAAACATTCAACAAAACACCTGCCGTACAACGCACCTTCAGAGAGGAAATTTGATGCTTGACTTACCCCTAAGCTCCTTTGGTGAATCAAATCTTTAAACCAACCTATTCTCATATAAATGTGTCACTTATTCTAATTATCAGTCTAGACATGTTTATATTCCACAAGATCCATGTGTACAGAAAGGGGGGAGAAGAAAAAAAGAAAAAAAGGCAAGTAGTGTCTTAAACAGTGTTGATTTCGATTTTAGTTATCTTACCTGCATTGTGCCCTCATTCAGCAAAAAGTAAATAATTAAATAAGTAATTAAAAAGTAATTAATTAAATAAATTAAGATAAGTCAGTATGGTGTCACCACTATCATCATCATTAATAATAGGATCAACAGTAATAACAATAATGATAACAATGGTAACAATAATAACAACAACAAAGGCACCAAAAACCTGTTGCACCAGTAGAAACAGTTTGTTATATAGGCTGATAAACATGTATGCAACTTTAATCTTAAAAAATAAATCTTATTTTCCCTAAATTATACTTATTGGCAGTCCATAATAGCCCTTCGAAAGGATAACCATCCATATTAAGCTCTTGAGAAATATCCTCCGCCCACCAAAAAGAAAAAAAAAAAAAACATCCATCCCTCCCATTAGTGCTCTCGAATTGTAATGTTTTCAATCGTCAGCAGTAATTGCGTTATCCGTAGTAAAGAGCATGGGGGGGCACCCAGCCATAACATCAAAGGATTGATTCACTTCTTTAAGTGCCAACATAGTTCGGTCCCAGTTCTTATACAATGTTGTCGGCTCAAGCAGCAATTTTCGTGTTAAAAAATGTTTCTGCTTCACTTGGGCTATCAAATGAGTGCCTGGAGCCATTCACTGTGATCGCTAGCCTGGCAGAGTAAAACAGACTGTAGCTTACCCCCGCATCACGCAGCTTTACCTTCACTTGGTTAAACGCCGCTCGCAGCTTCCCAACTTCAGGACTTACATCTGGAAAGATGTGCACGGGAGTGTCCCTGTAGAACAGACGGCTTTTATTTCTGGACCGCTTCAGGATATTTTCTTTCTCCGCATAGTAATGAAAGCGAACGACTATCGCCTGTGGTCGCGCTCCTGTTTTTGGTTTCGGACCAAGAGTCCTGTGTGCTCGATCAATGGTCACCGGGGAGTCAAAGTTTTCTGCACCAAGCACATCTGAAAAAAAATTCTACAACAAACCGGACCGGGTCTGCTGCTTCAGCTCCCTCCTGAATTCCAATCAGTCTAAGGTTCAATCTGCGACTCCTGTTCTCTAAATCCATGCATTTTTCGGATATCTTTTTGTTTTCTTTTGCCATGGTTTCACACTTGTGTTCTAATAAGGTCACCCGGTCCACTGTATCACTCAGGAATTTGCCCATTCCTGCATGTTCGTTCTCCAAATCTGTCTGTGCTTTATGCAATGTCGCCATTTCCTGTACCATTTCAGAACGGAGCTCGCGAATGTCTGCTTTTGCTTCTTCTCTGAGCGATAAGATATCGTTCTTAATCTCCTGATGGAGGCAATTTATTTGTGATTTAATATCGCTAGTCAGGGTTTCTCTGTAAGATTGTAATTCGGCTTGAAGCATATCCAGAGAGATAGGCGTAGGATAACCTGCTTCTTGTTTGGCGTCTGCCATTTTTTAGTTGACTTGTTGTGGAGAATTTCACTCTTTTGCGGGGATAATCAAAAAGTTTTAAATATCACTTAAACAGGCGTAAAGTTGCTCCAGGCACTCAAATAAAGATGGTTACTATCAGGGGCGCAGCCAGAAATTTTGGGCCCCATGAAAGATTAGAATTTTGGGCCCCCCAACTTTGCCCACCCTCGTCACAATTGCACTATTGTCATTATTTGACTTTTGATAGCCCATGGACCTTGAGTTTGTGACTTTGTTATTACATTTTATGTATTAACCTACCAGGGACTAGATGAAAACTGGTCAGTGACTAATTCTGGTGCATTTACAATCACAAATGAAAATTCAAGATTTTGCCACATGCCTTCTTGTGCTAGGACAATTGGTAGTGAAATGTGTGATGTGACTGCTAATAAATCATAGAAAAAGTTTTCTACCCAGCATCAAAATACCTATGGAAATCCCATGGATTGTTATGTGTTAGGTAGAAAGCTGTGTGTACTGTTCTGCAAAAAGGGAATATGTTTGATCAATTACGTACGTATTTCTTCATATGTTGTAACCTCTATCCCTCTTTTATGTGTGCTGTGCTTTCTCCAGCTCCTCGATTTGAAACCAATGGTTTAGAACGTGTGAACATTCCACACACGTAACCATGTCAAACACTTGACTGGTGTCCGTTATTAGCAACACTTTAATCTAGCAAACTGTATATGGCGCTCGCTCATTAAAAACTTCAATCCTAAAGCATTTATGGGTTGTATTGCTGCTTACCTCCTTCTCCAAAGGGGGGTTCAGTGGTTTGGTAGGGCGGAGGTCCCCCTGAGGCTGAATCTGTGCATATTTAGGGCACCCCATTAGTTATGAAACTGGTTATTAGCACTAGTTATTAGCACCAGCATAATGTAATATTTCATCTTGTTTATCACACAAGTCAGTTCAGTTATTAAAATGGAAAAAAATGTCACTGTACAAACTGTAAAAGTGTTCTCTTGATAGGCTAATCCAACCACGTTCATACTGTTCATTTACCATTCGCTAATATTTTGAACACACGTGAGCGATAGCTACCTTTCTTTGGGAAAAACTGAGTGACCAGTTGCCTGCCTCTCCGGTCCCTCTCAGCTTTCAGCTGCCTTTCTTTACGTTTTTGACAGCCACTCTTCATATTTAGCGATCATAGACTGTACGCACTCCACTGCTGGCTGGCTGGCTGCTGCACCGCGACACAGCAGCAAGTAGCGTTGCACTGATCAGCACACAGATTTAACGCATCGCGCTTCTACCAGAACTGGACTGTACCATTTCGCAAAAGGGGGAGGACAATATGTTGAAGAACTCAAGAAACAGACAACCTTGTTCAATTAGCTCATTTTACCAGATGGAATATTGCATTGTTGTTATTTCAAAAGTCTTATTAAAATCATTAAAAGCATATTATCAGCCCCTTAAAGGGCCCCATGGCAGTGCTGGGCCCCTAGAATTGTTCTAACCTTTCCCCCCCTGGTGGTGCCCATGGTTACTGTAAATAAAATGGCTTGGTTGATTTAAGTCAGGTTATTGAATCGAAATGAAATGGAGCTGCCTTCTCTCTCTGTCTACTCCATCAAGGCGGAAGTCCCCCACAACATTTTCTAGTCTATCCAGAAGAATGGAATGATCAATCGTATCAAATGCTGCACTAAAGGCCAAGCAACACAAACAGTGAGACACAGCCCTGATCAGACGCCAACAGTAGGTCGTTTACTACTTTAAGCAGTGCTGTCTCTGTGCTATGATGAGGTCTAAATCCTGACTGATACATTTCATGGATGTCATTCTTATGTAAATATGAGCATAACTGCTGTGCCACCGCTTTTTCAGGGATCTTGGAGATAAAGGGGAGGTTTGATATTGGCCGATAATTGGACAGCTGAAAGGGATCAAGGTCAGGTTTTTTAATCAGGGGTTTGATAACTGTTAGTTTAAAGGATTTGGGTACATAGCCAATCGTAAGAGAATAATTTATTATTTTTAGAAGCGGTTCAATTACTTCAGATATTATCTGTTTGAATAGACGTGTAGATAAGGGATCTAGTACACAAGGTGAGGCTTTTGATGCCGAGATTAATGAAAGTAATTCAGTTTCTTTAAGGGGAGTAAAACATTCTAATTGATGATCTGATACAGTTATATTGTTAACTACAGGGTCACTTACATTGTCTGACCTTAAATTAGTAGTTTGAATTTTTTGTCGGATATTTTCAATTTTGTCATTAAAAAAACTCATGAAGTCGTTGCTACTACATACTGCAGGTGTACATGTGTCTATAGTGGACTTATTCCTGGTTAATTTTGCTACAGCATTAAAAAGGAATCTAGGATTATTTTTGTTATCTTCTATTATGGAGGAGAGATATGTTGATCTAGCAGCACTAAGAGCTTTTCTATACTTCAGGAAGCTCTCCTTCCACGCTAATTTGAACACTACCAATTTTGTTTGATGCCATTTATGTTCCAATTTTTGAGTGGTCTGTTTTAATTTGTGAGTGTCATCATTATACCAGGGTGCTAATTTTTTCTCTCTGACCATTTTCCTTTTAAGAGGAACTACATTATCTAAGGTATGGCGGAATGTTGACTCTAAGCATTCAGTTGCTTGATCAAGTTCTGCAGGGGCTGACAGTGACCCAATCAAAGTTGATAACTCTGGGAGATCATTTGTAAAGCTCTGTGCAGTAGTTGACGTGAATGTACATTTAATACAGTAGCGTGTTGAGGTGCATATATTATTACTCAGACATAGTTTGAATGAGATGAGATAATGATCTGAGATAACTTCAGACTGTGGAAGTATGACTATATTTTCTACATTTAACCCGAATGTTAGTATTAGATCGAGGGTGTGACCACAATTATGGGTCTGTCCTATGACATTCTGATTAATCCCTACTGAATCTAAAATGGACACAAATGCTGTTTTCAAAGGGTCTTCTGGGTTATCAAAGTGAATATTAAAATCTCCAACAACTAAAGCTTTGTCTAAGGAAATAACCAGATCTGAGATAAAATCTGCAAATTCAGATTTTAGAATTTCAGAATATGGCCCTGGGGGCCTGTAAATAATAAGTAATGGAATTAACTGGGTAGACTTATTTTTCAAGGCTACATACATTATATGAGTATAAAGAACTTCAAATGTATTAAATTTATAACTAGGTTTGTGTGTTACACCTAGATAATCATTATAAATAACCGCAACGCCTCCTTCTCTGCCAGTTAGACGAGGCTGGTGTATATAACTGTATCCAGGAGGACTCGCTTCATTTAATGCTATGTATTCATTTGGTTTAATCCATGTTTCAGTTAAACAAAGTACATTAAACTCCTGATCAGTAATGAGTTCATTAACCATTAGCGCTTTAGATGTAAGAGATCTAATATTTATCTGAACAGAATATGCTCTTTACACAGCCCATATCAAGGTCCGAATCTTGTCCTATTCAGAATAACATTGGAATATTAGTGTGCATGTAAACATACTGACTGTCACCAATGAGTTGATGTTAACAGTGATGCTAAATAACTGTTCCTAATCACCTCTTTTTTTAATTCACTGACAGCAAACACTATCAAATCAGAGAGGGCTTTTTCTGCCATTGCAGCAATTTTCTATTCACATGCTAATGTGCCTATGTTTACAAAGCTCACAACAGATATGTAATGAGTATATATGTACATGCAGTGTAATATACAGTAAATCAAGGCCATCTAATGGTTAGACTACTCTGGTGCTCACAGTTGGTGATTTATCTTGTCTACAGATGTATTTATGCACATACCATGATAATCCTATCATTATTTGCTGTTTCACTGTTTCCATCATTATAATTTAACCCTAACTCTTAACAATAAATGTGGCTATTAATACAATACCTGCTGCATTATGAGTATATGAAATAAAAATAATCTAATAATTACAGACTACTTCGTTCCCAAAAATATGTACACATTGAAGGCCCTAAGGGGATCAGTGATATGCGATGTGATGCAGAAGTGGATGGATTTCCTGCAGTGCATATTAAAGGTGGAGATTAAATTAGATGGTGCCAGGAAAATATATATTGAATTTTACATGCCAAATATATTCCTATATCCTTAAAGAATTTGCATTCTTCTTTCTTAAAATTTATATTTGCAGGAAGAAAGCTTAGTCAAGATTAGAAAGTAAATAATAACACATTATTTTAGTGAAATGTACAGTACACACATTATATATGCTTTCGTAAATTTGAAGGATTAAAGTATGTGTTATATATCTTGTATATAAAGTTATATGCAAGAAAATTATATGTGCAAAGCAATTTTGGTTTTCCTGTTTTGTTTTGTTTTTGCCACAGAAATATCTGATGGGTTTTTCCCAGACTGCTACAAATATATAATGTAGTGTGTCCCAACTATATAACTAGCTAAACCTCACTAAGTGCTGCACCTCATAATGGTGGGGAGGTTTGCGTGCCTTTGTGATTCTGGGAGCTATATCAGCTGGGACTAATGCCACTGGTAGGTTCAACCTTGCTGAGCTGTTACCAGGTGAAAGGCCAGACGAACTGCAGCACCTGGCCCTCCAGGTTGAGGGTTGAGCTAATGACCCATCCCTGTAAACTTCTAATCATTACTGAAACCATGCATACACTTCAAGATAGATATGGGCAGGAGAAAGGGACTAGCCAGGGACCTCCAGATAATGAGATTAATTTTATGGATTACCAGTGTAACATGACATCAGCAGGTGAAAACTCCACAGAAGCCTGTCGACCAAATAAGTCACTTCTCATGCCCAAAGAAATATTAAACATCGGAAACTGGAATGTATGTACTATGTACGCAATAGGTAAGTCAGCACAAGTCACCAAAGAAATGAAGGAATATAACATTTACATATTAGGAATAAGTGAATAAAGATGGACCAAGTTGGGGAAGCTGACGTTATCAACAGAAGAAAAGGTTATTTATTCTGGGAGGGACGATGGTATGCACCACAGCAGAGTTGCAATTATGATGTCCAAGCTAGCAGAGTCAGCCTTGCTGGAGGTCTTACCAGTAAACCTTGATTTTGTCACATTTTAAAGGCCTGTTACCATTCCAAATTCATCAATCTTACCTTTGTCCAAGTGTACATGCAAACAATGAAAGCTGAGGAAGAAGAGATAGATCAGTTCCTTGAGCAGCTCCTAGGTGTCTAGAAAACAATCAGGAAACATGACATGCTTGTGGTGATATTAATGCCAAGGTTGAAACATCAAACCAAAACAGGGAAGTGGTAATGGGAATTCATGGAACTGGCAGTATCAATAGCAATGGTGAGAAGCTCATTGATCTGTGTGAGATGAATAGCATGAAATTAAATTTAATTAAATGAATATCATTACTGGTACAGCAAGGCTATGTAATGTCCAGGTTCCTCTTCTTATTTGCAATTGACTGGGTCATGTGCCAAACAACAGAGAAGGCTAAGATGTAAGATGACGGAGTAGATTGAAGACCTTGATTTTGCAGATGATATTGCTCTGACCTCCACAAGAACAAACCAGATGCAGAGGAAAACTACCAAGCTTTCAAACACAGTTAATACAATTGGGTTATGAATCATCAGGAAGAAAACCGAGGTCCTGAAGGTCAACTGTAAAGGGAAGGACGAAATCAAGTTTCCTGATGGCAAAGAGATAAAAGAGGTCAACAACTCTGTATACTTGGGCACAACATTAAGTAATGAAGGAGGCACGGACAAGGATATGCAAAACAGGCTGGGAAAGGCCAGGTCCACTTTTGGCAGGTTGAAGAAGATCTGGAACTCAAAGTTGTACAGTAAGAAAACTAAGATCAAATTATACAACACTGTGGCAGCGGGGGCGTGGTCAAGCATCGGTCTGTGACGGGAGGGTGGAGCCGGGGAAGGTGAGTGGCAGATTCGCTACACCTGACGGTAATTAACCTGTGTTTTGTGTGTGTTTTCCCAGTAAACCGCTCCCTATTTTAAGAGGCTGAGAGAGAGCAGAGGGAGCGCGACCCGGGAGTGGAGGCTGAGAGTGTGTCTGTGTGCTGCGAGTTCTTTTAAACTGAAAAGTTTATTAATAAAATACACTGTTACTTCCTCCAAACGTTGTCCTGCCGTCCTCTGTGCTCCACCCACGCATTGTCCGCGCTACAAACACATTGGTTAAACCAGTGCTGCTGTATGAATGTGAGGCTTTGGAAAGTGAACGTTGTGGACAATGATGAGCTAGATTCATTCCAGTTCAAGTGCCTCATGAGAATCATGGAGATATTTTGGCTGTGCATAATTTCTACTGACGAGCTGAATAATCTATGTGGTTGTGAGAGGATAAGCACTATAGTTAAGCGAAGGCACTGGAGATGGATAGGACGTGTTGAGAATGCAGAAGCAACACCACTGCAGTTCACCCTTACATGGACTCCCGAAGGAAGACGTATAGAGTAGGCCACCCAAAAACAACGTGGCACAGAATGGTGGAGAAAGGGAAGAGCTGGGATGGAGGTCATGGGAACAGGCTAGAGTCAGGGTCAAGGATACACTTAGGTAGCAGAAGTGTGCCTTATGTGCAACAGAGCTCAAAGAGGAGAAGTGAGGAAGGGGAGTGTGTCCCAACTGGCCAGTTGCCACCCAGCATCTAGCTCTTGGAGGAAAATGCTATCCGCCCTCTTCTGCAAACATGAATTCACAGATGCCCATGAGTGTCACTGTGATTGACAGGGAAGAGAGACTGTGATGACCCTCCCACACAATCTTCTTCTTGGCTACAGATGGCTGTGGCATCACTGGGATTCAAACTTACAAACTCTTCATGATAGGGTGATGGGGTGAAGGATCGGGTTATAAACGAAGATGAAGGTGTGTATTCTTGTGCCTTGTAAGCTACTGTCTTATGTAATGGTGGATGTATAATGTGTTATATTAGTAAGTCTTGGTAGAACATTATAACACCAAGTGCACTATGTGTGCGCATAATGTGCAAAGGTGAATAGAAACAGTGCCATTCCTGAGCTTACTCGATTATCTCATATGTATGTTTCTGCTATGGCATCTAACTGCCGCAGTCTCTGGTTATAATAAAAGAGTCTGGTACATCGACCAGGCAATAAATATCCAAACATTGGATGACATCCTGATTATAAGAGAAGACCTTCACCTCCAGAGAGCAACCAATTCTAAACTTTACTAAGTTCCTATTCCACCAGTAATCAAGCAGATTCAGTCAGGATTTCTTTGTTTGTTTGTTGTTTTTTGTTGTTGTTTAAATCAATCAAACACAAGAGATGTCCATAAAATCCTGTCCATAGAGTTTAAACAGAGAGATTACCTGCTACAGAGAGCAAGACATTAAAGAATAGACAGATGTAATATGATTTTCTCATTAGAGATTTGCTGTAAATCAATTGTTTAAAGAAAAGAGGCTGAGGACTGAGAAATAAACAACATTAACAATATGGAAATTTTTGAAAATATGATATAGCTTATAATTTGCTCTATAAGTCTCAGATATTGGTGTCAGTTAAGTGTGTACATTAAAATGGTTCAGGGAATTTCTGTGAAAGAGGAGAGCATGTGCACAGAGTGTGTGTTCAGGTGCAGATCAGATGTGAATGTGACACATTAGGATGCAAAATGAGTTGAAGGTTACCTCTAACTAACCAGAAACGAGTCTCTCTCTCTCACACACACACACAGAGTCTCAAAGTCAAGTGTGATTGCATGACCCAGGTGTCCCTACATTGCACAGTTCACACTATTCATCAAATGACACATCTCTCTTTCACACACACACACACACACACACACACACACACACACTTGCCTCTTCCAAATGTCCAACACACACAGCTGTGCACTGCTGAACCTCTGATTCATTCTACAGCAACTGGCTTCATTTGTCACTTTTGACACTGCTCGTCTCTCCTCCACTTTCTCAAAGCTTCCAGCTGCCGTTTGCTACAAACGCTCCTTTCATCCTTTTCACACTCATAGTAAGGCTAGCTTCCGACTTCACACACACACACACACACACACACACATGCAGACACAGAGAGAGATAGAACGAACAAGGAGTGTGAAAGAGTTTGGAGAAGAAAACAAACCCTTCTCTTGTCTCCTCGTTCATTTCAGTTTTAAATGCAACAGTGCTGCTTCTTTTGTGTGGCCAAACTTACAAGGAAGGATAGGAAACTCTCAAGTTTCTTATTTTTTCTTTTTACAATAGATTTGTGTCATTCTGTGTATTTTAGTAGTTACAATAGAAAAAAAATCTTACTCAATTATTCAACATTTCATACAGTACCAGTCAAAAATTTGGACACACCTCCTAATTCAATGGTTTTTCTTTATTTTAATTCATTAAAAGACACTTCTTGTCTTAAAGTAATGATTGATGTTGTTTCTCTTTACTTAGTTGAGCAGCTCTTGGCATAATATGGATTACTACAGTTGTGGAATAGGGCTAGGGTGGCACGGTGGTGTAGTGGTTAGCACTGTCGCCTCACAGCAAGAAGATTCTGGGTTTGAGCCCAGCGGCCGATGAGGGCCTTTTGATGTGGAGTTTGCATGTTCTCCCTGTGTCTGCGTGGGTTTCCCCCACAGTCCAAAGACATGCAGGTTAGGCTAATTGGTGGCTCTAAATTGACCGTAGGTGTGTGAATGGTTGTTTGTCTCTGTGTGTCAGCCCTGCGATGACCTGCTGACTTGTATCCCACCTCTTGCTCATAGTCAGCTGGGATAGGCTCCAGCTTGCCTGCGACCCTGCACAGGATAAGCAGCTACAGATAATGGATGGATATAAATAGGGCTATTTACTGTATTTTTATGATTTATTATTTCCTGTTTGGTCTCCAATGCATTAAGAAGGCAAGAAATTGCACTAGAGCAGCGGCCACAATTATCGACAGTCCATAATTATTGACACCTTTTCAGATTTACCAATAAAAAACAATTTTACAAAAGTGAGTTTCAGTTACAACAGTTATTATTGGTTAATTAATCAACCAGAAGACCCCCCTCACCCTTTGATCTTGTCATCTGATAACACAGCTCATTACCTGAAATGGAATTTTTTTTTTAGCATGATCAGCAATTTGAGGAAAACCTGGATATTATCATTGCAAGTAAGCATGGTGGAAAGATCATGGACATGTTTTTACTTATCAAATTCACAGATATTTCACGATATCCTTGTCAAAACCTACTTTGTTTCTTACAAAGTCAAAACAAAGTCCTTGTCAAAACCTACTTTGTTTCCAAAATTAAATTCCTAGCATATAAAAAATTACATGCTTAAAATATTCAGATTTTTCTATTCCATTCAGATTATTTTTTCAGTTTGTTGTAAATATCTACCACATATTACAATATCAGTAGACATTTTATATTTTTAGATGCAAAAATATAAAGTTTTGGTTCGAGGAATGACACGGGACCCTTGACCTAGATTTTCATGTGGTCACAATGTCAGTTGCCTGTTGACATTCATTTGACAGTAACCATTTTGTATCTAAACGCCCATTTGAGAAGTCACATGAGGTGTCCATAATAGTGATCACTTTCACAGGTGTACACCATTATCGACACCCTGTGGAATTAAGTGACATTTACAACTTTTATGTATCGATCTTTGTGTAACATTGCTGAAGTAGACGAAGTACTCTTTTTTTTAAAAGTGCTGTGATTTATCATAATTTTTTTCTGATTCATAACAGAATGGAATTCTTATATTTGGAATATTTGGAGTATTTGGAATCCTATTGCAATAAATAGAATTAGACCAAAATTAAATTCCTAGCATATAAAAAATTACATGCTTAAAATATTCAGATTTTTCTATTCCATTCAGATTATTTTTTCAGTTTGTTGTAAATATCTACCACATATTACAATATCAGTAGACATTTTATATTTTTAGATGCAAAAATATAAAGTTTTGGTTCGAGGAATGACACGGGACCCTTGACCTAGATTTTCATGTGGTCACAATGTCAGTTGCCTGTTGACATTTATTGGTAAACTACAAAACTAGAAATTAATACAAACAACAATGAATGATTAACAAAATGTGATCTAGGAAAATACTTAGAAAGTGGGTAGAAAGTGGAACAAAAAGATTTTCTGACACAGGTTAAACATTATCAGTTCATTTGTTTACAAACATTAGAATTACTTCCTCATTTATGTAAGCACCGACATTGATATATTTCTATAAAATATATTTTGTACTAAATATTAATCTATGTAAAACAAATTTTAAATAAAAACTATGTTTTGTCAACTTACTACCACATACCGATTATTTTTTTTAGAAATAATCATCTGAATGTCAATAACTGTGGAACAGTGTCGATAACTGTGGACAAAGGTGTCTCTCATTGTGGAACAGTGTTACATGACCTGATACACTAAGTAATCGGGAATCAACTCTTTCTTTTTTTCCAGTGGAAGTTTGAGTAATTATTCATGCACAATTTATGTATTGAAAGTCTTTTCTACATTTGCAATGGCCAAAAGATCATTAAGGTGTCAATAATTGTATCCGCCATTCTAATGAACTTTTGCCAAGGCACACCTGTTAATTGAAAAGCATTCTAGGTGACTACCTCATGAAGCTGGTTAAGATAATGCCAATAGTGTGCAAAGCATCACCAGGGTAAACACTGGATACTTTGAAGAATCTAAAATATTTTATCAAACATATTTTTTTAAACACTTTTTTGTTTCCCACACAATTCCAGATATGTTCCATATGTTATTTCATAGTTTTGATGTCTTCAGTATTTTCTACGCTGTAGAACAATAGTCAAAATACAGAAAGACCTACGAATGAGTAGGGGTGTACAAACTTTTGACTGCTACGCTACATTCCGTTGCAGATGTCAGTTTTTGTAGTTAAATTAATTGATTGTTTTTCAAGCTTTTTTCAGCACTGAACTGAAGAAACTCATTGAGTCAATGTGGTAACCCATCTCAGGGAACAATTGTATTTATTTGTGTTTTTATCCACAATGTTGAATGAGCATCTCTGACCTCATCAGTCAACATAAGTGAAAATTCCGAAAAACAGAATGAAAGCATTTTCTGTTCTTTCTTGTGATCTTGAAGAAATGTGGATGATGTAACTTCCTGTTGCATATGTGACATATTTCATAAGGTTGAGTGAATGAACCAAAATGTATATTTTTCACAACTTCAAATGGATGATTAATGGAAAATGTTTCAAGCGTGAGATATTAAAGGGATTCACATTTATATAATACCACATTAATATTTTAATGATTATACAGGGTGTTTCAAAAAATTAGATATCATTTCACAATCTAATAACTTTGTCAATTCTCGTTCAACTGACCTCAAATTTTAACAGCATGTGTGGAAACAGGTCAAAATTTTATGTTTAATGTTTTTTTTTGTTTTTATCTTTTTAGGTATAGAAAGGCCATTCACTGGAAAAGAAAAGGCATTTTGTGTGTTAGAGTACGCTCGAACAGTCGAACAAGACTGTGCAGCGTGCATTTATGAGAGAATTCTCTAAAATGTACCAACCGTAATGCAGATTTGGACATGGCACAAAAAGTTCAAAGAGGAAGGCTGTCTGTGTGCCTGTGTCTCAGGCGGCGCGTGTATTGAAAATTTATGAAATCGTTCGTGGAATCCACATCCTTTGAATTTCTCATTCAGATTTTGAGGAATAAATCTTATATTGCTCAACATTAAGCCTGTTCAGTTTCATTTGCCTAGACTATGTAGTTTCTGGGACATTTACATCTCAGATAATATCAAATTTTTTGAAACACCCTGTATATTTAAAGAAAATGTGTCATTATAGTGGGCTGGGACAAATATGTTGTAGAGGTTATATTATGTTTAATGTTATTTGGGTTTAAAGTTATTGATCTGCATGTAGGTCGTCATAAAGGACACATTACCTGTGTTTATTTTACATCCATATTTATAAATGTAATATCAATGGAACAAAAATGACACCCCAAAGATGTACTCATCCATGTAAACACACCTTTACTTTACTCTATTACTCTAAATAAATAACTGATATGAAAATCTTTACATGTTTATTCCTTTCTGTTCAGAAGCACGGATGTGATGTGTGAACTGCTGCATCAGAAAAATGATTCCTTTTGATAGATGACTTGGTACAAATTTTAATAACATCATGCAAATTAAAAAAATATGAAATGTAACTGAGTTCCTGTGTAATTTCTGTATAAAACATGGCAGTGTGTGTAACACGAAGGTCATAAAAAACACACACGCATCAAAAAATATTAAAAAAAAATGAAGAGAAGCATTGGAACTCAATCAGCTTAGAAAAGATTAAATGTGACTGCACAGCAGCAGTTTTAGTGTTTTTACTTTCAACAGAAGGTGCTAAATTAAAGTGTCACTAAGGCAGAAAGTAATTGACGGAGTGGAGAATAAGATAATTAACAGCTCACATAAAAGAAGACCTTGTCCCCCACATTTAAATGTTATAAAATGTGAACTTTCATACAGGTGTAAAACTTTTTTTTTTTTTAATTAATACACCTACATTTGAGCTGTTTTCTGAAACTTGGCTGGGTGGGCAGGGTATAATCTCTCCCCTGTCAATCAGAATGGCATTAGGCACTCATAAAGACCTGTAAGATCATGTATGAGGAAGAGGGCAAACAGCAGATCTAGGGTAGATCAGACACATTGTGACTGATTTCTGAACCAGTTTAAGGCAGAGATTCTCAAAGTCATATCCATGAGACAGAGGTCTGTGATTATTTTGCAAAATGATTAGAATTATTACTGCATTATAATCCAGTTTAACTTTCCCCCTGAATAGAATCAATCCAATCTAGAACCCTGTACATTATGTCAACTTGACCTTAATGTGCTCTGATGGTGGAAAGGAACAGAAAGCTCTCCAACAGACAAAATATTGTACCCTAGAGATGAGACCTGATACAAATGTTCTCAACACATGTTTTCAAATATGAATGAGAGGAGCATTAATTTTTTTAGCCTGAAAAGATTACACGGGATCTGCTTGAGACTAGAGGTGTTTATCTAGTGTTTCAATTTCAAACCAGATAAAGGAAATTAGACCTGCTATATGAAACATATGTGAATAAAATCCTTATCTTCCAGATTTACATAACAGGTTTTCCCAAATTTCAGGCTGAGAACGCCAAATACAGTGACCACAGAATCCAGTTATAAATGTTTTATTACACACATCACAGTTTTCTTTTTTTCTGCCAGCATGAGCAACATATTATATTTACATTTTCCCCAACCTCTTATATATATATATATATATATATATATATATATATATATATATATATATATATATATATATATATATACACACACACAAACAAACAAGGCAACAACACAGTTTCAAAAACATACATACCGTCTTAGAACACCCCCCAAAAAAATCAAAACAGCGATTTAGTGCACCTTTATTGCTTTCCATACTTGGACTTCAAACAACATACACAAGATAAAAAATTAAAAAATACATATATATGCATTAAAAAAATCCCAAGAAAATAAAAATAAAAGCTCCAGTAGATTATTATGCCCAGATTTTTTTTAAACCTCTCTCTAAAAGAATTGGTAGAAGTAGTAGTTTATCTTTAACCCCCTGAGTGCCATGCTGGCAGAAGCACTAGAGTTTGCAGTCCATAGAGGAATGTTTTCAAATGACGTAATTATCGCATGATGATTAATAAAAGCACATTAAAAGGCAGCACTTCCCTTTCAGAGGTCTGTGTGTAGCACACGGATCATATGAAACTATTGACTGGAACAGCCACTAAAGGCACTTTATGGTCCAGTAATTTTTTTGAAACAGTGCCTCTGTTTCAGTTCAAAGCACAATACAGCGCAAGCATGTGCAACTTTGAGAAACAAGACTCTTTGCTTTCTTAGGGTTTTAGAACAAACTTTAAATTTGACGTCCCCTGATCACTGACCCACTGATCATAAACGTTTACGCAGAACAAACTCAACAAAAGCATTTCTGTCACATTTACAAACGTTTCAGTGATGCTCATTTTCTAACCAGCTATAAACGATCAAATGCGTTCATGAAATAGCTGATTGACTGGACATTTACTGATATTCACAAACATCCATAAAAGACAAAGCTCACAGTAACCTGAAGACCATTGCTACAGAGTGAAAGAACACATGCTCAATGTGTTGTGCTCCAAGTCTTCCAGTAGCAACTCGGCTATCAGAGACACCCACTAATGCTTTGTCCTGTTATAGGGCACAGTTACTTCTGTCCTAACTGAAGAGCAATTCAGTGAAATAAACGATTGAAACTTTCAGCATAATCCGGATATTAATTTCCAGTGGCTCGTCTCCCATTTGAAGCCCATTAGTTGAGGTTGACGTTAGTACAGAAGCCATGAACCACAAGGTGTGGAAATAGTTTTATAAACCGCTATAATTATTATTTTAACTTGTTTTTTTTTTGACTGTGGAACACAAAATGTTTAACTTCGGATTACATTAGTTTGACCAAGTTGTTATTTCAATTTAGTGTCTCATTATTTTCACATAGCCTCTCAGGTAGCATGGTGGTGTAGTGGTTAGCACTGTTGCCTCATAGCAAGAAGGTCCTGGGTTTGAGCCCAGCAGCCAACAAGGGCCTTTCTGTGTGGAGTTTGCATGCTCACCCTGTGTCTGCGTGGATTTCCACTGGGTGCTCCGGTTTCCCCCAAAGGCATGCAGGTTAGGCTAATTGGTGGATCTAAATTGACCATGAGTGTGAATGGTGGTTTGTGTCTATGCGTCAGCCCTGTGATGACCTGGCAACTTGTCCAGGGCGTACCCTGCCTCTCACCCATAGTCAGCTGGGATAGGCTCCAGCTTGCCTGCAACCCTGTAGAACAGGATAAGTGGCTACAGATAATGGATGGATGGATAGTTGAGGTTCACATTAGTGCAGAAGCCACAAACTACAAGGTGTGGAAATAGTTTTATAAACCACTATAATTATTATTTTAACTTATCAAGTTGCTTTTTTGACTGTGGAACACAAAATGTTTAACTTTGGATTACATTAGTTTGACCAAATTGTTATTTCAATTTAGTATCTCATTATTTTCACAGTCTCTCAGGTAGCATGGTGGTGTAGTAGTTAGCACTGTTGCCTCATAGCAAGAAGTTTCCAGGTTCAAACCTCACAGTCGATGGGGACCTTTCTGTGTGGGGTTTGCATGTTTTCCCTGTGTCTGTGCTCTGCTTTCCTCCCACAGTTCAAAGACATGCAGATTAGGTAAAATATCCAGCCACTGGGGTTGCACAAGCCAGTACATACTTAGTGCCAGTCCCAAGCCTGGACTTTTTTTTTTTAATTATTATTATATTGCTTTCACTTAATATCTCCATTTCAATTTAGTATCTCATTGTTTTGACTTCGTACCTCTATTTCATATTATCTTATTTTGACTTAGTATCTCATTTTAACTTAATATGTCATTTTTTTAAATTACTGTTTCCTTATTTTGACTCACTATATCATTGTTTTGACTTCCTATAGCAAAATAGAGATACCAAGTCAAATAATGACAGCAATTTAAAAAAAACAAAACAAAACCCCAAAACACCTTGTGCACCTTGAGGTTCAGGGCTTCTGTACATTAGTGAGTCTCTTTCTACGTAAATTTACAGACTCAGGAGTGAAATGCTGGATACCAACATTTCAACCAACACATGAATATACTATTTCTTATATAAATGTTCCTGTGAATAAATGCTTTACGAATAAATTCATTCATATCGTCTGATAAATGAGGCCCATTGTATGAAAAGCTATAAAACCCAGAAAAACTTTCAGTGTATTTCAATGAGCTATATAGCAGTGCTTGAAATTCCTTATGTGCTTTCTTATTCCTTAATTCCAGCCAGTAAAGAAATATTTTTCTTTCATTTAAATAACACAGAGCTGCTATAAAAATACAGTAAAAGAGAAGCTCATTTTATAGTACATTACAAAAAAAAAGAAAAAAGAAAAATTTACTTTTGTAGTTTGGCTCAGGATGTACAAAAAGACCCAAAATGTTGAAGCAATAAAAAAAAAAAAAGATTTCTTTGAAGCTTTGTGTGCATTGTACATTCACAACATCTCCCTCCTTTTAAAAAAATAAAAAACATAACAAAACTACAAAAAAACCAACAACTACTAAGGATGTCAATAGTGACATCAAAGCTAATGAGAAGCTAATTGGTGAGTTTTGATTATAAAAAGCATTAGATCAAGTTGACTCATTTGGTGGTGATAATTATTTGTGTATTTGCATCACTCAGTGGGCTAAAGTGGGTCTAAACACCAGATTAATGAAAGTTAGTGTTTGCATGTGCGTCAGTCATGACAGCTAGTGAATTAGTGAGAGAAGAGTTTTAAGGGAAAAGAGCAACTGATGTCAGGATTAGAACCAAACCGAAAAAATTAGTACGCATTATTAATTGTGCTTGAGGTTTCAAATGAACAGAAAAATCTGTAAGGCAAAAAAATAAAAATAAACAATTTTTTAAAATACAGAAAACAGTTCCATAAATGTGTTGGACTTTGACAAGACGATCGTTCAGTTTCCAAGGTAACCAGCTGTACAGCTCTTGCAAGTACAGACCTATTTGTGTTTTAATTTATTGGCAGTAGTCAAGGAACAGAAATAGACTCTGTGCTAACGGAAGGCACTTCCACGGCACCACTGGCCTGTGAGTATATATGCTGCATGTAAAAAGCCACGCTGGAAAAGTACACGCACCTGGGGCATTTCAAAAACTGGACACAGCTGTAAAATCTGTCATGCTGAAAATACAGGGTGTTTCAAAAAAAAAAAAATTTGATATTTCACAATCTAACAACTTTGCCAGTTCTCGTTCAACTGACCTCAAATTTTAACAGCATGTGTGGAAACAGGTCAAAAATTTATCTCATCTCATTATCTCTAGCCACTTTATCCTTCTACAGGGTCGCAGGCAAGCTGGAGCCCATCCCAGCTGACTACGGGCGAAAGGCGGGGTACACCCTGGACAAGTTGCCAGGTCATCACAGGGCTGACACATAGACACAGACAACCATTCACATTCACACCTACGGTCAATTTAGAGTCACCAGTTAATCTAACCTGCATGTCTTTGGACTGTGGGGGAAACCGGAGCAAACCCATGCGGACACGGGGAGAACATGCAAACTCCGCACAGAAAGGCCCTCGCCAGCCATGGGGCTCGAACCCAGGACCTTCTTGCTGTGAGGCGACAGCGCTAACCACTACACCACCGTGCCGCCGTCAAAAATTTATGTTTAATGTTTTTTGTTTTTATCTTTTTAGGTATAGAAATGCTGCTCACTGGAAAAGAAAAGGCGCTTTGTGTGTTAGAGTACGCTCCAACACAGTCAAACAAGACTGTGCAGCCTGCATTTATGAGAGAATTCTCTAAAAATGCACCAACTGCAATGCAGATTTGGACACGGCACAAAAAGTTAAAAGAGGAAGGCTGTCTGTGTGTGTGTCTGTGTCTCAGGCAGTGCACATATTGAAAATTTGTGAAATCATTCATGGAATCAATGGAATTTGAATTTCTAATTCAAATTTTGAGGAATAAATCTTATATTGCTCAACATTAAGCTTATTCAGTTTCATTTGGCTAGACTATGTAGTTTCTGGGATACTTACATCTCAAATATTATTACATTTTCTTTGAAACACCCTAAATTCATTAGATCAGCTGTAGAATCCGTCCAGGTTTAAAGATGGCCACGTTTTACTACCTATAACATCAACAAACTCCACTGATGAAAAAAAAATGTATATCTGTTTTAAACAGACACAAAAATTGGTCAGAACATGACTGATTTTCTAGAACAGCACGGCTATGACGTAGTATCAAGTTACAAGTTTGTATTAACATGCTTATTTTGAGACTTCTGTTTTTTTTAAATCTCACAAGGACTTGTTTGGTGGAAATTGACAGTTTAACCCTATGGAATCAATTTTGTGCCAAAATGTTCATACAGTACTTTTGAAATATCAAACAAAAACAACACATCAAAATACAAAAAAAAGTCAATTTTTTTAGACTGGCAAACAAATTATTCGTGTAATCGTGCAAAATATCAGTCTATTACTCTTCTGAAGCCTTTTATTTTTGTTCCGCGTCTTTCTCAGTTTTGTTTGACGTAATTTATTCTCGTTTGCACTCCCTGACTTTTTGCTTGCAGTTTTGGCACAAACTTCACGTGTGGGTGGGCTGTCCAGGAATGCATTCCCATTGGCTAACTTGTGTTTGACTGACAGCTACGCTCAGCGATTCCCCCGGAGGCTGTTGCGGCCATTTCCTACTCGGATTTAGGCGGACTGTTTGACGAGTGACCGATCCATTGACGGTAAACAAGGATCGAATGGACTTCAGTGGCGACTATGATATTGAATTAATTCAACAAAGTGTAAGTGCGGGACAAATGTGTTGTATGTGTTGCAGTAGTACACATTATGCAGGTGTGTTTAACGTTAGCAAGACAGCTATTATATTGGGTAGTGGAGCTAAGGCTAACATTTGACTTGCAACGAAACACCTGCATAATGTGTACTACTGCAACACATACAACACATTTGTCCCATACTTACACTTTGTTGAATTAATTCAATATCATAGTCGCCACTGAAGCCCACTCGATCCTTGTTTACCGTCAATGGATCGGTCACTCGTCAAACAGTCCTTCAAAATCCGAGTAGGAAATGGCCGCAACAGCCTCCGGGGGAATCGCTGAGCGTAGCTGTCAGTCAAACACAAGTTAGCCAATGGGAATGCATTCCTGGACAGCCCACCCACATGTGAAGTTTGTGCCAGAACTGCAAGCAAAAAGTCAGGGAGCGCAAACGAGAAAGCTGGAATCGCAACCAAAATAAATTACGTCAAACAAAACTGAGAAAGACGCGGAACAAAAATAAAAGGTTTCTGAAGAGTAATAGACTGATATTTTGCACGATTACACGAATAATTTGTTTGCCAGTCTAAAAAAATTGACCTTTTTTTGTATTTTGATTTGCCGTTTTTGTTTGATATTTCAAAAGTATTGTATGAACATTTTGGCACAAAATTGATTCACCTGGATTTTAAAAATGAAAAGTGTTCAAGGAAAATGCATCATTGCTGCTATGGTAAAGCTTTCTGATGAGTAAAAGAGACCTTTATTAAATATTTGATACTCAGACAGCGCTATGTGGACAGCGCTTCAGACGCAGAAGCTGCACCTAAAGCCCTGAAGTTTTCTGTTGTGCTGCATTTTTTTTTAAAGCTTATTAACTCAGAACTCTTTAAAGAGTCAAAAACACGCGATAGTATGAACTAACTTGTTTGGAGATGTTCTACAATGTTAATGCACCTACAATTGAATTTAAAAAAATCTAATTCTTTAACAAGCAACAAAATTGTACTGGTTGGCAAATTGCTGCCATAAGAGAATAAAACATATGTTATTAGAATATAATCACCTCCAGGGTTCTTCTCATGTGAATTTAGGTTTAACTCTGGATTCTGGTTGGTCAGAAAGTGTGATCCAGAACAGCAGCTCTGACTGCAATTCCAGATGCAATCTAGTATTATATTAATCCTTTATATTATATAGTAAAAACTTACACAAGGACAAACAGATGCACAGATGTTTGTAGTCACTGATCTACTGATATTTTCTTTTTCTTCTGGAAGGAGTCAGGATGGGATGGGATGTGTTGGCACTTTGCTAAAGCAGAAACGTTTACATTTCTTACACAGCATCATCTTTAGGACAGTTTGGGAACATTTTTTTTTTGGGGGGGGGCTGGTGAAGGAAGGACCATTTATATTTTTCCTCAGTTCAGATTTTCCCATCCTGACTGTTCACATGAACAGTTCACAAGTGAACTGTATCTAACTGTAATGTGAACACATCTGTCCTCTGAAGCAGCATGCATTCACATGTCAGTCATTGACATCACTGACAAAGAACATAATTGTGAGACAACTTGATGTTAAAACCAACTAACTGGATGCACTAGTCACTAAAGTGTGCATCATATTTTGCTCTGGAGAACAGTTTGTCAACTGTACATGATCAGGTCAAGAAGGAGAAAACAAAAGCCAGACAGCTTGCTTTCGCAGCTATTGTAGCTCCTCCACTGCTGTTCTGCTGATGGAGACTGCTCAGTGCATATGGACCAAAAGCCACATGAATTCAGATCTGACTTTTCACAGACATCACATGGCCATGAATTGGATACATATCTGATTTAAGATCACATATGAAATTCAAAATCATCCGACTTGAAAAGATTGGATTTGTGTCCACACTGCTCTGTCACGTTAAGGCAAAAAACAGATTTGATTCACTTCAGAACTGGTAATGTGAATGCAACCTCAGACAAATTTAAAGAAAGTCATGCCCTGTTGTTGATTATTTTCCTATAACAGGATGTCCAATTGTGTTTTATTTAAAGTATTGTTCCCAGAGCTCTAGATCTTTTAGTGTTCAACATAAACTGAGCATTTTGTGTGCGCAAGCACACTTCATGTGAGACAGAATTTGGGTTTGGATCAGCAGAGTAGAGGGAGGATAGAGTGGCTCGTGCACGTGTGCCTGTCCAAGTCCATGATCCAGTGCGTGAGTGCAATTCTAAGCATGTTTTATATATGCGCGTGTGTGTGTGTGTGTGTTAGTGATTCCTTCATTTCCGTGAAGTGGTCAGAGACCAGTTTTAATTGTGTTAGTCTGTGAACCAGGTCAAAAGTAGTACATTCATTCAACAGGTGAAACAAACACAAGACCAACAAAAATATCAGCAAAGTTAGTAAAATTCTTACTAAGAATATTTTATTAAAATAAATGGCAAGGGGGTTAATAAGAAAATAACAGCATACACCATGAAAACTAAATGCAAGCATGTAAAAATCTTGACAAGGAAAACTAATAGTCACTAATATGAGTTAAACAAGCTAAAGATAAGCAAGGAAATTAAATACAACTGTTGGAAAGGCAACACTCCCAACAAGACAGGCTTGAGTTTCTGAATAAGACAGCAAAAGAGGTGAGTTAAATAAAAAAAAAAAAAAAAAAAAAACAATATTGTAGTGGGCATCAAAAAAATGAACAAAAAAGAAAGGAAGGAAAAATCAGCCAGAAGTGTGATTTATAGTATACATATAAAATGAAGTTAGAAAAATACATTAGAAACCTGTAACAGTGATTGTAAATTACATTATTATACATGTATTAGGCAGGCAGGAGAGAATACAAGAGATTTCTTGATAAACCTGATGGACTAAATTGACCAGAAAACAATGACCAACAGCATGTAGTAACATCGCAGAGGACATGTTTCGTAATACTGCTTTTTAATCAGGGCTGTCTTCTCAAACCTCCAGTCTGATATTGCATTTTATTACAAACAAAAACAGCATCTAACACTGGTGGGGAGGGGCAAGAAAAAAAAAGAAAAAAAAACCTGACCTTTCCTGCGTAACAGTTTGAGAGGAGAGCAGAGTGAAACAGGCTGCCATGAGTGGAAACATAGTCAAACACTACAGATTTATTTTTTGGCCTATTATGCAATTAAGCCTCTGATTATGTTTAGATGCTGTGGACTGGGCTCCCAATTTTTAATACGGTTCGGTAAGAGCTTTTGGTGCAGCTGTAGGAACAAAGTGTCAAACAGCTGAAACAGCTCAGTGTGAACATGAGCTCAAAGTTTATTTAATTAACTTAAAAAAAAAACATGCACAGGAAATTCAGGTAAAGCATCATCTCATGAAAGGAGTTAAAAATAAAAACATCCAGTTTGCAAATGCAAATTTTAAATGGCAGTTTGCTTCAAACAGCAACAATACAGACATAGATTGGAAACTCAAATTAAAGAAATTTGTTCAAATGGCATAAAGGGAAAGGATTGGAGGGGAGGGAGAGACAGAGAGAAATGTTAACCTAATCTCGGGAAGACGATTCATGGCACGTAGTTAGCTGGTCGAATGACTGCTATTCTTTTTGCATAGAGTAGATTGAGTGGTACAGCTGAGCGACCATCAAACTCGACACGATCAAGCTTTCTCCTTCTTGATGCACTAAATACTATTGTCGCTCTCGTACAATATTACTGAACACAATGTAACTCTGAGGAAAAAACAAATAAAAACCCAAACCATCAATAAGGCACTTTTTCCCCCCCTTTACAAATATCTAACCCCTCCCTCTTAATGCTTTGAACTGGAAATACTCCAAAGCTTCTTGGTTTTCATCACCAACAACAAAACCTTGTACACAACTTTCCTTCCTGTTTTTCTTATTTTTTTTGTACGTTTTGTAACTGCAAGTATAAAAAGCTAAAATTGCCAAAAATATATTTTTTTTCTCCAGCACCCTGTAAAAGTATCTCATTTTGATCATTTCAGAATCTTAACACACAATAATGTTATCTACATTTTTTAATCTTTTTGTTTACTATATATATATATCACATGTATAAAGCAATTTGAACAGGCAGACATGGCTTTCACATCCTATTTTTTTCTTGAGAAAGAATTCAACTCTGATGGGTTAAGTAGCTGAACTAAGGACTTTATGTTTTAAGTGTGGGACACATTGTGGATTAACCTTAAGGTTTTTTTTTTTTTCCTCCAACAATTAAAAAAAAATCTTGGATGCAGATGATCCATCCTATTACGCATGAAGGGAAACAAAATTGATACCCAATTTTATTTAAAGGTTTAAGAATTAATAATGAAAAAAAAGGTAATCATAATGGGAAAATAAAGTTTTATATTTATCTAAAACGCAGGTATGTACAGAACTCTTTTCCTCACTTCCTGTCTAATTCATCCATGATTGGTAGTGTTTCTTGATTTTATTCATCGTAAATGAGAAGCACAGTGGCTGAGGGATTATTGTCTCTTCATGCTATTTGACTGGATGTCAAACATACACAAGCACATCACACACCTTTTCATAGTCTAGTCTAAAAGAACAAACCATCTGCACTTAGATACATAAATGTATATATCGAGAAATTTATCAAATTTTAACCCTTTGGCTAAATATGCACACAATACTTTTTTTTTTGCCTTTTGTCTCACGGCTCATTCAAAAACAACAAAAATATCTATAAACTTCAGGCACTGTATTTTTGAGGCTGGGGTGTTTGGGGTGGCGTAGGTGAGCATAAACTCTTCCTGCCCAAATCTCCGCAGCCATAAAAATCCTAGATTTAAGATTACTGAAAATACTCTGGAATACTCTTCTTAACCCCAACCTGCCACACGCCTGAGATGGCACCCATACTGCAGGTATGATTAAGCTTCCCCCTAATATCAAAATAAAAAAGCACAAAGAAATAGAAAAAGCGTGTTCCCCCCGCCCCCCAAGCAGTCCATCATTTTAGCCATGCACTCAGGGTCAGCTAGATAGGCGCGCCCAGAATGTGTCAGCATTGTGAAAACTGAATAGATGAAAGAAAAAGTATATTAAAAACAAATTGCTACACATGACAATGACAAGTTTGTGTGAGTGGGTTTCTTTCCTTCTTCCTTTTCATTCTACAAAATTTAGATATTTGCAGGTTTCCATGAATTTGAATCTGCATCCTGATCGTTCCGAATCGTAATTAGAACGTAGCTGGGATGTGCAGGTAAGGGAGAAAATAATACATGGGTTTTTTATTGCTTATTAAGTCAGTGCAGATTTTTGCTACCAAAAACATCACCCAAGTATCAGGGACTGAGAAAGAAAAAAGAAAGAAACAAGCAGGGGGAAGAAGAAAAAAAAAAAGAGGTTGTTACACATTCAATAAACAAACGCCTAACATAAAATCATCACACAACTCCTCGGTTTGTAGGCATTTGATCTTGTTGCGGTTTGTGTTGGTTTGTGTGTTAGGGTCACAGGTGCCTCTCGGTTTCTCAGCGTCCAACAGGCTAGCAAAAGGCAATTACCAGTTAATCTGATCAGCAGGCAGGCCTGGGGCGGCTCATCATTGGGTGAAGAGTTCAGAGGTCAGAGGTCATTTGTTAGTTGCCGGTGGCGGCTAGGGGGTTAGGAACAAAAAAAAGGAAAAAGATAGAAAGGATTAGTGTCAGCAAGAAGAGACTGAAATGACATTTGAACACTAAAATGAATGCAACATCCTTCAAATCCACCTTAACCCATAGCCAAGAGACAAACACAAGCTAAATTTGGTTATAATCATGACAAGTGCATCATGATCGGAGAACTAGAGCCCCGCCCCCTAACCTGAATCACAATGTTCTAATTGTTATGTTAACGTTAAAGCGCTATGCTGCCCCGGGATCCCACAAACAAAAGCCACAGACAAACAAAAAGCTAGTAATGTTTTAGTGTCTTTTGGGTTGGAATGCATGTTACACACAGCGATTAGTGGTATGGGGGCTAAGCGAGGTCTTACTACAACTTGTACAATAAATAAATAGACTAAGTTTAAAAAAAAAAATCCCTCTTTATTGTTTCCATCATTATGTACAGGAGTCATAAATACAATTCCTATAAAATATAAAGTATAAAATAACAGTACCTTATATATCAAATATCGCACAAAATACTTCACTGTATTTTTCAACTAAAATGAGGCATATTGTGAAACTATCATAAATCAACACATACGTAGAGAGAAAACTTGTTTAATAAACAATTTAAGATGCAGACCTGCCAACACAGAAGAGAAATAACATGTAGAAACCCTGAAATACTCCTATATTGTTTTTCTCCCCAATTTGCATACTTGCTTCCATATGTAACTTTATCATGGAACAGCTGTTATTCAGGGAGGCTAACGCGCGTTTCCTCGGAGAAATGCAAAACCAGCCTCCTCTGCACTGTTTCGAACTCATGCTGTGTATCTCGCTCTGAGGAAAGTGCCATCTACCCTCTTCCGCATATACGAGCTCACAAACGCCTACTGACTACACAAATGGCTGTAGCACAAGTACTATCTACCCTCTTCTGCATACATCAGTTTACAGACACTCACTGACTACAAGAATAGCTGTAGTATGATTGAGATTTAAACTCACAATCTCCCAATGATTTTGTGAACGTTGAAAATTTTTGCATTAGTGTAGACACTAGAGTCAGCTGACACCAAATATAGCTATCTGATTATTATATACTTGTCAGGCATGCATTGGCAGAATTCACTTCACATGAATGAACTCAAAACATTCTTGAGTTACTGTGACAGAAACGAGAGCACTATGCTGTTGCATCTTTAAAGTGGGAAAAATCAAGTCAAGATGAGAGACACTTCATCCTGTGAGATGAAGGAAATAGGTGGGGCTTCCAGTAGATGACAACTTTCAATCATTCCAGATCCAAAAGTCGATTGGCTCTTCTGTCCATCAGAGAAAAAACACGACAGTACTTTTTTTTTTTTTAAAGTGATATTTTGTAGCAGCGTAATCAGACATTAAAATGCGGAGCTCCTACACAAAATGCATGATGGCTGGCAGGTCTGCAGATGAGGTAGACAGGAGTGTTAAATTTGTCTCCTTACTTCGCATACATTAAAAAAAATTTGTACTGAAATCCAACAGTAATGAAGCAAACTCAAGTACTATAAATATTCCTGGTTTTAGGGTGAAATGTCACAGTAAAGGAATGTGAGACAGTGCGCTGGTTTTCAGTGCTGAGATATAATCTGTACATCAGTGACATTTTAAAAAAAATCTCTAATGAAACAATTTTTAAAAATTAAAAAATAAATAAAAAGGACATGTAGGAAAAGTCTTCTCTAACTAACCTCTGTCTGCGGTCACTATCCTTTGGTAAGGATGGACCCGTGAGTCATGTCTCCGCACTTTAGTAGCCATTGCACCTAGATCGCAACAGGTCCATAAGGTTAGACACATTCTGAAGCCCAACAGCCAGACCAAACCAATCGAGCTTCACCTTGGAAAAAGGTCACAACCTAGATTGGGAGATTAATCTAAAACTTGAGTGGAGGTCGAGCTCGAGGTGCTCAGTCTGGCTTTATAGACTTTTCATTTGTATTTATACATATGCACATCATGTCTATTGAAGAAAACAGACTATAAACAAACTGTCCATATCACTCAGATTACATAACAGGACATGAGAATAAGTAGCAAATGCACTGGGAACACTTTTTCCCCCTCAAGGTTTAATAAATACATCTTTTAGCACCAACATTTTCATAGTAGTACGTTTGATGCTTTTTGAGACAGGTGGGCAAGGAGAAAAAAAAAAAGCAAACAAAAAAATAAAAAATTAGATCATCCCTGATAGAAATATTCATTAGATATTAAGTTGTAAACATTAATAACGAGGTCGACTTCCTGTGAGGTCAGCAAGAATTAGGCAAGACGAGCTTTGTCGTCTTGATTTCTGGCTGGAGAGAAACGTGTGTGAGAGTGAGTGAGAGAAAGAGATGGCAACAAGGGGAGAGAGATAAAAAAAGGAGAGGTTGTGAGAGAAACAGACAGAAAAAGGAGTGTACAGGAGGCAGACAGAAAAAAAGAGGGAAAGGCAGCAATATAGATAGAAAAAGGAGTGTGTAAGAGAGGCAGATAGAAAAAAGGAGAGAGAGAGAGAGAGAGAGAGATGCAGAGATGTGTGCAAGCAAGCATGTCCCCATCACTCTGAATGTTGACAGGGTGTGTGCACATGATTTGTGTGTGTGTGTGTGTGTGTGTGTGTGTGCTGCGCGTGTGCGCGCGCGCACACACACACACACACACACACACACACAGGAATCCTACCTTGCAGACTTTGTTTTGCCCTACACAACCCAGGACAAAAAAAAAATGAAACATAAGAAAGCCCAGGAGATAAAGGGAAGGAAAAAACTCCTCTTTAAATGAGGATGCTTCCTCGCTATCTGTCTCACACACATCTGTCCTGACACCCCTGTCCAACACCAGGCCTCAGCTGCTCAGCATGTATTTACCTTGGACTAAGTCCTGTGCAAGGCTTGGTATCGCCATGTCCAAGGTGCCCCTGTAAAATGTTGCGGCGGTGCCATCCTGATGCCTGCCAAAGCCTGAAGCACCGAGCCCCCACGCCCACTTACCTAGGACTCCTCCATGCTCGATAGGGTACTCCAGGAGAGAGGTGGGAGCCAGGGCATACGGGTAATCATAGGGCGTGGTGTAGATGATGCCTGCATCGGGTGCTGGGGGCACCAGCGTCGGAGTGGCGTTGGGCAGCATGGTGGGCATCTGCGCAGGACGGATGAGGTTCATGATGGGTGCGCCAGCTGGGTTTGGGGGGCGCAGAGCTGCAGGTGGAAGTACCTGACCAGTGGAGGCGGCAATCAGCCGAGGGCCCTGAGCCGCTGCGGCCGCCGCTGCAAGAGAGAACGCAAGGTTCGCTGGTGTAAGAGAACAGACAGGAGAGAGAAAAGGAAAGGAGCAAAGAGATGAAAATGAAGGAATGGGGGGGGTTGGGCAGGAGTGATGGATGGACAGTGAAATTAAATATTAAGGACAAATGTGTGGAAGTGAAACAGTGTGAAGGAAGAAAGACAGAAAGAGACAAAAGCATATGCCAGATTTGGATTTCAGGTTTTAGTGCATGTGAAGAAAGCAGAAACACAGGAAGAGGAGGGGGCAAAAAAAGAAAAGAAAAATTAGTTCATGCAATGATCAACAGTGAACCGTAAAAAAACCACAAAACTAAAACAAGCCCCACAACCAACATAACATGAGGGCAAATAAACCAAAAACAGCAGCGTGAATCAGCAAAAATGCACAGAACACATCAAGGCAAACCAACCACCACAATTCATCCACAGCGCAGTCACATGATCAGCTGGAAAACAAAACAGCTCTCGCCACACATGGAGGTCTGAGCAATATGGGGAGCCATGTTGGTTAAGGTCGATGTCGGTCATGGAGTCATTTGTTACAAAGCCGTTGTTCAAACACATGAAAGTTGAAGCAGTGATGACACTCGACCTAGGGTTAAACAGCTGAACATGATCGAGATCCAGTAGCTGAACCATTGAACTTGGGGCAACCTGTGTGAAGTTCAGTACGTTGTCATATGTTCTATGTTCTGTCACAGATTCTCTGCAGCAGCCTATCAAATCCATTTATTTTTTACACAAGTTATTTTGCTCATCAGACAAAAAACTAGCGAGATTTGTAGCGCACTGATTTTTAAATTTTATTTACTGATTAGCAAACTGATGATACTGACAACTGGAAGAAGTACGTTTTTAATATTGATGCATGGAGAATAATCAATGCATCTCATCTGATCAGAATCTGTGGCACTAGTTAAAAGTCCTTTGGTGAAACAAAAGGCAGTGAGTACCAATTTTCTTATTTATAATCATTAATTGTTCAGCACTAAAAGGTAACTGCTGTCACCTTTCAGTCATGCAAGTTGCTTTTTATAACCTTTATAAGCAAAGAGTTTAATGTATCTGAACCTTCTAAAGACCCTGCACTCAATGCTTTGGAGAGACGCAGAGCAAGAATCTGACGCGCAGCTAACAGAGGATCAATAACCATGAACTAAAGCAAGATCTGAGTCTATGATCTAGTGATCATGACAGAAACGTCGTGAATTGGATGATTAGACAGAGATTAGCCGATTCTGACAAGTTGTATTTCAGCTTTCAGATCAGCAAAAATTAATTGCATCATGTAAGGTGTTTCCTTTTAATCTATTTTGCAATCCAATATGAAACTGGTCTTGTAATAAAGCAACAAAACATCTTCATCAAAAGCTACCTGGCTTCCATTGTCAGTTTTTCCCCAAACAGATAAATCTGTGCTAAGTCTTCTATGGATGTAACATCTTCACTCGTAAAACATGAGCAGGGGTTTAGAGAAATGGGGGGGGGGGGGGGGAGATACTGTATGTTCATCATCAGGGCTACTTTCTACACAGGAATTCAGTAAACATCTCCACTGATATTCAACACAGAGCATGTGGACTTTTTTTGCTAGGGCAAAATCTCATATCCTGTTATATTATATAGATACGAGTGTTTTACTGGGAAATACACCACTCATTTTTCATACGAGCTACATCCGGGACATGGAGAACCAAAACCATGACAAATCTCTACATGTCACTCATGAGGAAATTGATGAATTGTTTTGAAAAATATGGGTACTTTGTGAATGTGTCTATATAATAAAAAGAAAATCACACACTGGCCTGAAGATATGAAGTTTATCTTCTTGTGTTGAAAAACTCGCATTTTTCATACAAAATAAATTGTGGATCTGAGTAACATATTTAAATAAGATTGGCTGGCTTTGAGTGGTATATCAGATATATTCCATTCAGTTAGCATGATACTGAACGAGTCAAAGATAAGTTAACTAGCTGAATGGAATACATGTGATATACCATGAAAAAAAAAACAGCCAATATTGTTATTATTATAAATACACATTCGATGGAACAAATCTGGCAGCTTTTTTTGGCTTGTTTACAAATTGTCACAGTTGCTCGCAATGTGGAAGATTTACGTGTAATACACATCTTATGGCATTTTCAATTCACTGCAACATTTTACTGCGGGCATCACTGACAAACAAAGAAATGGTTCTGCGCATGCACAACAGAAAACTCTCATTGGATATTTGCATCAGCTCCAATGTGTGATGTCATGTTGTCTTGACAACCATGCAATATCGTAAACCATATTCAACGCTCATTCTCCATTGGGTAGAGTGACATAATACACAGAGGATAAGAGATATGCTAACAATATTGCATGATATCAAACCAAATGAACAAAACCCGCTAGAAGGGAATAGAATACATGTTTTTATTCCATCGAAAAAGTGTCCTGTATGTATAATTAAATCATATTGACTGCCTTTGAGTGGTATATCAGATGTATTCCATTCAGCCAACATGATACTGAACGAGTCGAAGACGAGTTCAATATCATGCCAGCTGAAGGGAATACATCATAGACAACGAAAAAAGCCAGCCAATACTATTCATTATTATACTATATACACACACCTTTGTATCAGCATTCTCAAAGGCCAACGCTAGCTTACCCGCGACTCGGTGCTGTTAGTGCAGCAGTCCAGTTACCTTCTAGCCGGTATAGTGTTAATGAAGGCCAATACTAGCGCAGTCAAGCCAAATATTATTATTTTCCCTGTGTAATTTACTTACTTTTAAAATCAACATTGACAACTACACACAACAGAGCGACCGGGCAGCCAAAATCCTCTCCAAATCTTCTGCTTTTAACAAAGCAAACCTCGCGGCCATGTTTGTTTACAAATTGTCACAGTCGCTCGTGAGCGCAGAAGTTTTACATCTCCGATGTGTCTATCTTCCAGTTTTTCAATGTCTGTTGGTATGTTTTTCTCTTGTAAATACGCGTGAACATATAACGAAGTTTTGGTAGCCTTTCGGGTGTTCAATGGATCTTCAGTTTACAGTTTATTTATTTAGTGCTTAATCATAGCAGTAGCACTGGATTAGCCTCGTGTTCTCTCTTTCTTGACAGACAAAGAAATGACTGCGCATGAACAACAGAAAAGTTGTCATTGAATATTCTCATGAGCTGTGACGTCATACTGTCTTGACAACATGCAATATTGTAACAATATTGCACACTCATTCACTATTAGGGAGAGTGGCGTAATACATGCAGGAGAAGTGATACACTAACAATACTGCATGCTATCAATAAACCCACGAGAAAGGTACATGTTTTTATTCCATGGAAAAAGTGGCCCATATGTATAATTCCCAATATTTATCTCCAATGACGTCACTCCCAGTATTTTCCTGCTGACTAGACACATGTCAAAATGGCAAACTGGTTCAAAATTAAAATTCTTTTGATTAAATTGCGCATTTTTTTTGCGGATGTGTCCATATAATATAAAGAACATTACACGGTGGTGCAAAGATATGAAGTTTCCCTTATTGTGTTGAAAATATTTTCACTCGTAAAATATCCCCCCTCTCTTTTTTTACACACACACACACACACACACACACACACACACACACACACACACACACACACACACAGCACCCTTCACAATTATTGGCGCCCCAGTTGTGTTAAAAGCCTTAAAATAAATTCAATTTTTATTGCAGAAGCATAATCTCACACTGAAAATTGTAGAAAAATGTAACCCTTAATTTAAAAAAAAAAAATCCCCGACTAAGAAACAATTATTTTTCATAAAATCACCTGTTCCACAATTAATGGAACCCATAACAATTCCGAGAAAATAAATGTAATTGAAGCATTTCTGTCATTTCTACTGTAGTTTATAAAGTTAATCAGAGTATCTAGGAACCTTTAATTAGTAATTCATCACATCCTGTTTCCCTGGGGTATAAATATGATGTGACACAGAGGCCTATTTCTCTTATCCACTCTTCAACATGGGAAAGACAAGAGAACACACCAAGTAAGTAAGGCAGATGTGTGTCGACCTTCATAAGTCAGGCAATGGCTACAAGAAAATAGCCACTCGCCCACACCTGCCCATATCTACAGTCAGATGAATGATCAAGAAGTTTAAAACAACTGGAATAGTGGCAAACAAGCCTGGACGAGGATGCAAGTTTATCTTGCCACCATGCACACTGAGGAGGATTGTAAGAGAAGTAAAAAGTTTTCCAAAGCTCACTGTTGGAGAACTGCATCAAAGAGTAGCATCTTGGGGTCACAAAGTCTTCATAACAACCATCAGGCACTATCTACATGCCAACAAGCTGTTTGGGAGGCATGCACGGAAAAAGCCTTTTCTCAAGCATAAACGTAAACGTCTGGAGTTCGCTAAGCGGTACTGGGACTTCAACTGGGACCGTGTGCTTTGGTCAGATGAGACCAAGATAGAGCGTTTTGGCAACAAACATTAAGTGGGTCTGGCATAACACAAAAGATGAGTATGCGGACAAGCACCTCATGCCCACTGTGAAGTATGGGGGAGGATCGGTGATGCTGTGGGCCGGTTTCTCTTCCAAAGGCCCCGGGAACCTTGCTAGGGTGCATGGCATCATGAACTCTTTGAAATACCAGGACATTTTAAACAAAAATCTGGTAGCCTCTGCCCGAAAGCTGAAGATGGGTCGTCACTGGGTCTTTCAGCAAGATAATGACCCTAAACATGTGATCAAATCAACACAAAAATGGTTCACCAGACACAAAATCAAGCTCCTCCCATGGCAATCTCAGTCCCCAGACCTCAACCCAATTGAAAACCTGTGGGGTGAGCTGAAGAGGAGAGTGCATAGGAGAGGACCCAGGACTCTGGACGATTTAGAGAGATTGTGCAAAGAGGAATGGTCGAAGATCCCTCTCTCTGTATTCTCCCATCTTGTGAAATGTTATAGGAGATTAAGTGCTGTCTTGTTGGCAAAAGGGGGTTGTACAAAGTATTAACATCAGGGGTGCCAATAATTGTGGCACACATGATTTCATGTAAAAGAATTATTTCTTAATGTGGGATTTTTTTTCCACTGAATAAATGCACTTGAATTAAAGGTTGGATTTTTCTCTTTTTTTTTTTTTTGCATTGTTGTCCTATACTATTTTTAAAAAAATGAATTTATTAGAAGCCTAAGAACATATCTTAACGAGGGGTGCCAATAATTGTGGAGGGTACACTCTCTCTCTCTCTCTCTCTCTCTCTATATATATATATATATATATATATATATATATATATATATATATATATATGTGTGTGTGTGTGTGTGTGTGTGTGTGTGTGTGTATACACACACATACAGTAGCATGCAAAAGTTTGGGCACCCTTACTGAAAATGTCTGTTACTGTGAATAGTTAAGTGAGCAGAAGATGGACTGATCACCAAAAGGCATAAAGGTAAAGACAACATTTCTTTTCAGCGTTTTCTGCAAGATTTGTGTATGATTTTTGTTTTGTACAATTGGAGAGTGAAAAAAAGAAAAGGAACACCATGTGAAAGTTTGGGCACCCCAATACATTTGAGTTCTCAGGTAACTTGTACCAAGGTTCCAGACCTTAATTAGCTTATTGAGCTGTGGCTTGTTCAAATTCTTCATTAGGAAAGGTCAGATGATGCAAATTTCAAAGCTGTATACATTCTCTGACTCCTCAAACTTGTCCCTAAAATCAACAGCCATGGGCTCCTCTAAGCAACTCCCTTGCATTCTGAATAATAAAATAATTGATGCTCTCAAAGCAGGAGAAGGCTACAAGAACATAGCAAAGTGTTTTAAGGTAGCTGTTTCCTCAGATTGTAATGATATTAAGAAATGGCAGTTAACAGAAACAGTGGAGATCAAGGTGAGGTGTGGAAGATAAAGAAAACTTTCTGAAAGAACTGCTTGTTGGATTGCTAGAAAGCCAAATAAAAACCCTTGTTTGACTGCAAAAGACCTTCAGAAAGATTTAGCAGACCCTGGAGTGGTGGTGCACTGTTCTACTATGCAGCGACACCTGAACAAATATGACCTTCATGGAAGAGTCATCAGAAGAAAACCGTTCCTGCGTCCTAGCCACAAAATTCAGCGTCTGAAGGTTGCAAATGAACATCTAAATAAGCCTGATGCATTTTGGAAACAAGTCCTGTGGACTGATGAAATCAAAATAGAACTTTTTGGCCACAATGTGCAAAGGTATGTTTGGAAAAAAAAAGGGTGCCAAATTCTAGGAGAACAGCAGCTCTCCAACTCTGAAGCATGGGTGTGGATCGTTCATGCTTTGGGGTTGTGTTGCAGCCAGTGGCACAGGGCACATTTCACTGGTCGAGGGAAGCATTGATTCGAATAAATACTAGCAAATTCTGGAAGCAAACGTCACACCATCTGTAAAAAAAGTTGAAGTTAAAAAGAGGATGGGTCCGACAATAAGACGATGATCCAAAACACACCTCAAAATCTACAATGGAATACATCAAGAGTCACAAGCTGAAGGTTTTGCCATGGCCCTTGCAGTCCCCTGACCTAAACATCATTGAAAATCTGTGGATAGATCTCAAAAGAGCAGTGCATGCAAGACAGTCCAAGAAACTTGTAGAACTGGAAGCCTTTTGCAAGGACGAATGTGTGAAAATCCCCCAGGTAAGAACTGAAAAATTATTAGCTGGCTACAAAAAGTGTTTACAAGCTGTGATACTTGCCAAAGGGGGTGTTACTAGGTACTAACCATGCAGGGTGCCCAAACTTTTGCTTCGGGCCCTTTTCCTTTTTTGCCATTTTGAAAATGTAAAAGATGAAAATAAAAAATTGTTTTTGCTTAAAATATAAAGGGAATGAGTCATCTTTAACTTTATGCATTTTGGAGATCATCTTATCTCCAACTTGCTTAACTGTTCACAGTAACAGCAATTTTGCCAGGGGTGCCCAAACTTTTGCATACCACTGTGTGTGTGTGTGTGTGTATATATATATATATATATATATATATATATGGACACATCGTTTAAATAAGTTTATTTCACTTTTATAATGAGCTTAGTGCTAATGACGTGTTAGGTTTATTTATTTCCAGTTCCTATGCCAATGCTTGCAAATAGCAGACAGTTTTCCCCCAGTGTCATGACACGATACACAGGTCTGCCCAAGAGCCCTTGGACGATGGAATACTGCACATACAGTTGTGGTCACAAGTTTGCATACAGGGTAATATATGGGCTTTCAGAAATTTCTTTGAGCTGCTCTTTTTCTGTGGCAGAATGATTGTACATCATACATCTTTAATTAAAAAATAAATAAATAAAAATACAAAAAAACCCTACAGAATCGGGTGCACAAGTTTTAATTTTCTTTGGGTTTTCTGAAATCAACACATGGTTAAAATTATACATACGCTCACTTTGATTATTAATTCAGAGGTGCTGAAACTTCTAAAAATGTCTCTTATCTTGCCAAGGCCTCTTAACTTCCTGTTAGTGTTCATGATCGACTACAGCTGGTAGCGTCTCTGTGCCTTCATAAAAAGGGTTTACAGCACTCATTGGATTGACCAACACACAGTAAAATGGGAAAGTCAAAGGAGCTCAGTGCAGATCTGAGAAAGATCACAGATATACACAACTCCAGAATGTCTCTTGGAGCCATTTCTAAACAACTACAAATTCCAAGATCAGTTCAAACAATTGTATCCAAGTTATTGTGAGGTGTAGTCACTTTGCCAAGCCACTTTGCTTCAAGAAAACCCAAACTGTCACCCTCAGCTGAAAGGAAATTGGTTTGGATGGTCAGGAACAACCTGGGAACCACCATGGCACTGCCCTGCCATGAACTGGAAGCTGATGATCACTCAGTACGTTTACATGCACATCCAAATCGAGCTGCTGTCGGTAATCGAGCAAAGGGTCCCAGCAGGGGTGCCAGAGAAATCCAATCCTACATACACACAATGAAATCGAGCTATTGTGTGAGGTACATTGTGCACCCGAGCCACAGGTGGCGCTACACGCCCCATCGTGTTGGTACACTTCTGGTTGTCGTCATGAAGAAGAGCTATTCAAGAGTATAAACAAAGTTATCAGTTCCGTGTTCACAAGAAATTTTACTGGTCTAAATCACTACAAATTGCTCTAATGACAGATTTGATGACATTTCCTGTACATTTTATTTATCTTTTTATTACATCCACCTGCCAAGGGACTACAGGCGGAAATTAGCATGTACTGCTATAACCTGGTACAGACATCTGTCCTTACCACAAGGATAATGTTTAATTTGTACACTGTCCCTTTTAAAAATAAAATAAACTCTAAGAAGAGTGTTTGTAGTTTGTATGTACGAACAGAAGTGTTCCTAATAAAGTGGGCGGCTAAGGTGAAGCGTCATGCCGACCGAGGCTGTTTTTTTTTTTTCCCCGACCGAGGCTGTTGTGTTTCCCGCTTGTGGTCTCGTCACTCGTCACTTCCGGAAGGGGCAGTGCTGAAGTAAGTAGCTGGACTACGTAGCTCGATAGGGTTTACATGCACTAAGTAGCTCGGCAAAAATCGCATAATCTAGGTCGTGCAGCTCGATTACAAGAAATCAAGTTCGGTTCAATTTCAGCCTAGCTAAGGTGTTTCCATGCCATTTAGAACTTCGATTTCAGTCGAGCAACGGCAGAAATTCGATTTTCTCTATGTGCATGTAAACGCAGTGACTGTCTACAATTCACATCACAATGGACTAAGAGGCTGCTATCCAAGAAATAACCCCTGCTCCAAAACTGACACCTTCAAGCTTAGGCCACACCAATTTAATCAGTTGGTTCTCTGATTTTTTTCAGGAAAAATATGAAGCGAGCGGGCAAAATAAAAATAAAATTTAAAAAATGCTCTGATGGTAGAATTAGCAGTGGAAATAGACCAAACAATACAGGCAAACCAGTAAACAGAATTTCAACACACCAGTCAAAGATTTTACGCTTCTGTTCATTTAATAGCCTAATAATCACAAACACAGGCTTTGCAGGACTCCCCTCTACAGGCATGTTTCTTCCACAAGTCTTTATCGAAAGTGAAAGGGGTGATTTGATTGGTTTTCGACGTTGCGTGCCCTCACGTCACATGACCTTTTCTGTTGGCGGGAGTTTGATTTCGATTTTTTTTTTTCATTTTGCATTTTCTTCAAGCGGCGATTCCGAGAACCAACTAATTGAATTGGTGTGGCCTTAATTAAAGTACAACCCCAATTCCAAAAACGTTGGGACGCTGTGTAAACTGTAAATAAAAACAGAATGTGAAGATTTGCAATATCATGGAAACCCTATATTTCATTGAAAATAGTACAAAGACAAAATATCAAATGTTGAAACTGAGAAACTTTATTGAAAAATATATGCTCATTTTGAATTTGATGTCAGCAACATGTTTCAAAAAAGTTGGGACAGGGGCATGTTTACCACTGTGTTGCATCACCTCTACTTTTAACAACACTCTGTAAACTTTTGGGAACTAAGGAGACCAATTGCTGTAGTTTTGAAATTGAAATGTTGTCCCATTCTTGCCTGATATACAATTTCAGTTGCTCAACAGTTCAGGGTCTCCTTTGTCATGTTTTGTGCTTCATAATGCGCCAAATGTTTTAAATGGGAGGCAAGTCTGGACTACAGACAGGCCAGTTTAGCACCTGAACTCTTTTACTACAGAGCCGTGCAGTTTTAATTATGTGTAGAAAGCGGTTTGGCATTGTCTTGCTGAAAGAAGGAAGGCCTTCCCTGAAAACGATTTTGTCTGGATGGCAGCATATTGCTCTGAAACGTGTATATATCATTCAGCATTAATGATGCCTTCCCAGATGTACAAGCTACCCATGTCATGTGCACTAATGCACCCTCATACCATCACAGATACTGGCTTTTAAACTGTGCACTGATAACAAGCTGGATGATCCCTCTCCTCTTTAGCCTGGAGGACATGGTGTCCATGATTTCTAAAGAGAATTTCTACTTCTGATTCATCAGACCTTGGGACAATTTTCCACTTCGCCTCAGTCCATCTTAAGAGCTTGGGCTCAGAAAAGGTGGCAGTGTTTCTGGATATTGTTTAACTTGCATTTGTGGATGCAGTAATGAACTGTTTTCACAGGTGATGGTTTTCTGAAGTGTTCCTGAGCCCATACAGTGATTTCCACGACAGACACATATCTGCTTTTAATGCAGTGTTGCCTGGGGGCCTGTCAGTTTTCAGCTTTGTCTTTTGCATACAGAGATTTCTCCAGATTCTCTGAATATTTTAATGATAGTGTACCATAGATGACGTGATCCCCAAATTATTTGCAATTTTACATTGAGGAACGTTATTCTTAAATTATTGCACTGTTTGCCCACGCAGTCTTTCACAGAGCGGTGAACCCCTCCCCATCTTTACTTCTGAGAGACTCCGTTTCTCTGGGATGCTCTTTTTATACCCAATCATGTTAATGACCTGTTGCCAATTAACCAATTTTTTTTTAAGCATTACACAACTTTTTCAGTCTTTTGTTGCCCCGTCCCAACTTTTTGGAAATGTGTTGCTGACATCAAATTCAAAATGAGCATATATTTTTCAAAAAACAATAAAATGTATCAGTTTCAACATTTGATATGTTGTCTTTGTACTACTTTCAATGAAATATAGGGTTTCCATGATTTGCAAATCTTCACGTTCTGTTTTTATTTATGTTGCACACAGTGTCCCAACTTTTTTGGAATTGGAGTTGTATGAAGCTGACCACACGGACAAAGAAAAAGCCTTCTCGAAGATAGCTGTATGGTCAGATGAGACATAGATTGAGTTGTTTGGTCACAATGACCACCATGTACAGAGGGACACTGTACCAGCTGATGGTAGGATCATCATGCTCTGGGGCTGTTTTGCTGCCAGTGGAACTGGTTCATTGCACAAAGTGGATGGAATAATGAAGGAGGACTACCTCAGAATTCTTCAGCATAAGCCATCAGAAACTTGAACACGACTTGGGACTTATAACAGGACAATGAACCCAAAGATGCATCAGAGCTGGTTGTGGAGGATAAAGCAGGCTAACATTAAGCTTAAAACAAGTCTTGACTTCAACCCTATTGAAAATATATGGACCGTGCTTATAAGTCCAGTCCATGCCAAGAAAAAAAAAAAAAAAAATTAATTGAACTCTACCAATTCTACCATGAGTCGTGAAATATCCAATCAGAATTCTGCCAGAAGCTTGTTCATGGTAAACAAAAAGGTTTGGTCAAGGTGAATCTTGCAAAGAGACATTTTACCCAAATATTCAGTGTGCTGTCTGTATATTTTTGACCCTGTGTTGATTTCAGAAAACCCAAATTAAATTAAAACTTGTGCACCAAATTCTAGTCTTTTTTTTTTTAAGATGTATGCTGTACATTCTGCCACAGAAAAAAAAAAAAAAAAAACAGTTCAAAGAAATTACTGAAAGCCCAAATATTGCCATGACATTCATATCCAAGTTTGTAAACTTGTGACCACAACTGTACATACACAACTTCGAACATACACATACAGACAGGAGCTACACTCAGAACACAGATAGATATCTGGAGCAGGAAATAGATCCAGCTAGCGGCACTGATGCACCCCTAACGCTCTGATGTATGAGTATGTGTATAGAAAGCACACGCTGTGTTCAAAATGCAGGTAAATCATGCACTGTTCTTATTCACTTGGCATGACTTGGTTCCGATGAGAATTCTTCGAGTCAATCATTTATTCAAGTTTAATTTTTGCTGTTTGAATCAGTCGCCTCTTTTTATAGTGATGTGACATCACATCTAACAGACAAATAATATCCAAGTGTTATTAGTAATGGCTTTTGGGATTGATTCAAGTTAATTTCATTTAAAAAAAAAAGTAAACAAAAAACAGAGGAGTCTCATTGAGAAATAAATGTTAATTTTTATTAATCAATTATTATTATTACTTAAATCCTAAAATATTTGATCTATTTGCACTTTCTGCTCCTCATTGCTAATTTCTGCTGTTTGTTTATTGTTAGATCTTATAGATAATCAGTTACAGCATGAAAGACACAACGTTACAAATCTTAGAAACAAACTGAACACAGGGTTAATAAATCCTGTCCACAGGGCCTTCCAGAGGAAACGTTACTGCCAAACCCGTAACTTTTTCCGCTGTACAGTCAGGATCTTTGTGCTGCATTATATTTCAACATGGCATTCCCAAGATGAAGCCCTCCACATGGACCAGATCTTTTATGTTAATATAAGGGGGGAAAACATATTTAAAAAAAAAACACCTGTCAACATTCTGAAATGAAAAACTGGCATCCTGTCCCAGTCATGAATATTCATGATTTGTAGAGTTTCCATTTTTCCGAACAGGAGCAGCACTTCACATGAATATTCATGATGGAGGAGGCACTTGTACAAATTGTACATATTTATGAGCAGGGTGTGATTACAAGGCAGCTGTAGTGCACACAGACAAATTAAAATGACACAGATCGATGTATTAAAAAGATGACTAGTACCCTGTGGAGTTAGAATAACCCCTAGGTATTGAATGTCTGCTGCCTCATGCCTGTGAAGGAGAATGAGCTGGAAAAACATCGCACACTAATGTTTACACTTGGGTACAGAAATCGCCAAAGTTCATCCCCATTATAATATTATAATGAGTGAGGTCGCAGCAAACATGGCAGAACCAGCAGCCTCTGACACAAAAGCAAGCACTCGAGAGCCTTCAAGCTTACAGGTGCGTTTAAGGAGACACGCAGAACCTTTATTTTTAAATAAATTTCTGAGTGGATAGTATCTCCATCCTTGACTCTCATATGCTGCACAAATGGGAATTAAAAAAAATATATATTTTTGAGAGTTAAAATCGACCACAAAGTTGGCATTTGAGCTGCCCCATTGAGCCAGCCAGCCCTGAGTGCGTGATGTCACAGCGATAACCGGTTTTAAGGCAGAGGCCTTTGACAGCTACAGACTAAAGTCATATAAATAAAAATTTATGGTGAAAGAAAGAAATACCGTTACCGACTTGCTCAACTAAGACTGATTTGACTTCATTGATTGTGGGTTGACTCTCATTAAAACAGGATAGGTGTTATAACTTGCGCAACATACATGTACATGCATGCATTTTCACTGATAAAACGTGAAAGGCTAATTAAATAAATCAGATGAACTGAGACAATCACATTCTGAAGCAAATTAAATAATCTTATACCAGTAACTTAAACACACAATACAAGTTACATGTATTAATCTAAATGCAGGTAAACGTGTTGTTTTTGTTTTGTTTCCAAATGAGAGTCGGAGCTTACCCGTCTGTGTTCTCGCTTCTTGAAGGCTGATCTTGTGGCCGATTGTTTTGAAACAATCTGACTTTCAGTTGTTCGTTCAGTTCTCCATTCATTCGCTTCTTCCACGTAAGGGCGAGATGGCAGCAATATCCAGCACAGAAATCAGATGGCTGGTCCACTCATTCTCCATTTTCGCTATACTGAGCACTCCGCCATTACTGCTTGGCTCAGGCAATTACGAAAACCCGGGACAGAACGTCACCGGTTTTAGCAACCACCACGGGGAGGTCACTGCCAGAGTGATATGTCACATCCCGTTCTGTCCTGGGTTTTAGCAACAACCCTCAGCTCACACTCCAGGAGAAATGGTGCAACTGAACTTACTTTCCTTTTTTAAAATAAATAAAATAAATACTTTCCTTTTCTTGTAGTTGTATTTAATTGTTGATACTGCACCCTCTTTCAATCCAGGCTTATAGCCAATGCTCCTCAACAGATCAGAGGTTTCGTACGAGTCCTCAGTAAAATGTGCAGAGCAGAGGAGAGACCACTTCGTAGCCACCCAATGTGCCCATGAACTTCTCGCAAAATGCGTCCAAATCTTTGCAGTTTGAACATTCTTGGGCCATGAATGCAACATAAATCCACCTTCTGTTGTGTTGCTGCACTGGCCAACAACACATCCACATGACATGACAATAAATTAGCTCAAAATGTTGCAGTCAGCTCTGTGTTTTAGTATAGCGGAAATGGCGAGGAGACCGATAGACTTCCTGCTGTGACGTTACGGACGTCAAGGTCACTCACTCAGACCGCTACCTATATGAATCACTTTTATCGTAAAATTTACTATTAGATTTGTTGTTAACGCTTAAAACTATTCTTGTGCCATTCTTGAGGTCTCAAGGCATTTATAAACGAAAGTGAGGCCATGGTTCTGCATATCTCCTTTAAATTTGGAATATTTCAATTCTAACCTGTATAAAAGTTGATGTAAAAAGTAAAAGATACCAATTAGGAGTTAGGAGTCTTCGTTCAATCTGGGCGATTCGCCATGTTTGCTGTGGCTCCGCTGTCGTGACCTCAAACCCACGCATGACCTCACGTGACTTTTCCGTATTGGCTGCCAAGCGGTTTGTAAACAGACCAACCCATGGTTAGGATGCCCCACATTAGGAAATAAAACGTATTGAAACAAGATGATGCATACCAGCTACGGGAATGGGTACACTGAGCTCTATAATAAAATCTAGCGAGCTCATAGGCTCGTCAGAGTGAAGCCAGCTGGCCACCATCTTACCACTCCCACACGGAGCAGAACCGTCATTTAGACTACTGGAAGCTACACAAAATTGGACAAGTTATTTATTTAGTTGGTGAGAAAAATGCCTGTATGTGCAGCAGTGAACTATACAAATCGTCAGGTCAAAGGTTGTGGATGGACATTTCACCTGTGAGTATTGATAGCTAGTGTGAGATCATTTTTATACATGTGCACAGCGCCATTTGCATGGACCCCCATAATAAGAGCACACAAAATAAAAAATCTCTCTCATCGTCTTTTCTGTTTTTGTTGAAAATCTGACACTGATATCTGGGATGAACACTGTGACTGTCAGATTTTCAGTGGAAATGTCCCATACTAGATCAAAGCCAAAGTCTAGATATGTTTGATGTTGAATGTGAGAGCTCAAGCTTAACGGCTCAAATTCAAAAAGAAAAATTAACTGAGTAAATTAGCCTCAGGAGCCTAAATGAAAGAAGGCTCATAGCCTTAGGCAGAAATGGTAGTGAGGGATGCAAATAGAGATATGTCATTGTTCTAGTGTGGTCAGTAGTTATTTTCATTTACCTAAGGCTAAAACACAATTGACTATGTAGATCATCGACACACATCACACCCACTTGCACAAATTGACAAAATCTGCATGATTAAATCAATAACATGAGAAAATAATCCTGTTTCAACAACTGTCCAAAATAGAAAGGAAGTATTGTACAGCCTGTGTTGGTATCATAATTAAAGTAAGTAAATTTAATTTATTGATAAGGAAGAAATATATGAAAGCAAAAGGTACACTGTATAAGAGAAAAACTGAAATAATCTCTGTAAAAATACTTATAGTAGTAAAAAAAAATTTAAAAAAACCCTCCCAAAAAAAAGTACAGAGACTGAACTGGAGGGGGAGACGGACAGTGAGGTGGTGTGCTATAAAGATATGTAAGGTATGTGAGTAAAGTTGAGAAAATAAGAGGTGGTGATGAAAGGGAGAAAAAAAAAAGTCAGGAGATACTTTTCTTGAGGCAAGTTCAGGGATGAGAGTGGGTCCTGATGAAAAAAGCAGAAAATCTGTAAAAATGTCCTGAGGGCGCGGAAGGCGCCCAAAGTAATAAGGGGGGTCCAGGGGGACTCCCCCCATGAATTTTTTTTTCCAAAATGAGACCTTACACACCCTATTTCCTGCAATCTGAGCTGTAGTTAATTAAAACACCTGATGCCTATTTTCATACTTATTGAAATAAAAACACTATTATATAGAATATGTATCAAAATTCAGAATAATATGTACATTTTATGGGGACTGGTTATTACTCATTGTCAACATCACTTGTTTTTCTAAAAAATGTCCAGTAAAACTCAGTTATTTACAGTTCCATTAATAATTCAAATTTTCATATATTCAATATATTGAATTAAATAAAAACATTTATATATCTTATCGAGACTGACCTTTTCCTAATGTCCACATTACTTGTATATGATTTCTTCACAATGTCTATTTAAACTTTAAAGTTACACAGTTATCAACACTGTCAGCTATAATTCAAATTATCATATATTCAATGTATTGAATTAAACAAATGCATATTTTATGGGGACTGTCTTTATCTTATTGTCCACATCACTTGTATGTTTTCTTCAAAAGGAAGAGCATATGCCTATTCACACTTTTTACAGTTAAGTTATTTACAGTTCCCAGTTATTTTTGAAACAAATTTTCATTAGATCATTTAGAATTCTTCTTCAGCTTCTTGGCCAAAGGCAAAAGCTCATCAGTCCTCTCTTTTTTTCCTTTTTCTTTCATTAGCCAGCTCCTCCTGTGTTTTTACATGCTCTAACCTGGTTCTCTTCGGCTCTCTCTCACACTCCTCTCTTGCTTTCCTTTGCTAAACTTGTTTTTTATACCAGCATCAATTTCATGTACCTTCGCTTCATCTCGCTTGTCAATAGTATTCGGCATCTTGAGAAAAAACGCTGATTAGAAGAAAGTATTTTAGATATGCAGCTCAAGAACATGTGTAAGTTTTAATAAAAGAAAATGGCTGTGGGTATCTTTGTAAAAACTGTTTTGATTGGCTATTATGGTCTCGAGATCGATGTTTTGACCAATAACAATGTAGATAACACAAATTTTACATCATATTCAACGAGATTAAACGAGACTAAAGATGGCGACTTACAAATAATGTGCAAACATCGTTGGAGTTAATTAAGTTTGAACAACAGACATCCCAAGTCTCCCGGAAGTTCCGGGAGTCTCCCGCATATTGATAGTGGCTCCCTGATGCCCGCAAATTGGATAATATCTCCCGGAATCTAGAGCAAGCAAGCAAGAGCGTGCACGCGAAACATTAATGTCTGCATCGCGCATATGAGGGAGAGTGAGAGAGACTGCGCATGTGCCTGTTCATGTAGCGCATGCTAGACAAAGAGCATCCTGATTGGTTTACAGACATCGCAACCTGCAGACCCCCCCCAACGGGGGAAAAAAATTCGTGCGGCATGATTTTTTCCCCCCTATGGGGGGGGGGATGTCACAACACCTCCCTGAAATGAGTTTCTGCAGGTTGGGATGTCTGGAACAACATGAAAGAACATGCCCCAACCCCCCTCAATTAATTAAAAAAAATTCTCAACGGATTTGGCATAATATAAAAAAAAAAGGCTGTTTTTTACTCAGAAAAAGCGGAAATCCGCCAAAAAGCGGAAAACTCTCATCCCTGCAAGTTTGATCAGATATGACGGTTTAACACACAAGCCAAATACACGCGATGGGAGTGGTAATATGGCAGCCAGATGGCTTCACTCGTCTCGACAGCAGGGAATAGTCTATAAGCTCTCCAGATTTTATATAGAGCTCAGTGGATGGGTATTAACTGAAACAATTCAGAAAGGGGAGTGGATTAAATGGTTCCTGAACCAGCACATCGACCTGTGTCACTTTAAAATCCACACATAGATGCACAGACTAAAATCATACAGCTTGTGGGACTGATTTTGCTGGACACCAATTACACTTGGAACAGAGGAGAGGAAGAGAGATGGAGAGACAGTGAGCATGAATGTGACAAATACCAAACTTTACCTCTGAAATATCATTTTATTTCTTGGTGCTGAATATCACTTCAGCAGTTACCATAAAGAGAGAGAGAGCGTGTGTGTGTGTGTGTGTGTGTGTGTGTGTGTGTATTTTGCATATACTGCTTACGGGCTTTAACATTGGTGTCTCTGTAGGTTCCGTTAAGGATGGCCAACTCCATCAGCTGCATCTTCTTCAGATTGTCTTCTCCCTCCGCCTGTGAAAGAAGAAAAAAAAAATCAGAAGAAGCTCCAAAATGGAAAGAGAGAAATGGAAATATATATTAAATCGTATTATTCATCTGATAGTCTTGTGTGTAAAAACCAAACACTGAATAACACCATGGTGAGTGTCAATCCTGTCAATTTCATCTCATATAAATAAACATGCAGGCAGCTATTGTGCTCATTACCACTAAATTAGAGCAGGGAAATTATTCACAAGGAAGCAATTAGACCTGCTATCCTCCCATCTCAAAACTAAGACATGACAAAAAGCTTCACGACTCAAAGCCTAAATAACATGCACGCACTCACTCTCTTTGGGATTACTTCTTTATAATTTACAAATTAGTAAATTGCCCAGACTAATATAAGGTCACCGTTTTCTCTACGTTTCCTTCCCAACTGATTCCTTACACTTTTTTGCAGCTACGTTTCAGTACAACTGATAAACCAATAAACAATCTCAAGCCCTTGTGATGATCTTACTCCAATTCAAGTCCTGATTTGTTCAACTCTGAAAAGTCAAATTAAAAATAAATGCCTTTATCTACAGACTGTCTCGCTAATGTAAACACCTGGATGCCAAATTTGTGCTTGTACAAGAGAAATCATTTACGATGTCAAATCAACTCCAAAGCTTTGGATTTGGCTCCGTTTTCAATGCCTCAAATCAGGGAACTGACTCCTGTCTCCCTGACTTGCCGAGACACTCTTACATCAAAACATGGATAGCAATGAAATGACTTCACACAATGTTTTAAAAACTCCAAAGCTGTGGACCTGACTCTTAGTTTCCAATGCCCTGAATTAGAGAATCAAACATTTTGTGATTGACTCCCAAAGCTGGCAACTTAATGGCTTACCACAACACACACACACAATAATATATGAATGAAGTTAAGCACAAAATGTACTGGTGTTCACCAATGCCACTGTGTACATTGTGTGGAATCAACTCCAAAGCATTCAACTGAAATTCTAAATTTTTAATGTTTTGAATCAGGAAACCAACTCTGAGATCAACTCCCAACAGCAAAAAGATGATGGCAACTTAATGAATAACAAAACATTTTTAAACACCTAATACTGTGGACATGAAGAAATCCTCTGTGCGAAATTGACTCCAACACTCCGGCTTTGATTCAGTTTTCAGTGCCTGAAATCAGGGAGTCGACTCTCGAGACTCAAGAGTCGCTTGTCACTCTACCCAATGGAGAATGAGCGTTGAATATGGTTTACGATATTGCACGTTATCAAGACATGACATTACACGTCAGAGCATGAAAATCCAATGAGAAACTTTTCAGCTGCGCATGCGCAGAAGCATTTCTTTGATCGCCAGAAAAAGACGCACTTGAACACACGAAAGGCTACCAAAACTATGTTTTTCACACATATTTACATGAGAAAAACATAACAGACATCGAAAAATTGGAACAGAGAGACAGACATAAAAATTCCACGCTAGTGAGTGATTGACAATTTGTAAACAAACATGGCCACCTGGTTTGCTTCTTTACATATGGAGGATTTTGAGAGAATTTTGGGTGCCAGGTCGCTCCGTTGTGTGTAGTTGTCGATGTTGATTTTAAAAATAACTTGGTAAATTACACAGGGAAATGAATACTTAAGTCTGTGTAAAAAATACTGTGGCAAGTGGAAGATGAGTCTGGAGACAGAAATCTTAGCTTCTCAGTCTTTAGCCTGTGCTACTTGCTCTCGATAGCACTGGCCTGACTGCTTTAACATTAGCTAACACTACTGATGAACACTACACCGGCTGGAAGGTGACTTCACTGCTGCACCGACTCGTGGTTAAGCTAGCATTGGTCTTCGAGAATGCTGATAAGAAGAGTGTGTATGTATAATAATAATGGCTTTTTTCATGGTACATCAGATATATTCCATTCAGCTAGTATGATGGCGAATTTGTCTTTGACTCATGCAGTATCATGCTAGCTGAATGGAATATATCTGATATACCACTCCACGCCAGCCAATATTATTTAAAATGTCACTCAGATCCGTGATGTATTTTGTATGAAAAATGCAAGTTTTTCAACAGGGGAAGATAAACTTCATATCTTCAAGCCAACACATGATTTTCTTTTTAGTATATTGACAAACAAAAAGTACCTAAATTTATCAAAATTTATTGATTTCCTCACGAGTGACGTATAGAGATTTATGTCACAGGTAGCTTGTATGAAAAATATGAGTGGTGTATTTCCCAGTAAAACACTCATACACATGTTGCTTACATACATAAAATGTTCAAAAAGCTGAACATGGATGTCAGGGCAGAAGGAGCTCAAAACAAACAGCAGTTTATTAAGCCAGGAATTTAACAAGGAAAGCAGATTTATCAGAAAGATAAAGAGCAGCTGTAACGTGTCCCAGTATCTTGAACATGTGAAGGGTGTACTGCATTAGAAATCCTACACTCTGTACCTCGCCAACCATGTTCAAGTGTTTTCATGGGTGTAATTTTATGGACTTTATAGGAAGTGCTGGTATCTGCCAACTACAGATAAAGGTCAAGGTGGTGAAACTTGTGCTTTTAATTTAGAACAAAACTGATAAGTGAATATCTCAGAAGCTGTTGGAGGAAACCTGTGGGGGATGAAGCAAAGGAAAGAAATGGAGGGAAGAGAAATGGAAGGACAGAAGGAAAGAAAGGAACAGACATTTACAGAGATGACAGTGGGTGGTCATCAAAAAAGCAGAAAACAAGATAAAGGTATGCGAGGGCGCCAAAGGTGCCCGAAGCCAACGGGGGTGGGGGGGGTGTCGGTCTGGGAGGGATATCCCCAGGAAAATTTTGAAAAATAAGGCCTTACAAACCATTTTTCCTGCAATCTGAGCTGTAGTAGATAAAAAATATCTGTTGTCTTTATATATTTACATGAAAATATGTTTCAAATCAATAGGAGTATTGTTTGAATTCAAAATAAAAATCACATTCTACATTCAAGGGTATGGCTATAATTCATGATCAACAAAAATGACAAACTAAATTCACATTAAACTTAAAGTTCTATTAATTATCAGAATGTTCATATATTAAATAAATTTTCTTAGGGTGACTGACCTTTTCTCCCTATGTCCTCATTAGTTGCATATGATTTCTTCAAAAAGTCTTTTGAAATATTTAAGTTTTCAAAACTGTCAGCATTAATTCAGACTTACTGACTATCATATACATGTTCAATGTATTAAATCAAACGAATGCTAAGTTTATGGGATAATGTCTATGTACACTTTATACAATTATAGTTCGCAGTCACTTCTCATTTTCATTTGATCATTTCGACGACGACTTCAGCTTTTTGGCCAAAGACAAAAGCTTGTCAGTCCTCTCTTTGGTAAGAACTGTTATGATTGGCTATCATGCTCTCGCCATCGATGTTTTGGCCAATTACATTGTAGATAACACGTATTCTACCACGAGACTTAGCGAGACTATAGATGGCGAAAATGTAAACAAGTAACGTCGTCATAGGAATGAATTATGCTTGAGTATCACGAAGGAACATACCCCAACCCCCCTCAATAAATTAAAAAAAAAATCTCAACGGATTTGGCATAAAATAAAAAGGTCGATTTTTACTCAGAAAAAGCGGAAAACTCTCATCCCTGCATTTAACATAAAATAATAAACTAAATTCATATAGGAGAAAATAAATTCCAATCCAGAGGCCTGATCTTTCAAACAGCAGGAAGGCCACAGCTGGAGTGTAGGATGCTTAGACTAAGACAGTTACATTTTCAATTCTGGGAGCATTTCCTTATAAACTCACTGTGTGTTCGCGTCACAAAAACAAGTTCTACTGGTGATTGTTTTCTCTTGATTTAGTTTTATATTTCTATAAATAAAAATCAAGCAATGAAAAAAAAAAAATCCCATTCAGGGACACCATACGCTGCTTTCTGCTGTAATCTGAACCAAGTCTGAAACGTCAGCGCTATCATGTGAAAAGTTAATTAGACACCCGAGCAGAACAACGTAATCACAGAACTGTGGGATAAAAATGAAACGCAATGTTTCAGAGTGAATAAGATAAAGATTGCATTCCATTTCCTGGCAGTTTTTACTCGGAGACTATTCACAGCCTGACGAACATGTCAGCCTGAGATAATGCACATCGAGCAGCTAGACATGATGGTGCAGGGCTCTGCAGAAAGTTCCCATGGCTTACAAAGTTAATACATGCAGGAAGGAGGCTTAGAGTGCATGACTGATGAACACTGAGACACATTCCAGAGAGTCTGAATAATCGTCATCATCATTGTGTGTGAGAGCGTCAGTAAGGGTGTATGCGCGCGTGCGCCTGTCTGTCCATCTGTCAGTGTGTATATGGTTGTATGTGTAAAAGCAATGACACTCAAACATTAGTTGTGAAACTCATGTTCCTGTGAAAAAACAGTGGAGCGCCAGGCTGCCATTTCTTCCTTTCTACACACTCATGACCAGACCTGACTAATCAAACCCAGAATACACATAGCAACCACACTCCAGTTCTATGTCCAGGCTTTGTGGAAGGAGAGAAGCTCTCAAAGGCTTTAAGAGGGATTTCAAAAGAGCTAATGAGAGGTGAAGTAGGGTTTCAGATGCACACCTGAAACCCTACTCTCGTACACTCTCGTCAGCTGGTCATAGAATAGAGTTAATAAAAAAAGATAAACAGGATGAAGACCACTGGTACAAGCTTTCCAAAAGAACTCCCAAGCTGACCGCTTTCATCTCGGTGATGTTTTGCTTGTACTCTGTCACTCTTAGTCACGGTGTATGGTCAGATAGGTGCCGCAATGTTTTACTGTCTACCAAATTACTGTCTACCAGTTCAAGTTCCTTACTCAAGTGGTTTTCATCCATTTGGTATCTGTCTAACTTATCAAAAAAAAAAAAAAAGTAGGTTGGATTTCACAACTACTAGACTAAATCATACTGCAGCAACCTCTGTTTCTCAGCACAGGTTATATGGACTGTGGACCCTTTGGGTGTGTAATCCACTACTTTTGTAAACGTTAACGTTGCTACCCATCATCACTCCTAGCACATTTATCATGAACAGCTATCAACTCAAATGCACAGAAGACTACAGCACTGTGGAGCACAAACTAAAACAATGGTCTCAGTAGTACTGCACGCTGACGTGTGTTTGGCATCACATTTATACTCATGAGACCAGCATGTCTGTGTGCAAATAAGCACCAAGCCTAGTCTTCATGACATTAAGCTCAGACTCGCATTAAAACACAATATTACTGCATTAAATAGGCATGTAACGATATCATACAATGAGAAATCACAATACAAATTTATGATTTGAATCCATGAAATAATAAAATCATGAATCATCATGCTGCATAATTTCTTAGCTTTTCTGAGCTATAACTGGGTTGTTTAGACCGCAGTATTGTTTAAAGCCATACAACGCACGTGACTTCACCGTCAGCAGAAGTAACAGCTCTAATGCTGCAAAAATACACAGATATAAAATGGGGAAAAAGTTGTGTGATTGACTGAAAATAGGTTTAACAAGAAATCAGAGCGCTCTCTCTTTACAGACTGCTGAACAATAACAAAGACATAAATGGAGGTAGTACAAATGTTCATAAATGTTAATTAAGAAAAGGCCTCTTCATTATTTTTCACTTTTAATAAAAGGAATATTTCATTTAATAGGCTATTAAATTTTATTCCAACATTTGTTTACAAATATGGGTAAATTATTGTTGGTTATTAGCTCATCCGGCTGACAGGCGACGAGCTTGTGCCATCATGTGTTGTCCATCATCCACATTTCACAAAAATCACTGCTTCTCTCTCAATTCTTCACCGATTTTTATTATTTTTGGCAGGATGATATGTCTGCCTGAGGTGCATATCGCTTCTACCCAAATTTGCATAATTGTAATTAATAACGAAGATATGGAGTAATTAAGCCCTAATGAGCAGTCATGTCAACATGTTGCTTCTTCTCTCTCAATTCTTCACTGAATTTGATTCTTTCTGGCATGAAGGTAGGGGTACCTAGGGTGTATGTAGCATCTATATATAGCTTGTATATACCTTGCAACATTTATTGCACAAGGTGGCCATCTTTAGATCATTCCTTCTGGACTAGACAGGACCGTAGTGAGCTACACCATCACTGATGGTCTCGTTAAGAAAATGAAACTTTAACAAAAAGAATATTTAACCTCATGCATGCTGCCATGTACACCACCACTGCTTACACTCCAGACAGCAGGTTAATTAGTACTGGTACCACAAGACTAATGCTTTGTACACTTTTCAGTCACACGGTACATCAACACTTTTAGTAAAGATACCTGTGGAGGCCTAGTGCTGGGTTTCTTGCATAACCACATAAGAGCTCCAGTGACCTGCACAAGATACCTTTTTGCAGACCTTGGTCTCATTCACTGAGGGGGAAAAAGCTGAGGGAGAGAGAGAAGTGTGCATGAGACAGAGGCTTTGTCAGGTTGCAAAAGACAACAAAAAAAAAAGGAGACAAAGATGGAAAGAGACAGAGAGAGACAGTATGACAAAGAGGAAATGACAGAGCGAGTGGGTGAGGAATAACTGAGTGGAGACATTTATAAAGTAGTGTGTCACTGGGCAGCAGAAATCCAGGAAAGCCGAGGGGAATTCTGCCTCGGATACAACCACCATGAGCTGAAAGTATGGGGTGAAAAAGACCACACACACGGCAGTCAATAAACCTGCCCTATCAAGAGGAATCGGGCGAAATCGGTGAGGTCTATTTGTGCAGGCGCTGGAGCAGAGCAGACATCATTGCAGAGAGTGAGGAGGGGGCGTCATCTCTACTAGTGATATCAAAAGCTCCATCTCTCTCTCTCTCACACACTATGCCAAGGGTTGCACTATGAATTTTTAATAGCTGGCCAGTAAATAATAAAATTAGACTATGAAAAGCTTCATAGTTAAGAGTACTACATCTCAGGACTTCGGTATTTAGGTTGGTTTTATTTGTGCAGCAAACAACAACTCAAACCTCATGGGAGATGTCAACAGCGTTGGACTTAACACCTCAGTCTTAAGTCCTAAGCTTCCCAGACGCTGGGAGGCTTAGGACTTAAGGCTGAGGTGTTAAGTCCAACACTGTGTCTGGAAATGAGACCAGGTCAGACTTTGTGACTCTAAATGATCTGAATGGAATTGAACAGTGCTTTACTGGGAAATACACCACTCGAATTTTTCATATGAGCTACATCAGGGACATGGAGAACCAAAACCTTGATGTGAATATGTCACTCGTGAGGAAATCAATGAACTGTTTTGATAAATATGGATACTTTGGGAATGTGTCTATATAATAAAAAGAAAATCACATGTTGGCTTGAAGATATGAAGTTTATCTTCGTGTTGAAAAACTTGCATTTTTCATATGAAATACATCATGGATCTGAGTGACATTTCCCAATATTTCACTCCAATGATGTCACTCCCCGTGTTTTCCCCCTGACTAGACACGCATTGTCAAAATGGCAAAATCGTTCAAAATTAAAATTCTTTAGATTAACTTGAGTATTTTTTGTGGATGTGTCCATATAATTTAAAAAAAAAAAAAACATTACACAGTGGTGCGAAGAAACGAAGTTTATCTTCTCGTGTTGAAAATATTTTGTTCGCTTTGCTCAATTGTGACATTCACCACTCAAAGAAACTGTCTTTCCCCAACTGTATATCCCATTTATTTATATAATATTTATATACACGCCGCCATGATCTGGGAACAAATTCAGACAACCAAACGCAAGAAGCTAGACCGCCATGTAGTCTGGCTGGACCTGGCAAACGCATATGGATCTGTCCTGCACCAGCCCATCACCTACGCACTCAATTTTTTCCACATGCCTACCTGCATCCAAGATATGGCTTCTGCCTACTTCAACAACTTCTATGCTTTCTTCATAACCCAGGAAATAACCGATTGGCAGCAGCTCAAGAAAGACAGAGCAATGGGTTGTTCAATCTCATCCATCCTGTTTACAGCTGCCTTCGAAGTCATCCTCATCGGCGCAAGACAGATGGCCCGAGGAGTTAAAGCCGAAACGGGACAGCATCTTCCAGCCATGAAAAGCTACATGGGTGATGTTACAACACTCCTTCAAACAGCCACTTGTACAACTCTACTGTTGATGAGACTGGAGGAGCTCCTCAGCTGGGCGAGGATGAAAATCAAACCAGCTAAGTTAATCCTGTCCATTCGGAAAGGGTCCAGGAATGACTATCATCTCTGTCAATGGAGAGAAGATCCCACTGTTGGCAGAGCAGCCAGCGCGAAGCCTTGGGAGGTTATACACTGCTGAGCTCTCAGACAAATACATGGCTCACTCCATCATGTCACAGTTCTCAGAAGACCTGGTGAAGATAGACCAAAGCCACCTGCCAGAAAAATTCAAGACCTGGTGCTATCAATTCCCCCTTTACCATAGCCTGATGTGGCTGCTGAAGTTGAGTGAGATCTCTGCAACAACAGTATAGAGGATGGACCTGAAAGCAAACAACTACATCCGCAAGTGGCTAGGTCTACCTTGCGGCCTCTCCAGTGCCGCACTGTTTGGAAAGAACACACTCCAGTTACCAATGAAGTCACTCAATCTGGGCTACAAGCTGGAAAAGGTGAGGCTTGCGTTTGAGCTGAGAGACTCACCCGATCCAGTTGTACAACAAGTCAAGGCATCAGTGCGAACAGGGTGCAAATGGAGAGCTGAAGAAGCAGTGGACCAGGCTATCAGCCAACTAGAACACCGGAAAATAGTTGGGTAGTTACAGCAGGGCAAGGCAGGGCTGGGGTGGGGACCAGCCCCCAAGATGTGGTCCAAAGCCACAAAAAAAAAGGAGAGGAAAGAGCTGGTGGTCTCAGAAGTCACCAGAATGGAGGATGAAGAGCTAAGGATCAGAGCTGTGAGCCAGCGTCAGCAAGGAAGTTGGACAAACTGGGAGGCAGTTACCAACAGAGTCGTAAAGTGGACCAACATGTGGAAGACCCCTCAAGCAAGACTGAGCTTCCTCATCGGGTCCACCAATGACCCCCGCCCAAGCCCCCAGAATGTGCACCTCTGGTACGGCTCAGAAATCTGCTGCAGCCTTTGTGACGCACAAAATCCAAGCTTGCAGCACATCCTCACTGGCTGCAAAACAGCTCTGACCCAGGGCTGATACAGATGGCACCACGACCAAGTACTCTGAAAACTGGCAGAGGTGTTGGAGGAACACAGGCTCAAATCCAACAGAGCCAGCCCATCATCCTCCAAACCATGGATAGGTTTCATTAAACAAGGAGCGGAAGCAGGAAACATCAGCCAGATGGAGTGGTCCATCTTGAAATCCAGATGTGAGTGGCAGATGAAGGTTGACCTTGACCAGCAGCTCAAGTTCCCTCCTGAAATAGTCATTACTTCCCTATGGCCAGACATCGTTCTGTGGTCCACCTCTGCTAAGACAGTAATCTTGGCAGAACTCTCAGTACCGTGGGAAGAAATGATGGAGGCAGCCTTCGAAAGAAAAAAGGAGAAGTACAGCAAGCTTGCTGCAGCTTGTACAGAAGCAGGGTAGAAGGACCTACCCTATCAAAGTCGGATGCAGAGGCTTCATTGAAAAATCCACTCAGCAGCTACTGAAGACCCTTGGAGTCACCGGGTCCAAGCAGAAGAAGGGAGCTTCTGGCTCTGGCTCAGAAGAAGAGACCCAAAGTAGGAGAACCAAGGATCTTGGGGCCAGCCACAGAGAGCGGTAGGGAGACATCCCTACCGCTGCCCCACCACCTAGAGATGTAATGGGTTCAAAGGGGCAAAATATCTGTGAAGGGTGACTCCCAGCTGACGACCCTGTGGCTGGCCCACTGGCACCAGCAGACGTGCCACAGGCAGAAATGCTCTACAGGTAACACACACCTGTGCTTCCAAATAAATTATTTTCTTCCCTCTATTTAGCCATCAAGGATAAAAATAACTGTGGTAGGAATTCCTTTGGGAATGGGCAAAGTGGGGATTTATTTTATTTAAATAAAGTCTTGCATGCACCTCTCTACTTCCTGAAAAAAAGACAAAAGGCTTTGCCCAGCAGTCTTGAGCAGTTGCCTGTAGAAAGCATAAAATGCATGAAGTTTATTTAGCCTGCTTTCTTTACTTTGTTTTTCCCCCAATGCCATAGTGACAACCAGTGAATGCACCCCTTCCTCTCAACCTTTCAAAATCCTTCAGTCATACTGCAACACAGGCGACTAATCTTTCCTGCAGAATTTTTTCATTAAAGCTGTAATGTCATTGAATATAATCAGAAACCGTTCAAAATCATATACACATCTGATGTCAGGGTAAGGCATGACACCAAAATATACTCATGTCCTGAATCGTGCCCTGGTGGATTTGTCTGAGACATGAGACCAGATATAAAAGTTGAAACCTTCCTGGCACCACATCGTCCTGATGGTCCTGCCCCATCCTTCTCCATCTCCTTACTGTAAGCCACACAGTGATGGTGTCTGGGATGCAGCTGCTGTGTCTGCTCCTGTGCCAAAAATCACACGATGTTTGCTCATTTCTGACTGTGTCTGTGAAGCAACAAGAGAAAAACGTCCTCCCTCTGCGGAACCACCCACGCTTTACACAACACGGCTTGTACAAAAAAAACTGAAAAACACTACACTGACAAGTATGGCGTCTATACAGGGGCCAAGAATTTTAAACTATTCCCTTCCCAAAAAACTAGAGGTGAAAAATTCTAAACTAAAGCACTACTAACATATTAAGGGAAATAAAATCTACAGGAGAAGGCAAAACATTCTGCCGTCACACTACCTCTGGTCATATGGTTTAAAGTTAAATGTCATTTGTCAATTTCTGACTAATAATCCAAAAAATATCTAGCAATCCTCAACACTATGATGTTCTCTCATGCTAAGAGCTTCTTGCACATGTACATGCTGCTCCTCCAATCAGCTGTCAGTTCGAAACCAACTTCTTAGGACAGCATAACATTTCTAAAAAGTGAAGCCATGACAGGTCCAGCACGCCTGCTGGCTGGCTGCAGTATAATGTGTAGCCCCACCCATCCCCATGTGTTTCAATGACAAAATAGCCTACATCCCATGACACTCTTCACCTAAACTGTCTTTCCATCTACAGTGTAATTCAAACAGTTAGCTTTCCCTATGCTGATCATATTATTTTTATTTTCAACCAGAAATCGTTTTTTGAATTTTATTCTCCTATATTGAAAGAAAGCATGGCTACACTTGGGAATGATGTGATTGACAGCCACTGCAATGTGCTGGACTTGGGTAGAAGAGGAGGATCAGTCCAATAGGCAGGCATACCAAATGAGTAGGTGTACCTGACTTCAAATCTAGTCTCTACTATGCTCCAAATTTGAAAACATGGGGAAGTAATTTTGGCTTAGATCATGGAGATACACCATCCACGTTTTTTACAGGTCACTGGTCCTTTCAATCATTTTTTTCCACACTAAAACTTGGTGCTGTAGCTAGAAAGTAAGTGTTCAGAGAAACACGGGGAAGTCCTGGTTCTATGCTGTTGGATAAATGAGCTTTATTAAGCACCTTTGCTGGGCAACAGTGTACAACCTGAGAGCTTAACAGCTCAGTCATCAATATTCCCTTACCCTGCTTACACACAGCCAGAGGGCCTGTAACAAGAGGACTCCATCTCCCGCTCACCCTTCCTAAACCTTCCTTTTATCGCATCAGTCAGCTCAACCTAATCCCAATTCCTCACCCTGGAATATGGATATGAGGTCGGTCTCTGTCTCACACACACACAGGACAGATATGAAGTGTGTTTATTAAATTTAAAAAGTTTAGGAGCACGAGGTGGGTGACAAAGACGGGGATAAAAAGCATAGGATTTGTCAGCATGTAATATGTAGGGCATCAGTGCTCAGGAATGGTATCTCAATGACACAGATGTTAGCAGTGAACATGACATACGGGATTCACTGTAGCAGAATGCAAAATCAAGTGGACATAAGGGAAGGTGGGGTGTTTAAAAGGAAATATTTAAGTGATCCACAATTCGGACTGGTGCAACACACTTTAAACCCTCATGAGACATCTGTCTGCTAGACTCGCTCACTCTCTCTGGAGTTTCCCCAGCAAGACAGTCTATTGTTCTGTCACTGTGATCCCTTAATACCTCCCAATCAGGCTTGGAATATCTTGAAGGGGATTTGGTGAGGATGATTTGTGGCTTTAAACACTGCCAGATTTGCATCAGATTCAGAGATTTAGGAGTTTAAGCTGATCTGTGCCACCCGAGCCACCATATGCCATGACCTCAGCTATACTAAAAGCCTTTAGAACACAGTGTTCTTCTATTCCTGGTTGGAGTTTGAGGTTTTAAAGGCAAAAGGGAAGTTGTGTAGAAATCAGAAAGAATAACTCGGCAGTCACGGAGGAACCTACTTGCAACACACTTAGATATTTTCAAGTTTCATTCACATCAATCCTGTCGAGCAGAAACAAGAAACATTTTCCTTGCACAAACCCTCTCAGATGAAAAAGACCACATCTGGAGAATGTCTAAAAGGAAGCAAAAGGCCTGTACTCTCCTTTCCGGGTTACCCTGGGAGAATAAAGGCTATGGGTGATGCATGAACAAAACAAGTGATCACAGCATGCAAGTAGAGCCATTAAACAGTAATAAGTGTAGACTCCGTCACTGGAATCCAGGCTCTTCCACATGTCTTTGCATGGTGACTTGGACACAGAGCTCATTAAAAGTGAAATTAGACAGGATAATTGACCATGCCAGCTGTGGAGGTCAGCGGTGCAAAACTTAAAACAGCAACTGTGGGTTGCTGCCTTTTATCAAATATGATATAGTGCTTGAAAACTGATCCCTGAAAAACCAAGGTCATCAAGAGGGAGCAGGTTAGCAAGCTGTAGTCGCAAACTCCTGGAGCAGCGATCTCTGTCCCAGTGCCAGGATGTGCAATGTCCAAAAACCATCAGCTCTCCAGGTACAACCTTCCTCAGAGGAGCTTGAAAGAAGACAGGCAGAACATGAAGTTCTGGATTGCAGCTTTAAGAACGATGACCAAGCCACAAGTGGAAAAACTACAAAATTAAACAGAATTCCTTTTTCTAAACATTACCAGAACTAAACCCAAAAAAATTACTGATCGCTTTCTTATGGAATTTTTCAATGTGTTGCAATAAGGGAGTGTTGGAATTGTATCCAAGTATCTGAGCTAAAGCAACTGCGGTTCAAACTGCTGCCAGCTCATATTTAAATGAAAGCTCAGGGGCCTGCTAGTGCCCAATGCTACACAATCCCACTTGAAGCAACCTTTATCGACAGGTTTTATTGGCATTTCCAGAACATGAGCAGAATTCTGGCAGACTGTGGCTTGGAACCGCAGATAATTACCCCTTAACCCCCACAACAAGGCAGGAGAGGCACTGCAGTGCAAGGAGGCCTGAGGAGAAAGAGTAACTTGGCAGAACCAGACAACTACACAAACACTAACTGCTCACTGCGCAACTGCTAAACTAAACCAAAAGGATTAGGTTCGATGTTCAAAGGAAAGCTCAAGGACTAACATCCGCAGGGGGCTGTTTGGAGGGTCAGGACAGATTACAGGCAGGACCAACCTCTAGGGTAAGGACATGATTTAAAGGGGTTATCTATCCTACTAGCTTTAAGAGAAGAGGAGGGCAAGGTTCAGTAACTTCTTAAGGTGGTGGCAGAGACATTGTGCTTTTTCCAGCATATTTGAAAAGAGGAAAACCAAGAAAACCCTTTGAAGTGGTTTTCAACACGACTAAGCTAAACTTTAATTGACTCCCCTCCAGAACTCCACACCCACTTTTCTACCATGCATCACTCATTGTGATCTGAATCTTGGAATATTTTCTTTGCACTACACTTTTTCTATCCTCCATCCCTCGTGAGGGGGTATGTGTGTGAGCTGACTCCTAATGTCACAGCAGGAGCAGTACGGTAAAAAATTGCAACTGCGTTGAATCTCTACATGTGGAAAAGGTTCTGACTTTGTACACATTCTGGTAAATATCATTCCTCCAAATGCTTTCTGGTGGCAGTTAAGAAGAGATACGCTTCTGCATGTGTGCACGTTTCTGCATCACAAGTACCCATGGGATACACAAATTCTGGTAAAAGTGTTAGCCCTTTCCCCTTGATGTACAAATCCTGTCCCATGAGCAAGATAAATGGGCATAAAACACTGTTCAAAGGGGAGGCTCTTGTGATCGTTTTCTATGTTCTCTTTTTGGGGATCGTGCAAAAACCAAAGGATCAGATGCATGCACCCAAAGTCTAGGAGAAGACACAGGTCTGCAAAGAACTCTACCTTCCTTGAGTCACTGCCACTGCTTTATCCCCTGTGGCTAGACTCATTTAGTGTGTGTGAATTGTGGTGTAAATCTTAAAATAAGTGTGGTAGCATGGAAGACTCCGTCCCCCATCAAATAGCTCTCAGGAAGGAAAAAAGGGAGTCGACTCCATTTTCATTAAAATTCTGGGAGAAAAAAACAAAACAAAAAAGCTCGACATTCATGGTAAAAGTACATGCCTTGAGCTATCTGTACATTTAATTTAAAGACAAAAGGCCCTAGGGTCACAAATGTAAGTGAAACAACACCCTGAGTGAGCATTTTAAATCCCACAGATGCATTGAGTGATGAGTGAGCATTCACATTCCCCAGCCAAGATGAACACCATTACACCAAAACAAAAGAAAAACAAACATGAGATGAGTCTGACTGCATATCGGCATCGGTTTTAAAATGCTCAAGGCACCATAGCAAATGCAAAACAGGAAAAACAAAAAAGTGTGTTCATTGTTCATCACTTCAGAAAAAGCAATCAACTTTAAAGAGAATGAAATTTCAGGGAAGAAAATGGAGCAAATGTGCAACAAACATTTGCATATGAGTGTTACATAACCTTATTAGAAAAGGTGTTATCCTGTGTTTAATTCAAACCTGTAAGTGTACTTTTAATTACACCCAATAATACTGGGGGTGGGGGCAAGCTAGGGCCAAGCTAAAATATCTTTGTTAAATAACATTGTCACTATAAAAATAACAATGCATTGATAAAGCTGTACTTTGGCTTTTAAATAAATAAATAAATGAATGAATAATTTTAAAAGGGTGCCTCATGGAATCAAACACATGACGAGTTAGTTAAGTGCATTAATTCAGAGCAAAATAAACAAACAAGTGCATGAATTCCCACGAAGTTGAGACTATTTAGTCGTAGGTCATATCCTCTAACAAATTTTGTAATGTAGCACATTATGTCTGGGCCATGCAGTGTGATCAGGTTGTGTACACCATGGGATGTTTCTGTGCAAGTTAGATGGGGAAAATAGAAAATTGACTAACTTTATTATTATGGAAAATGATATGACACAAATAGACCATTTGTGTACATTTCTGCACAACGCCTTCAATTTTGTTAGGGAACAAATCAAGCACGAAACTCACTATTTAAACATCAGCGCAGATGCTTTTCGGAGAACGCATTGTCGCTGTGAGACAAATCAGTGAATAACCTGGTTTGGAAAACAAATGCACAGCATCATTCTTAAAATGCATAAAGATGCAATTTTCCATGACATTTATATGCGACGCTTATTACAGTTTATTTAGTCTGAATGTGCCACGTCAATGAAGCAGGTAGCCTCGGATATGAGCAGCTGTAAACACACAGTGGGTGGTGTATATAAAGAATAGACACCTCAATTCATAAACTGTGAGGCACAGCTGCAGAGAAGAGGAAAAAAAAAAGAAACAAACCCTTTATAATCCTTTATAAATTGTCTGAGAAATATTAGCAGAGCTCCCTGTGCATGGAGCTCCATATTTAAGAGAATATGATAATGCATTGGCCTGATTTTGGATGGTTTTTGCGACTGTAAGATGACATACATGCATAAGCACAGGGAATCTGATCATAAATGCAAGGCAATGCATCTCAAACACTTGACCACCGGATGATATTTGTCTATTTACACAAGACAGATGGGTTTTTAATCCAGCAGTTACTTTTAATTTGCTTTTTAAAATAACATTGGATTAATTCCTCACACATTTTACAGAAAATATACATGACAGTTTCATATAAAACTAGTTAAAACAGTTTTATTAGTCCGCTAGCTTATACAATTGACCGTTTCTGTCATGTAAGGGTGAGAGACAGATGTAAGTACAGGAAGTTTTATATTGAAAGCACACTAGCAAACAGATCCAAAACGTAGACAAAGAGAGTTGAAAAAAAGGCAGTGGTCGAGCAAGGCACAGACAGGATATCAGAGATAATACAATACTCAACATTCAAAAACAGGGTCAAAACCAGAAAAGCGATACAAAATACAAGGCTTGGTAACATCAGATGCAGGGTAGGGCTAAACGATTTTAAGAAAAAATTGAATTGCGATTTTTCTGGCAGATATTGCGATTTCAACCACGATTTTTTTTTCTTTAAATCAAGTTTCAGTGCAAATTAATTAATACAATGAATTCCATAAAGCTAATGCAAGAATGAAAACTGAGGTCAACAGATTTCAAATGTAGGCCTGTTTATTAACATTGAGTGCCTGAGGAACAAGTTATAATAACTTAAAATAAAAATAAAGAGAGAGCTATCTTTCTTAAGTAAACTTTTGCTTCTTTTACTTTTCCCATCTACAACATATCAGACATAAAAAAAAGGTTGATCAATGGCTCAGCAGCATCAAAATATTGCACTTTTGTAAAAGAATGTACATAAGCATTATAAATTATAACTAGAGCCAACAATTCCCCTGTGGGAAATAAGAGTGATGCAGTGGCTGTAGCAGTCGCTATTGCAGGGCCCCTCCCTCCTGTGTGTGAGAGAGAGAGAGCAGCCCCTCCCCCACCCGCACGCTCAGACACAGAGACAGAGAAAGCGCAGTTTCTCCTCACAGTGCTCCCTCCAAACAACGGGGATTTACATGAAAACGGAAGGAGATATTCACAAAATTCTTTCACACTGAGTGCCACAAGGCTTTCCTGAACGTAATTTTTTGTCTGTAGTGTAAAAAATGAGGACAATTTATTGACGAAACAAAACATGGGTCAGTTTAGGAGCACTGAGAAAAACCGCGGCTTTGACGATCCCAAAATCGTGTTGTCTGAGACCGCGATTTTCGGTCGAAAACGATAGATCGTTCAGCCCTAATGCAGGGTATAGTGCGTATACTTCAAAGTCTGTGTGTTACTCAGAGTCCTTATATGTATGCGCTGTGATTGCACTCTAATGAGGAACAGGTGCATGGTAATCAGTCCTAATAGTGTGCGTGCAAATGCACATGGACGTGACCGAAGTAACCAGACAACTGACACATCAAATTTGATATTCGAGCATAATTATATAGTAAATGACGTAAAGTGAAAGTGCTGGTTCACTGCTGTGCAACGGACACCAGCAGACTCGCACCATAATAAATGTGATGTTTCCGGCACATGGCATGCAGTGTCAAAGAAAGGAATAAATATGTATTTGTAACTGCAATGTGCATCTCATTATTGGCATCACTGTCACAAGGCAATTTACTGACATGAAATACATAACGCTACACAATTCGATGGTTCATATGCTATATCATACTGTTATTCAGATTGATTTTGTGCCCTTGCAAATATTTTGCTCATACACTCATTAGGAGCTCTGATTTTAGGTAGTGCCTATATATAATAAATATATTAGAAAAGCCTGTTAACAAAGTCACTGGTGTCTTACTTCCTGTCCAGAGAAAATATAATCAGAATTTTTCTCTGCTGCACCTGTGATGAATTCTAGCAATGAAATTCCAGGTTCTACTTCGGAAAAATAGATTCCATGCTGTTAGACTGGTGGTATGGTAGAGATCAGAGCAGCAGTCCGGTTTTGTGTTTGAAGTACATGCCAGATGAAAGGATTAGCATAGATGTGTGAAAATTCACCCCGATCAGCAGGCCTGGACTGCCAGCAAAGATCAAGTATGACAACTGCTTGACGCATTTGTGCATGTTGGGGAAGTGTTCTGGACAAGGAAAATCTGAGGGCATACTTGCACTAGGACCAATCCCCTTGTACTGAGAGCACTCCCCCTCCCCACTCGCCAAACTGAGTGCACTTGCATCATCACAATGTGGCTTTACTTGCTGACGACAATTCACTTTTATCAATAAGGTGAGAACCAGACCCATTATTAATCCAAATATACTACAATCAAGTTAAAAATGCATGTCATAGCGTTCTAGTTCCATGCAGTTAGTGATCTCATGAGCCCAAGTGCACCTCTTCCAAGCTGTCCAAGTGAACTACATCTGGGCGCAGTACACAGTCATCACATTAGTCGAATAAACCACACTTTGGGGGTCAAACACATTTGAGTGCAGTACAGATCACACAGTGTGAGTACATCCTGAGGAAGGGAAGAGGAAAAAAAAATGGAGTGGAAGAGAAGTGAGTAGAATTCCATGACAAGGAAATAAGATGGACAGATGAGAAAGGAGGACTAAATTGTTATGATAAAGGCTAGATTCACATTACTATGTAGATACGACTTAAATCCAATTTTCTGCCTTAACATGACAGTGATGGAATATTTTTCAGGGTTGTTTGGACATAAAAAATTGATCTTTTCAAGTCAGATCTGACCTACTACATGGACCTAAATCAGATCCATTTGGAAAATGATTTACTTTATATTTAGGGAATCAATTCAAGAAAACTCAAAGGAACCTACCAAAACCAAGTAGTGCTTGAAACATTTTTGCAAGAAATGGCAAATCAGCTCAGCGGTCATAGTTGCTCAACATGCCTTCTTGACCTGGTCACATACAAGTAATGAACTGCGTGCTGAGCTCCAGAGCCAAGGCAGGGGCTACATTCAGTTGTTACGTCTGCTATGATTGTCTCAGAAATTTTTTTTTGTTTATGAACCAAGTGAATCAAAATGCAGACTAATGTGTGCAATGTGAGGCCTTTTGGGAGGGACAAGTGCACTCACATTAAAGACTGATATGGATCACTTGCAGTTGCCAATGTGAACGATCAGGACAGACAGATCCAATCTGCACAAAAATTCAGAATTGTGCAATTAAGCTTGTAGTCAAAGAGATGCAAAGAAAGGAAGAGAGAAAAACAGATGAGTGAAGAGAAGAGCAGGCTGTATGAAGGCTGCCTGGACAGAAGAGGGACAACAGTTCACCTCATGGGACTCACTAAAATAGATCTCTCGGGTGTTCAACTGAGAGCAGACTATCAGCATGGCTCCATGAAAAGATGAAGTGTTTAAAAGAAAGTACACTCTGGAAAAAAGCTTTGCTAGTACCTTAACAGCCATATGCTCTGAAATACATAGGAGCAGAATATCATTGGTTATAACCCACCATCACGTGCCAAGTGGTCTCTGGAGGTCATTTCTGGTAGTTGGCATGTCCAAAGAGGCAGTTACAGATATAGAAGCTCTCAGGATGTGCTCCAAATCATTTTACACTTGTGTCCTTCACCTTTCCTTTAAATACCCAGGGCAAGGCTGAATGGCAAGAGGCAACCGAGATAGCACATTAAGTTCACCGAGGATAAAGGTTAACAATAGCTTCGAGATGAATGTCAATAACATAGCAACATACTATATTGCATGTACAAGCTAAACGTTTGTTACATTAAAGGAAATTAAATAAATAAAATTTTAAAAAGGGCAAAAAGGTAGCAGACTAATGCATCCAAGATTGAGAAACAGGTCAGGCTGCATGAGGATATTTGCAGATATGAAGGCAATTCTGGGTGAATATTGTGTCAGTCATGGCTGGGTATAATTTACTACTGACAAGCTGAATCTAAATCAGCCAAGGCAAGCACAGCTCATGTACTAATGAAGAGGTCAAGTTAAATTGCCACACGCTATTAGCAGAATTAGAATCTCAACCATGCTGAAAACTGCATGGTGATGTAGAGTGGAAGGGAAGCAGACAAGCGCCTGGGCTGCACTGATAAAGCAGGTTCTGCTGACTGAAATCTGGCTCTCATGTTAAGAGAAGGAAACGTCAAAAGGTTAATAGAAACCTCGGTGGTGTTTGATCCAGACTGGCTGGTCTGATCAAAGAGGAATGTTTAATGCATGCTACTCTGCACTGCTTGCTTTGGGAGAAAAAATGGTGAAAGAAGAAAAAGGGGAAAGGGGGAGAGGAAATATACAGTGAAAAGCTTCGAGTGTGCTGTCAAGTTGCTTAAAAACGTTCAGAGGAAGAGCTGATGTCCCTCAGGATGAGTGAATACAGTCATCTCACCACCACACTACAGCTGACCATGTTTGTTACCCATGATCCTTCACTTTGGCCCTGTAGCTAGGGCATGAACCTGAGTAGGCAAGACACTAGAGAGAGTAACTATAAGCAGGGCTAACACTGACCTTACAGGGTCACTGTGTGTATTCCAGGAGTGTTGGTGTCTCTGATCAGTGTTTACAACTACGATATTCTGTCCATTTGCAAAAATAACCAATTTGTTAATATAGTCAGTCAAAGTGCCAAGTGAGGTAATGTATAAAATTATAGTTGTGTCAAACAGTACAGACAAACCATATGAGGTAATGGGTGAAATCATTGTCACATATTGATTGCAAAGCACTTGCCAGGAAAGCACCAAGGTGACAGGAGGAACAGGGGAATACAAAGAAATGGGACAATTAGTTGGGAAGGCATGCTCACAAGCACACACAGCAAGCAACCAGATGGCATTTTGTTCTCATTTGTCATACGGGCCTGATAGGAGGCAAATGTGATTATGCACGTACGAGGAAAAAGGTGTTTATTGATCACGATGAGCCGGCTGGCCACAACAGGCCTCTGAGCCAGCCTTCAGGCAGAGAGCTGACAGCGAAAATTTGGCTGTCGGGGACGCTACGCCCACAGAACCACAATGCCTGTCATGCATTACACACCATCTGTCTGGCTCTATATCCCCTTTCTTGCCATTTCTCTCCCCTAGCGAGGAGCTTTTCTCCTTAGACAGAAAGATACGTACTTGGGGAAGCCTGAGTGCTTAAACAAAAATTGTATGCAGGGATTACAAACACCCAAAGACCATCCAAATAAATAAATAAACACACACACAAGTTAGTTTTAAAAGTCAGTCCAAGATTTTTTGAAATCGCTGCAAATGACTCAAATGTTCAGTGCAGCCATCAGATAAGTCCACAAACAGAAAAGGTACAATAAGAGCAGTGAATAAGAAAGAGAGAAAAGAGGGCAGGGACCAGAAATGCAAGCTTGGGGCAAGTGGACAAGCTTCGGATGCAGTTTGTCTGTCGAGAGACCCTACTCACGAGAGCTGCCGAGGGTTGTGAAGATGTAGATCTCTCTATTTCTCTCTATCCTTTCCCAGAAGCCCTGTGGCCTTTCAAGAAACCAGAAAGGATGTGGCCCACTCACTAGTCCTGCCTTCAAGTACCAAGTAGTTGAAAGAAGATGAAACGGGAGGAAAGAGAAGGAGAAAGTAGGAAAAAAGTGAAACCCTCTGAGCACTTAGTCGCACTTACTACACGAACTCCCATGCAACGAGATCTTCACAGACATGAGGGCCTCAGGCACTACACATTCTTTCACACAAAAACACTGACTTCAACAAGTGAGAAAAGAAAGCAATTAAAAAACACATAGCTTTAGTAGATTTCAACTTGATTACCAAGGAGTCCTTGGTCTAGTTTGAAACAGTCACAATGTTCTGTCAGACTGCTTATGTGGCAATGTGACACTGCGCTAGTCCAGAAAACTCCCGTGACACAGCGTTTTAATTAGCCAAGTTTAACAGAAAGCACTCATAGTGGCCTAGATTTGTTAATGAGGTGGTGAAGGTGAAGGCTCCTACTTTACCCATTCCTCAGAACCCTGATGACAATACAGGAGAAGAAAGAGGGCTCAGGGGGAAATGTCTCATAGATCCAAGGGTTTAGGCCATTTCTCCAAAAATACCTTTCTGCATGCTTTCATTTTAATACAGATTAGCCCTGACCTTAAAGATGAACTCGACTGCTGAGACAATCATGACAAGACGATGAAAGCACTCACCACACAAACACCTCAAGGGAAAGCTAACAATATGTCCCATCAACCTGACACCCAAACTAAAATTAAACAGTCTCTCAACAGCTAAAGACACTAAAGTTTTGACACAGATGCACTGATTATTTTCTTCATCTGGAGCACAGGAAGATTGCGGAGTACATCCCTGAAATGTGAAGTTTTGACAAACTAAGAAAATCATAGAAGCTAATTAGCATGCTGGAAGAACCCCTAGCAGAGCATGTCTAAAATATTCTCCATGCCATTCTTTAAAACAAGTGGCACAGAAATGGTTGGATTTGGAGCCACCTCTCTGGCTACATGAATGAGCTTTTGGGAAGCCAAGTTTCCGGTCATTGTATCAAGAAATAACTGCAGAATTTGGTTTGCGTTGTGTGATAACATGCAGTGGCCTTTACCCAAAGCTTATTTTCTCGATTCTCAAAAATCCAAGCATCATCTTGAGAAAGAGACTTGACTGACCAGCCTCACTGGCCTGTAGTTGGATGGTGGGTATGGGTATTTCCATCTGTGTCTGTCTCATTCCATGACAGTTAGGAGAGGCTGAACCTTGCAAGCATTATAAATGTCTTTGAATTAAATTAACAGAGCCTCAAACTAAAGCCAAAAAACAGCCTCCATAGCATCAGACAACAGAATACAAGGCTCTCTCACAGCAGAACATGAAACGATTAGGCAGTGTTATCTTGGTGGTGAATGCTCCAAATGGACAGGATTCCTGCTGCGGCAATAAAACCCAGAGATCCCTCAAAAGATAGGGTAACACAAGACTGGTAGAATCAATCATCCTGATCGAACACTCAACCTGATGACTTGGAGAAATACCACAGTGAGGAGAGAAGGAAGAGAAGAGGAGAGACGACCTGTTCCAATAACCCCTGCTTCTACAGTGTGTGTGTGTCTGAAATGGGGTCAATTTGACTTCACCAAAATTGGGGGGGGGCACTAACTGCTTAAGCGAATGCCTTGACCACACCAAAACACATGCATTTCAGAACATCATTTTCCTCTTTATGTTGATGCTTTTAAACTTTTCCATCCACACTGATGACAGACTATTATTAAGCTTTAAAAAGGATCGAGACAGGAAGTTTCCATCATTCTCCCAAGTGTCTGATGTGGTGTGTGCCAGTACAGATGGCTAAGTTAAGCAACAATTAGACTTTTCATATGATTGGAAACAGCACGCTGAGGTTGGATGTACAGCAGGGAATTCAAAGTAGAGGTTTGCTTGATGTTTTTCAATCCCACTCAAAGTTGGGACATATGACAGTAGAAGCTGTTGCTATGTGGCATCATTCTAAGTCTAAAGTCCTTCACGCACCATGCAATTGGTTGCACTGGGCGGCATCGATCTCCATTTCCATAGCCCTCATCCTCTCGCCTATACTGCTAAGGTTACCAGGGGGGGCACGGACACACACGCCAGTCCTCTGGTAACCATGAGAGTTTGACTCCCCACTTGCATCTGTATTGCAGCGTGCCTTGCCAGACAGCAGGTACCATTTTTATGATGGTCTTTGGTATGACCCGACCGCAAGTAGCACTCACGATCTCCTGATCAAGAGGCGGACACACTAACCCATGAGTTGGCCTACTATATGTGGCATCATTGGCATTATATTTCTGGGTTCCAGTCAGAAGTGTATTCTCCTTCCTCATGTGCAGTGTTCCTGGGATAGACTCATTATCTCTCTACACACACAGGGACAAACGGTGGCACAAGAACAGTACTAGACAGCTGGAGGGACTGCACGTGACCGAGTGAGAGTAAGCTGCTGTAGAGTGTTCGAGATGCTGTGTGACAGCAGTGAGATATGAAGGTTAGAGGTGGGAGGAAGGAGGTTACGTGTATAAAAGGGAAGGAAGAATCAGTGGGGTAAGCCCACAAGCCACACATGAAAGCATAGCTCAATTCCCCCCCTCTCCATTATACCATCTCACCTTCCTCTGATGCAGTCTCTTCCGTGTTGCACTCAGAGTTGAAAAGTTCACAGGGTCTATGAGCTGAGTCTCTCAATTCTTACAACATTTCATTTTATCCCTTTGAAATACCTGTTTATGCAGTCACCCAAACACTGTCTGTGCGTGTGCATGGAAGAATAAATTTGGTGAATTAAGGTGAATACACACTTTTCCTTGTGTGCCGTCTCCAATGCCGGCTGTGTTGTTTCTGCAGGAGTGAAACCGAGATTACAAATTTTAACACGCTGCCGGCAGGGACAAGGAAAAGAAAAATCGATCAGCACAAAGAAAACCGAAAACCCATCACAGAAGTGGCATGTTAACACACTCATCATGTCTGAGAACAACCCTGAGTGCTGTGACCTCTGTTTTTGCAGGGATATTTAATAAAGGCAATTTCATGCCTCTAAATGAGCAGAAGATGCCATTCATTACATGAGGCGAGGCAGAAAGATTGTCCTGCTGCGTCTTAATCACATTTGCCCTGCCATGATAATGTCCTTTATCAACCTCTCATAGAGTAAAAATATCAAGTCAATGGGCAATTATTAAAAAAAATAAATTAATGTAAATGTCTTCTCACAGAAAGTAGACAATTCTCTTAAATAATGTGTCTTAATAATTAGTCTTAGATTATATACAGCATCCACACAATTTATACTATAGATATGATAATGTAACGAACAAATGTGTGCAATAATATGAGCCGTGCCAATGTGTCGTGAATTACTGCTGGCACTACTGTCAGAGCTGGTGTTATGGAAAATTAATCAATTCTGACCAGTATGGTTTGCTGTGGTACAAGCCTCATTTTGCAACACTACATTTAGGACAAGTCTTTATGGAGGATTATGATTAATCAAGGAAAAAAGCAGAAACTGTTCTGCTACTTGAGCACAAAAAAAGAGCAGAGCTGAAGACCGACAGAAAAGAAAGGGCAGAGAGATGGAAAGGATGGCTCCTGGCTCCATTTCAAGAGGTCAGGAGCCTTCACTACGCTGCCCCATGGGCAATCAGCAGACACTGCTGCCTTGGCCTTCTGTTCACAACAGGTAGACAGGTGCCACAGCTGAGAGAGAGAGACACACACACACACACACACACACACACACACACACACACACACACACACACACACAGAGAGAGAGAACTCCATGCAAGAACGGAAGTATGGACATGCTGCCTGTGCCATTTGTTCTCTAGCAAGAGTTCCGGAGCAAACTCCCAGAATGCAGAAGGACAACACAGTGAGGGGCAAGCTCTTGGATGGGATTAAATCTGCCCATATGTATAGTGAAATCTCTCTGAAGAGTTCTCACAGCTAAGCTTCGTGCTTAGCCCAAACTCCTCAAGTACCAACCATTTACTTGAAAATTGGTGTGGTGTAGGAACCAAATACTGATGTACTGTTACTGGAGAATAATGAACCTCTATAACTGCAACAAAAAGTGTCGCATAGATACAAAAATTGGCTCACTTAATAATTACTCGCCGAAGTCGAGGTTATTATTTCACTGATATTCACTGAGCCTGACGTGGATAATTGTTTTAGTATAAATATACAGGTGATTACAGGTATCTATCTATCTATCTATCTATCTATCTATCTATCTATCTATCTATCTATCTATCTATCTATCTATCTATCTATCTATCTAAAATTTAAAAATCATTATTTCAAACTTCAAAAGCAGCAAGCAAATATAATAAAGATGGAGCACAGACTTGTCACTTATCTACGCCGACTCACATAAAATACTTTGTTTTGAAATTGATAATTAAATCACAGTTCCACTTTACCTTTGAATAGTTTTAGACCAAACTTTGGAGCATCTTTAGGTGCTTTTAGGAACAGCATTTTCTTTCATAATTTGTAATTCTTCCTCACTTTCGGTGACGAAGCGATTGGCAGCCATTTTGCCAAGTTGCTTGAGGTGACTATCGAGAAATAGTCCGAATTTCTCATCCAAGCCGCGTGCACGATTTCCTATAATCACCTGCATAATTATACTAATTCTAATTAAAGTTACACTGTATGCTAGGACGCACAAATTAAAAACTTTTTAAAGGAATTAAGATTTTGCCATCACGAAGGAATGTTATGGTGGTAACTTGGTTAACTGTAAAAATACAAACCCAAGTATAAGTCATTGGTTTTAAATATATACTTGCAATGTTATTCAAAAGATCTCACAATGACTTCAAAACACTCAGCATTTACAGGGCCAGGAAGTGAGGGAGCCTGTGTGAGTGCAGAAAAAGTATTAGGAGGAAATGGGGCAAGGTTTCCATGAAGTGCCTGTTATTGGACAACCTGCAGATCAGTCCAAGGTCATATGCTGACTTAGTCTGGGCCCGCCCATCCTAAGTGTGACGCAACACGAGGGCCTGTTGCGAGCTTAGTCTGGCAAGGCAAGCTATCTACAGCTCTTCCAAGCTCCTGAAAAATCGGGAGCCAATCAACTTTGAGCATCTCCAACGGCCCTAGGTAGAGGCGTGTTCAAGGCACTGACGTAGTAGAACTGCGACCGGAAGCCATAGATTGTTTACACAATCTATGCCGGAAGCGCTTCATTCACTAGAAACATTACGAACATGGAGCAAGTTCTCATTGAAAATGGAGCAAAGAGCAGCCCTGGAGGTATTTATTAAAAGGAAGGACGTTTTCGCCTTGCTCCCGACCAGCTTCGGTAAGAGTTTAATCTACCAGTTAGCCCCGTCGCGTCACATACATCAGAGGAAAGAGTGATGTGATTGGTTTAAGCTTCGTCACAGCCTTTTCTGGCTTCAACCAGTAGCAAACTGAGGCATTTCAGGGAGGCGGGTCAACCACGCACTTTGGGAAACGGTTGGGCTTAATATCTTTGCCAGACCAAATGCTCGCAGAGCTTTGAAGTCGCGCTAGCCAGACTAATGCTGACTGGCTCATCTGGCACTTTACTGGGTTGCGAAATTCCACCCCTTTCAGTGTAATTTTTTTTTTTTAAAGTGACGATGTACTCTGATGTCTCTGCAGCGCTACTGAGCAAAATTCAGACCAGTCGGTAGGTCTGGTAATACAGTATGTTAATAATAATAAGCATTTCTATCACTGCCAATGTAATGTAATGCAGAGATAAAATCAGTAGACTGTGTAATCCTAATGCGCACTAAATTTTAATTCTTAAATAATATTCTTATGATACATATAAAAGGCAATCTTGTGCATATTTCAAGGGATGCCCTTCATCTAAATTTTAATACCTACTTCTTAAAAATATACCACGTGAAAAATGTAGATCACTTTTTGTACTTTGTGTTTTATTAGATGCTCTTGTTCATCTCAGCAAATAAGGCTGCTGAGCTAGAAACTGAGCTCACAACAAAATGTAAAAAAGTGCGTTAGTGTGAGTAGTATAAGGAAGGAACTAATGTTTGTAAGATGATCAGTTTCCATGTGTTCCACAGTGTTGGGCGGACTCCATTTTGTCCATGCTTGAGGACACACAGATCATTACTGCATGGACTTTAATCGGAGGTTAATTAAAACAAACAAACAAACAAACAAATAAATGAATAAGGGAAGGGTACTGACCGCCGGCACCAGGAGCTTCTTCACCTCCTCCACAGCTCTCCTCATCTTGATCTCGGCTCGCGCCTGTGTGTCCTCTACTGTGATGAGAACGTGCAGGTCCTCGTTCAGGTGCTCCCAGTTCGGCTTCCCTCGGTTCTGCTCCTCCTGAAACGAAGGGGAAGAGGTGAGTAGAAAGGCAAGACGTGCGTGTGGCATGCAACATGACAGCAAACTTCAGAGTTGATGCGTGAATCAGCACATGTTTGAGTCAGACGTGAATCAGTGAGAGCAGAGTGTATGACAGGGCGAATATGACAAGAGAGACATTTTCCTGTGCTGGCTGGCAGTCAGGATTGTATTCAGCAGTAGAATGAAAAGAGCATCGCTGTCATTTCTCTCTGACAGAACTCGAGCACTTTCCCAGTGAACAGTGCAGCTTGAAAGCATGCGTCTCACCCTGATTTCCACTGCACCGATATATAGTTAACTGATGTCAACTACATTCTTGTCTTATGTTAGCCAAATCAAACAGTTTATTCCTAGATAGGTGGATGGATGGAAACTCATTTGACAGGAGGCGAGAACCTTGCATCAGCATGTCTTTCAACAGAATAACCAAGAGGAGATCAAAGATTAGCGATCATTTGGAATACAGTGGTGCTTGAAAGTTTGTGAACCCTTTAGAATTTTCTATATTTCTGCATAAATATGACCTAAAACATCATCAGATTTTCACACAAGTCCTAAAAGTAGATAAAGAGAACCCAGTTAAACAAATGAGACAAAAATATTATACTTGGTCATTTATGTATTGAGGAAAATGATCCAATATTACATATCTGTGAGTGGCAAAAGTATGTGAACCTCTAGGATTAGCAGTTAATTTGAAGGTGAAATTAGAGTCAGGTGTTTTCAATCAATGGGATGACAATCAGGTGTGAGTGGGCACCCTGTTTTATTTAAAGAACACAGATCTATCAAAGTCTTATCTTCACAACACGTTTGTGGAAGTGTATCATGGCACGAACAAAGGAGATTTCTGAGGACCTCAGAAAAATTATTGTTGATGCTCATCAGGCTGTAAAAGGTTACAAAACCATCTCTAAAGAGTTTGGACTTCACCAGTCCACAGTCAGACAGATTGTGTACAAATGGAGGAAATTCAAGACCCTCCCCAGGAGTGTTCGACCAACACAGATCACTCCAAGAGCAAGGCATGTAATAGTCAGTGAGGTCACAAAGGACCCCAGGGTAACTTCTAAGCAACTGAAGGCCTTTCTCACATTGGCTAATGTTAATGTTCATGAGTCCACCATCAGGAGAACACTGAACAACAATGGTGTGCATGGCAGGGTTGCAAGGAGAAAGCCACTGCTCTCCAAAAAGAACATTGCTGCTCGTCTGCAGTTTGCTAAAAGTCATGTGGCCAAGTCAGAAAAGGCTACTGAAAAATGTTTTGTGGACAGATGAGACCAAAATGGAAATTTTGGTTTAAATGAGAAGCGTTATGTTTGGAGAAAGGAAAACACTGCATTCCAGCATAAGAACCTTATCCCATCTGTGGAACATGGTGGTGGTAGTGTCATGGTTTGGGCCCGTTTTGCTGCATCTGGGCCAGGACGGCTTGCCATCATTGATGGAATAATGAATTCTGAATTATACCAGCGAATTCTAAAGGAAAATGTCAGGACATCTGTCCATGAACTGAATCTCAAGAGAAGGTGGGTCATGCAGCAAGACAACGACCCTAAGCACACAAGTCGTTCTACCAAAGAATGGTTAAAGAAGAATAAAGTTAATGTTTTGGAATGGCCAAGTCAAAGTCCTGACCTTAATCCAATCGAAATGTTGTGGAAGGACCTGAAGCAAGCAGTTCATGTGAGGAAACCCACCAACATCCCAGAGTTGAAGCTGTTCTGTACAGAGGAATGGGCTAAAATTCCTCCAAGCCGGTGTGCAGGACTGATCAACAGTTACCGGAAACGTTTAGTTGCAGTTATTGCTGCACAGGGGGATCACATCAGATACTGAAAGCAAAGGTTCACATACTTTTGCCACTCACAGATATGTAATATTGGATCATTTTCCTCAATAAATAAATGACCAAGTATAATATTTTTGTCTCATTTGTTTAACTGGGTTCTCTTTATCTACTTTTAGGACTTGTGTGAAAATCTGATGATGTTTTAGGTCATATTTATGCAGAAATATAGAAAATTCTAAAGGGTTCACAAACTTTCAAGCACCACTGTATAAGGAAGGGGGCAGGGCTTCCAGAAAGGTCACAGATCAGATAACCCAACCCAACTGTCAGTCATTTTAGATTCACATGCTGATCTGCCATTTTTATTAGAGGGAAAAAGAGAAGGCTGTACTTTTTAGTGGATTTATGAGTAGTAATTTAGTATAGTAGTGTACTCTGTTGCTAAAATGCAGTGTCAAATTTTCTTTCTTTTCAAAAGTCCCCTTTCTGTCAGATCTGAACAGTTTCATATAATGTCTCAGAATAATTTAATATTCATTCATTCTAGTTATGCATAATGTAAAAGACAGGCAGTGTAACACACCAGGAGGAAAGTGCTATCTGCCCTCTTCCACATGCATACATGAACTCAGACCCTTGTGATTGACAGGACAGAGAGTATGTACCTCCCATCCACAGAACATGGCTTATTTGACCATGCAGGACTCCTGGCCATGGATAGCTTTGGTAACACCAGGATTAGGCCCGTTACGATGATAAATTTTGTTGGACGATATATTGTCTCAGAAATTATTGCGATTAACAATATTATTGTTGACGTCTTTTCAAGACAATTTTATGCCAGTAGTAGAATTATAATGATCATGCAAATACACCCTTTCAAAGAACAGTAAACTTTTTAATTAAGTCAACTTATTAAATTTAACAGAGGAACGTAAAAAAAATATAAATAACCTAAAGAAATAAAACAACAAACAAAACCACTCAACAAAAACAAAATACAATCTATGGCTCTTAAAAATTGCACTTAAGTAAATATTAACTTGGCACAGGGTAATAAGACATTCTTTTCTTCACAGGCAACATTCTGCCAATCCAGTTTCTCAAAGATTAGTACCCAGATAAACAAAAAGTGCAAAGTAACAATGTATTGCCAGCTGTTGTTTGGATAAAGGTAACAATTAGAATGAGATAACATGTAGGCAAGGGTGTAGGTTTGGTATGAACATTGGTGGGGACAAAAACCCAGTGCCAACTTCAGGTCAACATTAGAGGGTCACAATATTTTTGCTCTGTTGTGTTCCACCAAAAGAGTATCCATCAACTCTCCAAAGTCCAGACTTTTAAAATTTGAAGTTCAGAACTGTAGTAATTCATGAATAATAATAATAATAATAATAATAATAATAAGCAATTCATTTGATTAATTGCAAATTTTGCATGTGATGATTAACTCATTCTACCAATTTGCAAATGTATTTTACAAGCAAATAACGCACTGACTGTCGGGAGGGTGCATGTTCCTTTCCCTCATAAATGGAAGTAAAACACATACGGAGCCTTAAACACTGCGTTCCATTAGGCTGGCAGGGGGAGTAGGCTATCTTCTGTGTGATCTTTAACTAGCTTTAGAATGCTAGTTTAAGCTGATATGTGATTGATCTAATAGTAAAACAGGACGAGGGCTCTAGAACTTTGACACGTTGAAAGGTTACAATTTTACTTGGCAACAGAATGTATCTGAATTCTGACTGGTTGTTATATTATTGCCTTTTTGTTGTCTTCTTGAGCCCAGAGCAGAGAAGGGAGGGAGAGGAGGTAGTGACAGGGTTCTACAGAGAAGTTTTTAGCCTACCGCTTTCAAATGAACTCCCTCGAAAACCAATCAGTTCAGCGTATGTATGTACTTGGTATGTGACATTTTCAAAAGAGAGGTGGTAGTAACCAAAAATTTCTGATCAAGAAGGCAGAGGCTATTATGCTTATTACGTGAAAATGTTATTTGATTAAAAGGCGTCTGGGCCACGAATAATGTCCACATCACCATTGGGTTGTTGTTTACATGTGTCATGTGGGCGGCACAGTCGCCTCACAGCAAGAAGGTTCTGGGTTCAAGCCCAGCAGCTGGCGGGGGCCTTTTTGTGTGGAGTTTGCATGTTCTCTGTGTCTGCATGGGTTTCCCCCACAGTACAAAAGACATGTGGTTAGGTTAATATGGGACAGCCTTGGGCTGAGGTGCCCTTGAGCGAGGCACCTAACTCCCAACTGCTCCCCAGGCGCTGTTAGCATGGCTGCCCACTGCACTGTGTGTGTGTGCTCATTTGCTCACGTGTGTGCATGTGTGTGTTCACTGCTTCAGATGGGTTAAATGCAGAGAGGAATTTCACAAGTGTGTGATGAATAAAAGTTGTGCTCTCTTTCTTTCATGTTACATGAACTTGGTCAGAGCTCTGCAGGTCTTAACTGAAGCACTTCAAATTAAATGTTAGCAGGCTACTAAAGTTTGCAGGGAAACTTCACAAGCAAAACTAGGTGCAATATTAGCCAACATTAGCACAATTTGACATGATTTAATAATGTCTTTGTGACCTTAATGAACACCAGTTGTTGTTAGTCTCAAGTTGGATTGTTATTTACATGCCACAAACTTAGAAAGCAAACGGTCATATTCGTATGTTGTCGTTTTCACACACTGAATACAAACTGTTGTTAACTGATTCATTTTACGACCTAATCTAACGTTACATTCCTCAAGGAGAGTTTGCTAGCTAGCAGCCGGTCACTGCACTGCAACCGTACCTGCTAACTGACATGGTTGCCAAAATTGCTTGCCGTTTTTGTGACCACGCCTCCAGAGCGAATATTCATGAGCGAATTTTGCGTGGTGTTTCGCCCAGTGGAAACCTACAATAATCATTTGTGTACCGTGCACAGAGCGTGATTTTTTTTTCTTCTTCAAATCAGAAATATTGGTCGGGACATATCAGCTGTCATTTGATATTGGTAGGGACACGTCCATACCCAATTCTACGCCTATGGTCTATACAACAGAGCAATGTGTTGTTGTCTTTTCCCCATTCAGTGGATATCCTGGCTAGATAACTGTTGCATGCTGGGAGGCCCCGCCTCTGACAGAGAGCTGTGTGAGATGACAGAAAACAGCGCGGTGTTTTATTCAGTCAATGGGTCAAGCTAATAGATGTACAGCGCGTAAATGCCAAAATCACAGTAAAAAAAAAGGTAACGAGTTCATTTTCATTTACCGTACGATAAGTCGGGATATCGAATATCACGACAAGCCTAACCAGGATTTGAACTTGCAATCTCCATACCACTTGGGAGAAACTTTTGTATATTCAGGGCTCTACATTAACTTTTGAAACCACTTGTCCTGTCGGGCAAGTTGAAAGGAAATTTACTTGTCCAAATGTGAAGTTGACTTGTCCGAAGAAATATTTGAGAGAAAAAAAAAAAAAAAACTATTTGCAACCCAACAATCTTTACTGCATTTGTTACATTTGCATCACACCGCTTGTGGCTTGTACTCTTGCCATGAGACACTAGAATGTCTCGCCTATATGAAGCTGTACCTTTAAACATGCTGCTCGAGACATCAGCATAAGTAGGATGCGATATGCACAGAGAACACTGCATTCCATCTCTGGTGTCTTGGACCCATTCAAATTCACCCTTCCAAGAATTGAGAAATTTCTGCTCTCTCTTGCTTTCATAGTTCTGCTGTGATTGTTTCCTCTTCTTTTCAGCACCAGATGCTTCAGATTCACTAGACTTCTTTGTGAAGCCGAACTTCAGGAGGGACATTTTCTAAAATGTCTAAATTTTTATAATGAACACCATCAACAACAATTCAAAGACTTGGAAATTACCACATGCTCAACGTAAATATACAGTTGAATAATGATTCCGCCAACAGAAATGTCAACAAATCCACGTGTATGACACGATTAAAACCAATCATAAATGACCGTTTACTTTTCAGCTCAAATACACGAAGCGGTATTGGCCGGTTTCGCAAGTGGAATATTCAGTCCCCCCAGGATTTCACGGGCCTTTTTTGTGATTGTCGTGGGCAAAAATGTCTGATGGTTTTACCAAAAAATTGCGATGAAAGTTGCAATGTTTTTTAGGTTTCTGTTGCAATTACATTGCGGGAGGAAGTGAAAGTTGCGAGAAATTGTTGCGATTTTCTCTTTTTGTGATTAAAATTGAGTGATATGTTAAATATTAAGTTATTACTGAAAAACTATTGATTAAAAAAAAACAGACACTGAGAAATTTACCAATATAAAAGATTACCAGGAGTACAAAAATGCAGAAAAATAGGCTTTACTTATCCAAATGCACCTGTTGGTTCAAAAGTTAGTGCATAGAACCTCACAGCACAACATGAAGTTACCTTAAAATATAATATAAATGCCTCAGCTTTCATGTAAGAAAAAAAACTTAATACTAGTACTGTGTCCAGGCAGTCCCTCCTGAAGACTAAATTAAACAATAATTATAAACTAATAAAATAAATGGCTCAGGCTTCAGAGAAGAAAAAAACAACAACAACAGTTTGAACAGAATCTCACAGTATGATGCTGAAGCTGCCTAAACAATGGAAAATAAAATACCATTTTGGCAAAAATGTTGGCATCCATTAATTTCTTGTATTAAGTAAAAAAATAATGTAAAGTGCACACAGTCCTTCACTATAAACATAACACACTTTCAGTAACAGAATTTAAGCCTATATAAACACTGACTCGCACATGCTGCTTCTCCTGAACGTATACACGGAAATAAGTTGGAAGGTAGTTTGTCGACGTCACCTCAAGACAACGCCAACGATTGGTGAAATTTGCGGGAACGTTGCGGTGATTGGATATAATTGCAACACCGCCCTGAATTCGCGGGGATTGGTTGAATTTGCGTTGATGTTGCAAATCGCAACATCGCGAAATCCTGGAGGGTCTGAATATTGCGCATGCGCACATCGCTCTTTCCAAATAGACAAGTAACTGAGACGATGTAACTGAGACGATGAACTTGTCCGACAAAGTATCACTTGTCCCGGACAAGCGTTAACGTCGAGCCCTGATATTCACAAAAGATGAAAGAGTATGGGCACAGCTGATTGCTTTAGATAAAACTGCCATCCATATGGACAAAAGTAAACATGGAATTTAAAGATGACAGGCATCCTTTTTAATAGTTGAAATATTTTTTCCTTTGACTTCTCAACTAATAATTACTCTTACAACTAACTAATTTAATCCACAAAACAATCTAACCTTGAAAAGTTTTACTTCAGAAACAGTTGTACTCTTGTAACCTTCTGTCTCATGTGCAAGGGCGGGAGGTGCATAAGGGTGATTGGGCGATGCACTGCCAAAATGAAGTTTTTTTTTTTTAAACAAACTTTCACCAGTGCTGCTCTAGGCCGTTTTAATCTGTCTCTGGGTATCATCGTCCAATCAGGGTGGTCTTGCTTCTAGAGTACCGCCCCTTTTGGGGTGATTTCAGTCACGTTGAAAATCGCCCAAGAGTAGACCCCGAAGCCGCCGCCAGGCGCCGCTAAAACCACCATTTAGAATTTGAGCCGCCGCCAGCCAATAATTTTGTAAGCCAATTTGAGCCGCTATCTAATAAAATTTGGCTGAGCCACTAAGAATTGTGTACATCAAATAATGGGTTTATCCACATCATGAGCTACAAGAAAAGTGACACAAACATGATCAACTGTACACACTAGTAGTAACACAATAGAGACGTATAGGCATACACTGTAGAGATTTAGAACTGATATCACAGCACAGAGAGCCACCACAAGCTTGCCGTTGTGACTACCTGTCTGGCTTCCCGCCCCTCACACCGTTACCACGATACACTGGGGAACCCGGGAACCCACCCAGAGCATCAATCGACTCCGATATCAACGAGATGGCTGCATTCTTTGCCGCTGCTGAGGGAAAGTGTAAAGGTATTTTTTTTGTTTGTGTTTTTGTTTGTTTGTTTGTTTCATATACTTCGAGATTGATAAAAAAAAAGTACTCCACCACTCTACTTTCATCATAGTAAGATAGCTGCCAGTCCTTCACTGGTCATTGCTAGTGAGAGTAGATAGCTAGATGCCTTCCTCGAACAATCCAGATTAGCTTATTATTAGCATTGAACTACAATCTTGCTAGATTTATATTTACAATGAAGTAAGAGACCAGGGGACCTGTGGTAATTTGCTATTTATTCCCCCCATTTGTTTGATCCGTTCGCCCGGATATATGCCACACAGTGACGTCCAGTATCAGCCATTTGTAGCCATAAACATTTTGGTGGCTGCAGCAGCCATTAAGGTTTTGGCTGAGTCAGCTAGCCAGCCAATAATTTCATCAGCCAGCCATTATCCTGAAAACAAACGGCTTCGGGGTCTACCCAAGAGTTCAGTGATAGAGTCCCATGTTAATATATTTTTTTTCTCCTAACTGACACTTCAATGCAATCTCTAGGGGTTCCGGGGGGGTTGCCCTAATGTGCTTTCATCACTGCAAAGCGCGGCAAAGTTGCGTTCGATCCTCTCAGTTTCTGAGGTGAGATGGATGTGGAAAGCAATTCAGTGCGGTCCTTAAAAGAAGTTCCATTTAGTCAGCGATCAAATCGAGCTAAATTGGCAACAAAACAAGCTGGACCCCCTCTACCAAATCTAAACATAAATTTCGACAAGGGGGAGGGGGGATCATATACTCCCAATGCGGCGTGGCGATGTAGCTTACAGCAGGTTATGGTCGCTGAACTGCTGGCTGTCCAGGTGGTGCTCTGAAAACAGTGTGGGCTTTATAGATAATTGGGCTAATTTTGAGGGCACTGCTGGCCTGTTAGGGCGGGACGGTATCCATCCCACTCGGGAAGGTGCTGCTCTCATTTTCTGCAGCATAGGTCATAGTCTCAGAACAGGCCTAGTTAATTTCTGACAATCCAGAGCCAAGGCCAGGGAGCAGACGAACAGGCTAAACCAACTGTCTGCTAGCTGCACAGAGTCATCACTCAGGGCCCACTACATCGAGACTGTGTCTGTTCCCCGAGCTCAACAAAAAGGTAGAAATTTTCAGAGAGTTTGTTCCAGTAACCTAATCAATATAAAATTAGATCATACTGAATGTACAGCTGCTGCCAGCACCTTTGATCTAAAGGTGGGGCTATTAAATATTAGATCTCTTACATCTAAAGCGCTAATGGTTAATGAACTCATTACTGATCAGGAGTTTAATGTACTGTGTTTAACAGAAACATGGATTAAGCCAAATGAATATATAGCATTAAATGAAGCGAGTCCTCCTGGATACAGTTACATACACCAGCCTCGTCTAACTGGCTAACGGTTATTTATAACGATTATCTAGGTGTAACACAAAAACCTGGTTATAAATTTAATACATTTGAAGTTCTTCATACTCATAATGTATGTAGCCTCGAAAAATAAGTCTACCCAGTTAATTCCATTGCTTATTATTTACAGGCCCCCGGGGCCATATTCTGAGTTTCTTTCTGAATTTGCAGATTTTATCCCAGATCTGGTTATTTCCTTAGACAAAGCTTTAGTTGTCGGAGATTTTAATATTCACTTCGATAACCCAGAAGACCCTTTAAAAACAGCGTTTGTGTCCATCTTAGACTCAGTCGGGATTAAGCAGAATGTCATAGGACCGACCCATAATGGTGGTCACACCCTTGATCTAATACTAACATTCAGATTAAACATAGATAATATAGTCATACTTCCACAGTCTGAAGTTCTCAGATCATTGTCTCATCTCATTCAAGATATGTCTGAGTAATAATATATGCACCTCACCACGCTACTGTATTAAACGTACATTCACGTCAACTACTGCACAGAGCTTTATAAATGATCTCCCAGAGCTGTCAACTTTGATTGGGTCACTGTCAGCCCCTGCAGAACTTGATCAGGCAACTGAATGCTTAGAGTCAACATTACACCATACTTTAGATAATGTAGCTCCTCTAAAAAGGAAAATGGTCAGAGACAAAAAAAATTAGCACCCTGGTATAATGATGACACTCGCACATTAAAACAGACCACTCGAAAATTGGAATGTAAATGGCGTCAAACAAAATTGGTAGTGTTCAAACTAGCGTGGAAGGGGAGCTTCCTGAAGTATAGAAAAGCTCATAGTGCTGCGAGATCAACATATTTCTCCTCCCTAATAGAAGAAGATAAAAATAATCCTAGATTCCTATTTAATACTGTAGCAAAATTAACCAGGAATAAGTCCACTATCAACACATGCACACCTGCAGTATGTAGTAGCAACGACTTCATGAATTTTTTTAATGACAAAATTGAGAATATCCGACAAAAAATTCAAACTACTAATTTAAGGTTAGACAATGAAAGTGACCTTGCAGTTAACAATATAACTATCAGATCATCAGTTAGAATGTTTTACTCCCCTAAAAGAAACTGAATTACTTTCATTAATCTCTACATCAAAAGCCTCAACTTGCGTACTAGATCCCTTACTGACACATCTATTCAAACAGATAATGCCTGGAGTAATTGAACCGCTTCTAAAAATAATAAATTCTTCTCTTATGATTGGCTATGTACCCAAATCCTTTAAACTAGCAGTTATCAAACCCCTGATTAAAAAACCTGACCTTGATCCCTGTCAGCTGTCCAATTATCGGCCAATATCAAACCTCCCCTTTATCTCCAAGATCCTTGAAAAAGCTGTGGCACAGCAGTTATCCTCATATTTACATAGGAATAACATCCATGAAATGTGTCAGTCAGGATATACTACTACTTTTTACTTATTACGTTTACTACTTTAACCAGTGCTGTCTCTGTGCTATGATGAGGTCTAAGACCTCATCATAGCACAGAGACAGCACTGGTTAAAGTAGTAAACGACCTACTGTTGGCGTCTGATCAGGGCTGTGTCTCGCTGCTTGTGTTGCTTGACCTTAGTGCAGCATTTGATACCATTGATCATTCCATTCTTCTGGATAGACTCGAAAATGTTGTGGGAGTTAAGGGAACGGCCCTCTCCTGGCTCAGGTCTTATCTAACTGATCGTTATCAGTATGTTGATATAAATGGTGATATTTCTAGATGTACCGAGGTAAAGTTTGGTGTTCCACAAGGTTCTGTCTTGGGTCCACTGCTTTTTTCTCTATATATGTTACCTCTGGGCGATATTATTCGTAAACATTGTATTAGTTTCCACTGTTATGCTGATGACACACAGTTGTATGTCTCTGCAAAACCTGATGAGAGACACCAGCTTAATAGAATTGAGGAATGTGTTAAGGACATTCAACACTGGATGCTTATTAATTTCCTTCTGCTTAACTCTGACAAGACTGAAGTACTTGTGCTAGGACCACATACAGCTAGAAGTAAGTTTTCTGATTACACAGTGACTCTGGATGGCCTTTCTGTTTCTTCACATGCAGCAGTAAAAGACCTCGGAGTGATTATTGACCCCAGTCTTTCATTCGAAACTCACATTGATAACATCACCCGGATAGCTCTCTTTCATCTCAGAAATATTGCAAAGATAAGAAATTTAATGTCATTGCATGATGCAGAAAAACTAGTCCATGCTTTCGTTACCTCCAGGTTGGATTATTGTAATGCCTTACTGTCTGGATGTTCCAATAAGTGCATAAACAAGCTCCAGTTAGTTCAAAATGCAGCAGCAAGAGTCCTTACTAGAACTAGAAAATATGACCACATCACGCCTGTCTTATCCACACTGCATTGGCTCCCAATCAAATTTCGTATTGATTATAAAATACTATTGACCTTTAAAGCACTAAATGGTCTCGCACCACAGTACCTGAGTGAACTTCTGCTCCTCTATGACCCGCCATGCCTACTTAGATCAAAAGGTGCAGGCTATCTGCTGGTACCTCGTATAGTGAAGGCTACATCAGGGGGCAGAGCCTTTTCTTACAAAGCCCCACAGTTATGGAACAGCCTTCCAAGTAATGTTCGGGAATCAGACACAGTCCCAGCATTTAAGTCTAGGCTGAAAACATATCTGTTTAGTCAAGCCTTTTGTTAATGGTGTTTATGAGGTAAAGGAGTAGATCTGGAGGATCCTCAGACATAGTGTGTTTTGGTAAACTGGGATGTATGGATGCTGTCAGTCCCCACTCGCTTGCTCACTCGAGTTTGTTGACGGTGTAGTGGCTGGCTGCTTTATGTCCCGGGGCTCCCTCATGCCTGTGTTACCTTCTGGCTCTCTCCTTTTAGTTATGCTGTCATAGTTAGTTGCCGGAGTCCCTGCTTGTACTCGGTGCAATATGTATACTGCTCCTACTTATTCAGGTGACATTGGGAATACCTAACAACCTGTGTTTTCTTTCCCTCCCCCCAGCCCAAATCTGTCCCTCTGAGTTACATGGAGTCAACAGGAAATCTTTTGGTGGAGAGGGTGGAGACCTCGACTGGCTATCGTAGCCTGCAGGGAATCGGCCGTCAGACATTCTGTCGCATGTCCCAGACCCGGTGAAATATAACTGAATTGTCTTGGCCAGCCCTAAGGGTCCCATCTGCATCTCATCATTGCTGAGGAGCGTGCTCCCATCACCCAATCAAGCATCCAGCCAGAGCAGGTCATGATATTTTTTACCATATTAACATGCCATTGTTGTGTGTTATGCCTGATGTAAAGACTCATCTCTGCGAGCCTACCACACAGGTTTAATACTTGTCATTTTTAGGGCATACCTAACAACCTGTGTTTTCTTTCTCTCTCTCTTCCCCCCCCCCCCAATCTGTCCCTCTGAGTTACATGTTGATCCTGGGATTGAGATGCTGGCCTCTTCTGCCCCTCGGACCTGCTTGATCCATCCTGGTGCCCTGTGTTTGGTCGGAGTTTTATCGCACCACTCCTGTGAAGGACGGCCCCATGAGGACAGTTGAGGGTTATACCTGTTAAAACTGTTAATATTATAGTCAGGCTGTCTGTTGTTGCCCAAATGAGGATGGGTTCCCTTTTGAGTCTGGTTCCTCTCGAGGTTTCTTCCTCATGTCGTCTGAGGGAGTTTTTCCTTGCCACCGTCGCCACAGGCTTGCTCATTGGGGATAGATTAGGGATAAAATTAGCTCATGTTTTAAGTCGTTCAAATTCTGTAAAGCTGCTTTGCGACAATGTTTATTGTTAAAAGCGCTATACAAATAAACTTGATTTGATATACTCTAGGTTTTACTTCAACATGGTACCAGCGCAAATCCTGGCTAGCTGGCTGTAAGGACGCCTCAGCGGTTTTCTGCTACCCCTGCTTACTTTTCCACCCTGGAGGTGGCTCCACGGACAACACTGCTTGGACGGTCACTGGAGTTTCGGACATGCATCATTTGTCGGAGAAAATAAAAAAACATGAGTCATCAAAGATTCACATGGGCAGCTGCCTGAAATTTTCGGCTTTTGAGAGAGTGAACATCGCTACACAACTGGATTAGGACTACAGGCTAGCAGTTCGCCACCACAATGAGGTGAGCAAGAACATGCACATATGTGGCAGATCACAGAATCCAGGGACACATGTCTGCCCGGGGGCATTTTGAGTTATTGACAGATTCAGAAAGTACAGTTTTTAAGCTTTCCAATGATGCCTTCCATGTGGAGATCTGACAATATTTGAAGAATGTGTGGCCTTTTTACTTCTTAAAACAGAAAAGGGAGAAAATCGCCCTCAAAGTTTTCCATCTCAGCTACTCTGGGTGTAGGGCGGGCACATAATGGTGCTCATTTGCATGATATTAAGGAAAGCCCTACCCCCTACTAGCTAGCACGATACTACTTTCATGTAAACAAAGATCACCACATCAATTTTCCTTCCATGAAAAGTATGCCCAAAACAATTATGAAGTACAAAAATAAGTCCTAAAGTATACTTTAATGTTTTGTGGTTGAAAAATTACTCACACCGTAAGAAAGATAGCACGATGATGACACAACTAACACAACACTAGTTTCATGTAAAGCCTCGGTCACAACCGGCCATATGGTACGTGCTCCTACGGCCGGTCTACATGCAAAAAACGCAAGAAACGCACGGAGAGAGCGCATGAAACGCACGAGAGCGCGCGTGTGATGTGCTGATTTTCGAGCCGCAGACCGGCCGCAGAGGTTCTTTGTCATGTCAAACAAACTCTAAGGGCGCTTACGTTTTTTTACCACTCTTCAATCGTCCCCCTCCCCCCCCCCCCCCCACACACACACACTCACAGAATCCGTTCACTTTTGATGTTTTCACTGTGCATTTTTATATTTGCCACACTTTGCTCTGAGAGTTAGCACTTTGGTAACATCCTTGGTAAATACCAGTAATTGCAAGATCGAAAGATCCACTCATCTATTTATTCAACTGCTACTGTTATGTTAGCCAACTATTTACAATGTTTTGTTACAGTAAGTGCACTTTCCTGTTGTCCTTAAGTTGCACAGTCCGTAAAATTCTTGCTGGTCATGGAGTTTGAAGTACAAAATCTATTTACAGAACATTCTGTAGAACAGTACTTTCAAGATTGGCAAATAAATATGTATTGTTTTTTAAAAATATGGTTTCCTTTCTTATTTAGTTGTTGGACATATCTTTTAAAGATATCATTCTTGGCTATTTCACATCATACAATATTGAAATAATGTGAATAGTGAATAGGGCGTAATTGGAATTGTTCATTGTGGAGCCAAACTATTCTTCGATTGTGAATGTTGTTTGCAACTTTACACCACAGCCTATACATAGTTTGCACATGACGTCACAGAGTCGGGGATTTCCTAGTGGCGGCCATCTTGTGGGTCAAGCTTACCATACGGGTCACTGAACACACATTGTAACGCGCGAGTACAAAGTCTTCAAAAGAACCCAAGCAGGCTCTTTAAAGCTAGCAATGGTGCACACCTGTTGTATTCACGGCTGTCGTAATAGGTCAGATGATGACGTCAAGCGGAGCTTTTATGGAATTCTCACTGTACGGGAGCACGAAGGCGAGCAAACAAAGAAACTCAGCATACAAAGGAGAAATCTATGGCTTGTGAGAATCAACCGCAAGGATTATCAGCCTTCCAAACAGCAAAGTCTGCTCCGATCATTTTATAAGTGGTAAGTTGTTTAAATAAACAATCGTGTTTAAGTTTGTTTTTGGAAACCAAAACATCGTGTAAACAATCTCTGGAGAATGCCTAACTGGAACCGCTGAGTGTACGTTTACATTGTAATGTACACTTAATATCGCTCGTTTGTCATGTTTCTATTTGACACTTGTCACTTCACTCACGCAAGGGTCATTTTTGAAAAACATTTTAGGTCTATTCTGTATGATTTGATTTGTGTTTAATCAACCAGGGATGCAAACAGCGCGCCTTTTGGCGGATGCCGCCTTTTTCACGGCTGAATCGCGCAGATCCGATTTTTTTTTTTTTGGGGGGGGGGGGGGGGGCGTTGGAGTGTCTGATTATAATTTCAAAGTAAATTCTGTATTAAAATTACTAAATAAGCAAATCCGTTACAGTCCATGAAACATAGGAAGTATAAGGATGTGAAAAAAACAGTTTAAATCGGAAAACTGCGCACATTTGCACTATATAACTTCATAAATTCGTCTGAGATAACGTAGCCGGTAATGGCGATGGTCCGTTTTGTTTGACCCACAAGATGGCGGCTGGAGGGCTTTCCCCGGAATGCCGTGACGTCAGTGAAAACTATGTATAGCTTGGGTAGCTACAGGGAAAAGATTTCTGTAATGTGCTGCCATCTAGTGGACAGAAGTGGCATGGAACTGTGATATGCAGAGAGAAAACAAAAAAAACGAGTCAATAATGTCTGGCTATCTATAATGTACCTGTTGAATGAGTCACCTTATGACATTATTGGATAATTTGCCCCTTCTGAGAAAATTTTCAGGACCCGTCTGCTCATGTGGTCTGACAAATGTCTGTAATTATACCTGAAAAGTACACAGTAGCTGGTACACAAACACACACACACGCACCCATTCAGGAAGGCTAGCAGGAGGTGTCAATAACTCCAGCCTTGGGCTATGTTTACATTAGACCGTATCTGTCTCGTTTTCTTCGCGGATGCACTGTCCGTTTACATTAAACCACCTGGAAAAGCCGGGAAACGGGAATCCGCCAGCGTCCATGTATTCAATCTAGATCGTATCTGGTCCGGTGCTGTGTAAAACATTGAGATACGCGAATACGCTGTGCTGAGCTCTAGCTGGCATCCTCATTGGACAACGTCACTGTGACATCCACCTTCCTGATTCGCTGGCGTTGGTCATGTGACGCGACTGCTGAAAAACGGCGCGGACTTCTGCCTTGTATCACCTTTCATTAAAGAGTATAAAAGTATGAAAATACTGCAAATACTGATGCAAATACTGCCCATTGTGTAGTTATGATTGTCTTTAGGCTTGCCATCCTTCCACTTGCAAGTAGTAAGTGACATGCGCTGGGATCACACACACAGCGGCTCAGTCCCGAATCGTGGCTTGCTCACTTCACTCGCGCGCTGTGTGAGCTGCGCAGGGCCGAAGTGCGCACCCTCCAGAGGGCACTCGCTGTTCAGGGCGGAGTGATTTGGAGCGCAGGATGCCTACGGAGCCGAGCGTATCCGTGTATTGGTGTTGCTGTGTGCACGGCTAACGGTTTTAGTGTAAACGCGAATCGTTTTAAGAACGTTAATCTGATGATCCGCTGATTCGACGTAATGTAAACGTAGCCTTGGTCTGGTTCTCACAATGTGCGACAAAGAGAGCCGTTAACTTCCACTAACAGCTGAAGTCCTCAAAGGAGTAGCAGTAGGACTCAGGGAGCATGAGGTCCATTTATAAAACAACAATTATCAGCTCAACACCCAATTCATCTCCTGTCATCAAGGACAAACAGGGGACAAAAAAAAATAAATGAATAAATAAAAGCGGTGACATTGGAAATGCTTCTCTCCTTTTTAAATGATCCAGTGCTGTTGTGGGAGAAGGAATAAAATCACCACCTGCTCATCTGTAAGACAAAGTGCAAAGCACTGAAGCAACTAGGCCTCCAGTCATCATTTCCACACTGACACCATACGTTTCAGAGCTTTGATCAAAGGACAAAGGAACTTTCTGGAGACATTGGGGGAGGTCCATCTCACCATCAGGCAACAGGTTTACTGAACCATGAACTACATTCAGAGTAGCTCATGTAGGGATGATTTTCTGCGATCATGGAAAAAAAACCGTGGAAATCGTGGAATCTCTTGACCGAAACAGAATTGCCATTCTGAAATGGAAAACGGGTTTTTGTTAGCACACAGTTTCAAAACCTGAGAAATTCAATCCACGCAGCTATACAGTGAGGATTTTTTCTTTGGTTAAAAGAAATTGAATGCCATTGCAAACCGGGTTGTGAACAAACTACCAACGTCTCGCTATATTGCAGGCCTAGACATTAAGCATTTACCACTGGTGGCCCAGTGGAATTGAAAAGTTACTGGCCCAAATGGAAAATGTGGTGGCCCGAATGTGCGCGGTACCTGAACCACAGCTGCCGCAGGCTTGCACAAAGAGGGGGGTCCGGGGGCCCTCCCCTGGAAAATTCTGATTTTTCAATTCATATTCGTGCATTCTGGTGCATTTTAAGGTGAAATGAATGAAAATAAGATTATTCATTTTTGCTAACATTATTATATCTTTCTTTGTTCACATTTATATTTTATTGTTTACATTTCTTGTTCTATCAATTTCTTTGTTACATTTAAAAATTTCCTTTGTTCTTGTTCTCTGTTCGTTTAACACATGCTGTTGATTACTGTTTTACATTAACAATTGTTTGTACAAGTTTTAGAATAAGCTAAGTTTTGCCTCACCATGCAACTAACTTGTTTATAGAATAAGCTTTGCCTGTAACCCACCCTGTGTGATGTAGACATATTTTCCTTTTTTGTCATGGTTTCAACTTTGGCTCATATATTCTCAACATTGTAGATATTGAATTCTCACCACTGTAGATATTCTAATAGAAATAGAGATACAATGAACTTTTTACATACACCTTTATATAATAGCCACAGGACACACACAGGCCAGTCCCAAGTCTGGATGAAAGGTGAGGGTGGCATACTAACCCTCATCATGCTGGATTTAAATGGGCATTTTTATTGCCCATGAAGTTTTATTTCTTCATTAAAATATCATGAGAATCACTGACAAACCATACATTTCCTGAAAGGGTGGACTTTGGGGAATAATCTAGTGAGATTTTTGCAAAGCCTTACCTGCTCGGGGGTGATTTATAACCCTAATTAACTGTTAATTAGCTAATTAACAGGTATGCTCAGGTGAGCCAAAAAGGGGTGAAATGTTTGGGGTTTTTTTTAATAAGACAAGATATAAACACCAAATTTTCAGGATATGCCCTTGGGGGAACTAGTAGTATATTTTTGCAAATTCAGCTCATTTGCATAAACCGTTGCCATGGCAACAGCAGATACCCTAGCAACTGGGGGTATACTGGGTTTAGCATGGTCTGGTTGTACCAGAGAGGGTCAGAATAATTATTTTTGTTGTAATGAACTAATGTAAACCTAGTTTGGCTATTTTGATAGATTTCATCATCTTTGGATATTTGAATAATATATGGGATCAGATCTAATTTACCACATTATTTTATCTGTTCTTCTATTTCAGTCATAGCAACCAACATTTATACTTAATTCTTGAATCACTAAAACTTGATACACGTGTAGCCATATTTCTTGGCAGTGTATCCTGAAATTGATATTAATATACAAAGTCTGAATGATTTTACACCATCTGAAGCTAAAGCGCATGTGTTGAAATGCTGTTTTACGATTTGGCGAGTTGTAAACCGAGCGTGACATCGCGCGCTCTGATTGGCTGCCGAGTTCAAAATGAAGCCGAACATTTCCGAAGATGCACGAAGATGACACACTCCTGCCGCGGGGCGGAGCGGAGGATGACAAAAACAAAGATGGCGGACCTTGTATCGAAAAGGTGCATTTTACGGACAATTTCTTCACAATTCTGGGTAAAATATGAGTAATAAAATTTGTTAATTTGTATTGAAAACGTACTGGCCCGCCCGGGCCACTGTTTGGCCAAATTTAGTGGCCCGAACTGGCCCAAAAGACGTAAAAAACACCGCCGGGCCATCGGGCAAGTGCTAATGTCGAGCCCTGTATTGGAAATGACGCAAGGGCTTATAATCAGTGTGCACACTGTTTGGTGGTGGTGGGGAGAGGAGACATCCAGGGATAAGCGGGAACGCTTCACCCCGGAAAATACAAGACAGCTCACAATGCTGAGGCTCGGTTTCGGTGAATCCTGTTGAAGCAGTCTTTAATCTGTTTCTTCATCAGTTACAGTGTCTTGCAAAAGTATTCATCCCCCTTGGTGTTTGTTCTCTTTTGTTGCATTACAAGCTGGAATGAAAACAGACTTTTGGAAGGTTAGCCCTATTTAATTTACACAACATACCTACCACTTTAAAAGGTGCATTTTTTTTTTGTGACACGAACAATAAGATTAAAAACACAGAAGCCTGGAGTGTGCATAGGTATCCCCCAAGTCAGTACTTTGCAGCAAAAGGTGGCTCTACAATTACAACTGCAAGTCTCTTGGGTTCTGTCTCTATTAGCTTAGCACATCTAGCCACAGGGAATTTTGCCCATTCCTCAAGGCAAAACTGCTCCAACTCCTTCAAGTTAGATGGGTTGTGTGTGTGTGTGTGTGTGTGTGTGTGTGTAAAGCAATCTTCAAGTTATGCCACAGATTCTCAATTGGATTGAGGTCTGGGCTTTGACTGGGCCATTCCAAGACATTTAAAAGTTTCCCTTTAAATATTACATTAATGGCATTTAGCAGACGCTCTTCTCTAGAGTAACATACAGCATACCCAGAGCAGCCTGGAGAGCAGTTGGGGGTTAGGTGCCTTACTCAAGGGCACTTCAGCCATTCCTGCTGGTCCAGGGAATCAAACCGATGACCTTTTGGTCCCAAAACTGCTTCTCTAACCATTAGGCCACGGCTTCCCTGTGTAAACCACTCCAGTGTAACTTTAGCAGTATGTTTAGGGTCATTGTCCTGTTGGAACGTGAACCTTTGTCTCAGTCTCAAACCTCTGGTTGACTCAAACAGGTTTTCCTCCAGAATTGCCCTGTATTTAGTGGCATCCATCTTTCCTTCAGTCCTGACCAGCTTTCCTGTCCCCGCAGATGAAAAATATCCCCACAGCATGATGCTGCCACCACCATGATTCACTGTTGGAATGGGTTTGCATCATATCTGTCATCTGACCAGAGAACCATCCATGTGTTTGGGGAGTCTGCCACAACTGTTGGGAAAATTCCCAACACGTTTTATAGTTTTTTCTTTTAGCAATGGCTTTTTTCTGGTCACTCTTGCATAAAGCACTCTGTGGCATGTAAAGCTTAAAGTGGTCCTATGGACAGATACTCCCATCTCCGCTGTGGACCTTTGCAGCTCCCTCATTGTTATCTTTGGTGTCTTTGTTGCATCTCTGATTAATGCCCTCCTTGCCTGGGCTATGAGTTTTGGTGGACGGCCTTCTCGTCAGGTTTGTAGTTGTGCCATATTCTTTCCATTTTGCGAGAATGGTCATAGGCAATGGTCGGAGGCGAAACGTAGAATATCAACTTTATTGTCTAGAAGAACGACCCAATAAGCAAATTCAATCTTTCTGGTGTCTAATTTGCACCCTAAAATTGAATAAAACGGTTAAAATATACTGTTTTGCCCAATTTCCGAAGGTTTGTTTACATCTCACTTATGTGCACATTTACCGCCAGGGGACAGTCATCGTGACATCATTCAAGGCAAACAGACTGGGAGCAGTTCTGTGTTTACCTGCGAACCAAGCACACGTGTACAGACTTTGGTCATGAGAGGTTGTGTAAAATGTCTGAAAGCGATTTTGAAGCAGGAAGTCTCCAAATTGAATATCGAGAGGTGAAACCATACATGTATGAACCTATGGCCGTTGCGAAGCAATCGGTGAATGTGGCTCACTGGTTTGACCGTGCGGCCTCGGAATCGGACAGCGACTCGGCCGACTCTGATCACAGTGACGCCGGCCCTCAACAAGACTCGCGCCCAAACGATTTATCCTGGTAATTATGATAAATTCCTAATTTCGTCGTAATACTAAATAAGAGCCCTTTTGAAGAATAATTAAACCACTCTCCTTAATGGATATAGGGAACGATTACTTGACAGTGCACTGGCAGGCCACGTTAGCCTGCCATCCAAGGCATTATACTATTTATAGCTTACTCTAAGCAAGGAAATATCCCTTTGTCTCATTTCCACAATGATTGTACAGGATCCCTCAGGATTCTTGACTTGTCAATTGCAAGCAAAGGTAAAAATGTTTACCTCCAATCTTCTCCTTTTTGCTTGAATGTTGCTGGTCCGTTTCTTCTTTGACTGCTTGATTTTGTTTCACGCGCACAATCCACTCTCTTCACCTCGTCTCTTCTATGGAAAAAGCCAACCCTCTAGCTTCACGCGCACAATCCACTCTCTCCACCTCGTCTCCTTTTTCTGAAAAAGCCAACCAACCGACTCGCTCCGCCTCTTCTCCTTTTTCGGAAAAAGCCAATCCTCTTGTGCTGCCTCTTCTCCTCTTCCAGAAAAAGCCAATCCACTCTCTCTCCCTCTTCTCTCTCGGAAAAAGGTAAAAACCTCTTCCTGAACCAGTCCCGCTGTTACAGTTCACTGCACAACAATAAGGCATGGTTTTTCTTTGGAAATTCCCGAACGCATGTCTGCACTCAACGGCAATGCAAGTAAACGGAAGTGGACTCAACTCAAGCGGTTTGTCTGTCTTGAATGACGTCACGTGCCGAGTGGTCACGAAAATCGCCAAACAAATTCGGTGCGATCCGTGCCAACTTATTTTAATTATTACTTATTAACAATACTTCTTGGGACCAGAAGAAAATTACAGAGGGTTTAACATATAAAGTTTCAAATGTGCATAAATTGAAAACCGTTGCCTATGATCTTTAATGGTGCTCCCTGGGATATTCAAAGTTTGGGATTTTTTTTTTTTTAAATATAACCCAACCCTGAGCTATACTTCTCCATAACTTTGTCTCTGACCTGTCTGGAGTGCTCCTTGCTTAGTAGTGTTGCAGAGTCAGGGTCCTTCCAGGACAGGTTGATTTATACAAACGTGACTGATCACGTGACACTTGGATTGCACACAGGGGGATCTGAAATAATTATGTGACTTACGAAGTGAATTGGTTGGACCAGCTCTTATTTAAGGATTTCATACAAAAGGGGGTGAAAACCTATGCACATTCCAGCTTTCTGTTTTTATATCTTATTGTTTGTGAGACAATTTTAAAAATTGCACCTTTAAAGTGGTAGGCATGTTGTGTAAATCAAAATGGTGCTAACCCCCCCAAAATCCATTTTAATTCCAGCTTGTAATGCGACAAAACAGGACAAACAACAAGGGGATGAATACTTTTGCAAGACACGACCAGTTCATGGATAGGTTTCCCGATAACGTGGCACTTTAGGGTTGAAGTGAGTTTAAAGATCATCTTGGTCCAACATGACCAAAACGGCAAAGCGTGAACAATGTGCGGCTCAGCGTCTCTTCAGATTTTGTGAATTAGGGGTGTTTTATCTGCTCCTTACTGGACTGTTCATTCAGTACGGCACTACTTTAACATCTTACAGCAGAAAGGAGCTCTTGGACATTGGATCACAAAATTCTGACAGTTTCATCACCAATCTTCGACTCATCCCGGAGATCTCCAGAACACCAGAGGCTGCTCACTCTTTCAGCCGGGCGAAAGTGCTCGCAGACGGCATCGAGACTGTAAACAAAGGCGGGGTAAGTGAGGGGGGCTACGAGCTAAGCTTAGGCCAACACCGCATCGGCTCCCTTTACCCAGCATCTTCCTTGCTAATGTCCGGTCTCTGGTGAACAAAATGGATGAACTACGACTCTGCATCACCAACAATCAACAGATTATGGACTCCAACGTCATGATCTTTACAGAGACATGGCTAAACAGCAGTTTTCCGGACAGTGCTATTGAGTTAGCAGGATGCCACACTCACCGTGCAGATAGGACTGTAGATGGCTCCAGCAAAACCAGAGGCGGAGGTTTGTGCATTTATATAAATAGAGCTTGGTGTACAAACTCTTATCGCCGAGAGACACTGCTCACCTAACGTGGAGTTTCTCATGGTTAAATGTAGACCTTTTCATCTCCCAAGATAACTCATCTGGTTATAGTTACACCACCAGACACGAATGCTAAACTTGCAATGGGAGAATTGCATGCAGCCATTAGCAAACAGCAGGAAATGCACCCAGAGGCTGCCTTTATTTTTGCGGGTGACTTTAATCACTTCAACTTGAAGACAATACTTCCCAGACTGTATCAACATGTTACCTGCCACACAAGAGGAAAGAAGACACTGGACCAAGTTTACTCCAACATAGCTGGAGCTTACAAAGTTACGCCCCTCCCCCATATAGGACAGTCAGATCACCTTTCTCTGTTTCTCACCCCAAAGTACTCACCACTCATCCAACGTGTGAAACCCATTGTGAAGACAAAAAAGTGTGGCCAGAGGGGACAGACTCTGTGCTGCAGGACCAGTTCAAACACACAGACTGGAATATGTTTGCCATTCAAGCAACCTGTCACTCCCACACAGACATTCAGTACGTTTACATGCACATCCAAATCGAGCTGCTGTTGGTAATCGAGCAAAGGGTCCCAGCAGGGGTGCCAGAGAAATCCAATCCTACATGCACACAAGGAAATCGAGCTATAGATAGTTTTCACATGACGTCACAGAGTCGGGGATTCCCTGGTGGCGGCCATCTTGGAGGGCTAGCTTACCGTACGGGTCACTGAGCACACATTGTAGCGCGCAAGTTACATTCATTTATATATTATTTACATTTATAGTTACATTACTATTTAAAGCTAGCAATGGTGCACACCTGTCGTAATAGGTCAGATGATGAAGTCAAGCGGAGCTTTTATGGAATTCCCACTGTATGGGAGCACGAAGGCGAGCAAACAAACTCAGCATCCAAAGGAGAAATCTATGGCTTCCGAGAATCAACTGCAAGGATTATCAGCCTTCCAAACACAGCAAAGTCTGCTCCGATCATTTTATAAGTGGCAAGTTGTTTAAATAAACAATCAATTGTGTTTAAGTTTGTTTTTGGAAACCAAAACATCGTGTAAACAATCTCTGGAGAATGCCTAACTGGAACCACTGAGTGTACGTTTACATTGTAATGTACGGTACACTTAATATCGCTCGTTTGTCACGTTTCTATTTGAAACTTGTCACTTCACTCACGCAAGGGTCATTTTTCTCATCCTTATACAGGAAGTATAAGGATGAGAAAAAAACAGTTTAAATCGGGAAGCTGCGCACATTTGTGCAGCCCGAGCAGTGTGCAGGACTGCGCAAATGTGTGCAGCTTCCAGATTTAAACTGTTTTTTTCTCATCCTTATACTTCCTGTTTCATGGACTGTAACGGATTTGCTTATTTAGTAATTTTAATACAGAATTTACTTTGAAATTATAATCGGACACTCCAACGCCCTCCCTAAAAAAAAAAAAATCGGATCTGCGCGATTCAGGCGGCATCCGCCAAAAGGCACGCTGTGAATATATAAAGCTGTATATATCAGACAGCCTTTAAAGTTTGATGAAGTCAGTTTCAGGCTTTGGAGCAGGCTTTGGCAGTTTCAGGCTTTGGCAGCCCTGCATAGTCACTTGAAAATGCATCTTTGTCCACTTCGTAGGGGTCAATTCCCCCAATCAAGGCCAGTTTGGCTGCATACCGTGAGATGTGTATCTATATACTTCTGTTTGCTTGATTTTGCCGACATTGATCTTTATTTTAGAAAACTGACTATATAACTTCATAAATTCGTCCGAGATAACATAGCCAGTAGTGGCGATGGTCCGTTTTGTTTGCCCTCCAAGATGGTGGCTGGGGGGCGTTCCCCGGAATGCCGTGACATCAGTGAAAACTATCTATTGTGTGAGGTACATTGTGCACCAGAGCCACAGGTGGCGCTACACGCCCCATCGTGTTGGTACACTTCCGGTTGTCGTCATGAAGAGCTATTCAAGAGTGTAAACAAAGTTATCAGTTCCGTGTTCTCCATTGCGCGTTTTTCTCCCGTCCATGAATTTTAATATATTCAGCTCCTTAAAGGCGTCACGCAGTGGCAATAAAAGTCGCATTATTCTGCACCAGAATGCTTTCGAGATTCGAAATAAATTGACCGTCGATTTTTCAAAAGCTTCCCGCGGTTGTAATCGGTCCTTATTTGGTCATGCCCATCACTTGAAATTTCCCGCGTTCGCAGCGCCCCCTCTCAGTCAATGGAACAGCTGCGTGACGTCATACCAGTAACCACTCAGTGCAGTTGCAATGGCGGACACACCAGAAAATAGGAGCGATGCTGAGGAAATTAGCTTTGATTTTACCGATAGAGAAGAAGAAAATGGCCCACAAGTAGAGATTTTGACAGCTGAATGTCCTGGTGGTATCCAGCCTTACAGATTTGAACCTGAGCGCTCATCTTCAGAAGAAAATGAGGACAGTTCTGACGACGACAGAAACGAAGACGAGAATGAAGAAGACCGGCGACTTGAAGACTTGTTTTGGTTGGTTTCTCTGACTAAATCACTACTTGTGTGTATTTTTAAAGACCATTTTCACTTGAATTAGAATGCTGTGTGATTAATCTATGATTATGTGTAATACTGATAGCTGTAGGGGGTGAAAGTATAGCTAGAAAGATTGAATTCTAGCAACTTGACAGCTTGCGATCTCGCGAAATGCAGTGGGCCTTCTGATACAGTAGACCCCTTGATATTCCAGTTTTCATCATTTTCCTTTTATTGCGGTTGATTTTAACTTGATATTCAGTATGTTATAGGCTGGGAGTATTGAGCTTTGTATTGTATTGTTTAGTAAACGTACAATCGTCAGTAATAAGTGATAATTATTAGTTAAAGGCAGCTCTGTGGCATAAATCTTTCAATTAATCTTCTGTCATCCATTTGCTAAAATTATGTGCCACATATGTTATCAAGACAACACTTCATGTGACAAAGAAAGATATGACAAATACATAAATGTATGAAAATCATTTTGTACAATTAATGATTGATACATAGAAACACTTAAAACGTGTTTTTAAAAAAATATTTTTTTTCTATCAATACCTAGCCATGACCTTGAAATCAGATCCATTGATAACAACAGTCACAAATAGTGTTCAGTGTTCGTTGTTACAGCCAAACACAATACACCGATTAGGCATTTTGTATCACAGAATATTAATACATCATTTCATAGTGTTTTGAGTGTTCAAAACTATCCACAAACTGAATAAATCCACAAAATCCGCAATGTAAACAACTCTGGTAAACGCACGCTATAGACCCTTTTCAGTCACGTGACCTTCGTAAACGCGACCACCATTTTGGACATGTAGCGGACTTCGGCTCGAATTGGTTTGAATGCGAGGAAGGCGACAAACGGAGAACATACAAGAAAAAGGAGCGAGATGCAGAAAACACCTTCGCTATCCAGCGACGTAGGGCATTTACAGGGCGAGCAGAGGGAGAAATAACAACAGTAACGACACATTAGCAACGCCGTACAGAAATAACGGTTTATGGCACAGACCCTTTCGGTTCTTGCTCATCTAGCTGCTACAATGACTGCTTAGACTGCAACAATAATACCTAACACACATTTAAGTATCCGTCGTAAAGACGTGAAACTCGTCGAGTGACGAGTGTGTTCATTGATAAGCTAACACAATCTAAAAGTAGACATACCATCACACTGCCCTGGCGCTGTGTACAGTTTCCCTTCTATGGCTTGTGCACTCGCTATTTGCCATTACTTTCTCCAACCCAGTGTTACAGATTACAGGGAACGGCCTGGATTTAAGAGACAAATACATGCTCCTACTGTTTTGAACACTTATTTGTAGGCAGTGCTTTAATTTGTAAAGTGGGAGGTCCCGGAGCACAGAGGATGAGCGGCTCCGGTGCGGAAAAAAAGGGGGCGGGGCGCCGCGCTTCTGGGCATGTTTTGTAATAACACTGCAAATTAAGTTCATCTGCAGATATTTTGTGGATGTCGTTTCATGAGAGAAATCACCAACAAGACAGATATCAAAATCAGACATTAACACTAAATAAACTTGCATTTTTTTTTATTTAATTATTTGGGTTGGTTTTTTTTTTTGTTACATAGTCAAAAGAGGTGTCGGATCACCGGATCCAGTGTAAATATCTGCCGGAGCCAACGCCCGAGGTTCCGGAGCATGCTCCGGCTTGCTCCCCCTCAAATTAAGCGCTGTTTGTAGGACACTGCCTCTGATCTGTCCTACAGTCTACCAACAGCAAAGGAACACAACGCTAGCTAATGTCGTTAGCTAATAGCTACTACAGAAGAACAAAGAGGTTACAATGGGTTATTTTAGCCTATTTGGTTACACACTCGCCGCCACAGAATGTTAACAGCAATGTAATGCCTTTTCTGGCTAATTTTATTCGTCTTACCTCCAACAAAGTGGTCACTACACAAGCGCTGGTATGCCGAGGGCTGCCAATCTGTTCATTTTTTTTAATGGCCGCTATCCATCTTCTCCGTCGGGATCCGATAAAATGATAACCCTTGCCTTGTTTGTTGATGGTTACTACATCCAGGTGCACAACAATATAGTGGCATGATGGAAGTCTTGCTGAAAATAAACACTTTTTTTGCTGCCGTTCCTCAATGCTGGCTGTGGTAAACTACTGGTAGTACATGTCCAAAATGGCGGCCGCGTTTGTCGTGACGTCACGCGAAAAGGGTCCATAGAGAAAACATGGCGACAGGCCAGCATCACCCAAGGGAGGTTACTGGTATGACGTCACACTATGACCTAGTTAACGGCTGGCTGCCTAAATTTGGCTGTGCGCGTCAACTTTAAATGCTTGTAGCGGGCGCATTGTGACACTGAGATCGCGGGAAACCGAGGGGCTTGAATAACCCACCAAATCCGACATTTTGACACGATATAGCCTGATTGCTGAAATTACCGCACGACGCCTTTAAGCTGAATGAGCATGAACTCTGTCTCCTCATTGCTCCAGAAGTGCACGTTTCTGCTTGCCATTCTCTCTTTTGTTTGTTCCTCCTGACCTCTTCTGCTGCTCGCTACTGCTGTTGTCATGCCGACCGAGGCTGTCGTGTTTCCCGCTTGTGGTCTCGTCACTCGTCACTTCCGGAAGGGGCAGTGCTGAAGTAAGTAGCTCGACTATGTAGCTCGATAGGCTATACATGCACTAAGTAGCTCGGCGCAAAAAAAAAAAAAAAAAAAAAAATCACAATCTAGGTTGTGTAGCTCAATTACAAGAAATCAAGCTCGGTTCAATTTCAGCCTAGCTAAGGTGTTTCCATGGCATTTAGAACTTCGATTTCAGTCGAGCAACGGCAGAAATTTGATTTTCTCTATGTGCATGTAAACGCACTGAGAGCTACGCTTCCTCTGTACTGGACTACATCTCCACCACCATAGACAGTGTCACCACCCAGAAATTGATCACCTTGTACCCAAATCAGAAATCCTGGATGAACAGAGATGTCCGTCTACTGCTGAAAGCCTGCAACACTGCCTTCAGATCAGGAGATGTACAAGCCTACAGTACAGTCAGAGCTGACCAGAGTGTGGCATCAAGAAGGCCAAGCACTACTACAAACGGAAGGTTGAGGAGCATTTCTCCAACTCCAACCCCTGACGTATGTGGCAAGGCATTCAGGTCATCAATGACTACAAGTCCAACAACCCTTCCCTCCCATCCTCTGATATCTCCTTTCTCAATTACCCCTTTTCCACCAAATCAGTTCCAGGGCTGGTTCGGGGCCAGTGCTGGTGCTGGTTCACAACTCGTTCAACTTGCAAGCCAGCTGAGAACCAGTTTGCTTTTCCATAGCTCGGGGTGCTAAGGGGAGCCACGTCATTACATCGCTGTCTACGTCAGTTACGTCGCTGTGCTTGCATAAACCTTGGCGCGAACATCGAAGCAACAACACCATGGAGAAGAAGCAGCAACAACAACAAATGACTGTTTGTACAGCTGCTGCTTCTCGTCGCTTAAAAATGGCGACCTTTCGCGGTCTTGCTATTGTTGTCGGTCTTAACAACTCCCCCACACACACACACTGACGTAAGCGGTTCTTTCCTCTGGCCCAGCAAAGAGTTGGTGCTCGCCTGGAACCGGTTTTTCTGGCCCCAGAGCCAGTTCTTTGTCAGTGGAAACAGAAAACCCGGTTCCAAACTAAGCACTGGCCCCGAACCAGCCCTGGAACTGCTTTGGTGGAAAAGGGGCAAATGAGCTCAACAATTTCTATGCTTGGTTTCAGAAGGACAACCAGGAGTCTGCATCCAGGGCAAGGCTGACTATAGACCCTTTTCAGTCACGTGACCTTCGTAAACGCGACCGCCATTTTGGACATGTAGTGGACTTCGGCTCGAATCAGTTTGAATGCGAGGAAGGCGACAAACGAAAAACATAAAAGAAAAAGGAGCGAGATGCAGAAAACACCTTCACTATCCAGCGACGTAGGGCATTTACAGGGCGAGCAGAGGGAGAGGTATTTGCAAAAATTGAGGTTAGCAGGCTT